>NW_024070209.1:58549059-59128141 GCF_014754425.2 Oryx dammah
GCCTAGAATAATGGTGTTTTGGCAAATGAAGTGGAAGGCAAAGACTATTCATCATAGGCTGAGCTAGGTGCTTCATTTTGCATACCATATTTTACTTATTGCTTTTCCATTCTTGTATATTTAGACATACAAGAAAACACCTCTAAACCAAAAACCCAGCTCTAAATAGCTACCAGCTGAGTCATCCAAATTACAAATAAATCAAAATGACAATTTGTGAATGTTATTAGAGCTTCAGTTCAATTCAGTTCAGTTCAGTTGCTCAGTCGTGTCTGACTCTTTGTGACCCCATGAATCGCAGCACGCCAGGCCTCCCTGTCCATCACCAACTCCTGGAGTTCACTCAAACTCACACCCATTGAGTCGGTGATGCCACCCAGCCATCTCATCCTCTGTCGTCCCCTTTTCCTCCTGCCCCCAATCCCTCCCAGCATCAGAGTGTTTTCCAATGAGTCAACTCTTCACATGAGGTGGCCAAACTACTGGAGTTTCGGCTTCAGCATCATTCCTTCCAAAGAACAGCCGGGGTTAATCTCCTTTAGAATGGACTGGTTGGATCTCCTTGCAGTCCAAGGGACTCTCAAGAGTCTTCTCCAACACCACAGTTTAAAAGCATCAATTCTTCGGTGCTCAGCCTTCTTTACAGTCCAACTCTCACATCCATACATGACCACTGGAAAAACCATAGCCTTGACTAGACGGACCTTTGTTGGCAAAGTAACGTCTCTGATTTTCAATATGCTATCTAGGTTGGTCATTACTTTCCTTCCAAGGAGGACGTGTCTTTTAATTTCATGGCTGCAGTCACTGTCTGCAGTGATTTTGGGGTCCCAAGAAATAAAGTCTGACACTGTTTCCACTGTTTCCCCATCTATTTCTCATATTAAAGCTTACATATCACCAAATGTGGCAGGTATGAGAATGAAGTCTTCTCTGGGTTTTTAAATAAACTGCTAAAACCTCAATGTCATTCTTTTGCACAAGTGCAAAGCCTTCAGAATTTTATGGGAAACAAAACTTTTATTTCAAAACCAGGTATCCTATACTGATTATATAAGAATGTCTATAGTTTAAAACTGTGCTGAAGCACTGCAAGTATTGTGATAGAAAATTCACATTAGTTTGGATGTAAAGCAGCTTATCTGAAACTAGCAGGGAATATGTCAAATTTTATCCTTTTGAGGAAAAATGTTTTTATTTCTATTGAAAATGAAGAGAAAATAGAAAAATGTGGAATGGCTACAAAATGACAAATTCCATCAAGACCACAATGTCATAAGTATCTTCTGCAAATTAATTATTATGTATAGATGGCAGAAAAGGATTTTGAATTGTTCTTTTGAAAGAGATATGTGACAAAATCTCTGGAATTAAAATTCAAAATATTTATTGAGAATTCATTGTAATAAAACCGTGGACTGAGTTAGAGGAAATAACATTTCAAGAAAGTATAAACGAGTGAAAAGATAATGCAAGTTTCTCAGAATTTTCACAATGGAGATATCATGGTTTTGCATATTTTTAGCACTGGACAGAGGACCAGGAGAAGACAGGACAAGAAGACAGACTTTCTGTCATAATGACATTCAATCTTAGAGCCAATTCTATCAGAATATGCTTGTTTTAAACACATATATATTTAGAAACATATACATATAAAATTCACATATATGTTATTGGGCTTCCCTTGTGGCTCAGCTGGTAGAGAACCCGCCTGCGATATGGAAGGCCTGGGTTTGATCCCTGGGTTGGGAAGATCCCCTGGAGAAGAGAAAGGCTACACACTCCAGTACTCCGGCCTTAAGAATTTCGTGGACTGTATAGTCCACAGGGTCGCTGAGAGTCAGACATGACTGAGTGACTGAACTGAACGGAACAATTGTGAACATTACTTTGTAATATTAAATGTTCTTTGTAAAGATTTACTCCTTTATGATATTCCATCAAATGGATATGCAATAATTTCTCATTGTTACCTTCACTTTGCAAATGCTAGGTTTTTTATTATTTCATTATTTTTAAAATATGCTGAAATGAACATCCTTTTCCATAATCTTTGACTTAACTCCTTATTTTAATTGGATTATTTGCTAGAAGTACAATAACTCATTCATTTATTCACAAACTATTTATAGAAAATTATGGTATACCAGGAACTATTCTATAATTCGGCATACAAGAAAGAACAAAACAACACTGTTACCCTAATAGATACATATATTAAAGTAAATATAAAATATAATGCTAAGAATGACTATTATTTTGAAAATAATTAAACAAGATGAATAGAGACAATGATTGAATTTAACAGCATGAAATGACGAGACTCTTGATAGGTATTTTAACTCTCTAATACTTCAAAAAGTCCATATTCTCCAGCCAGGAGGAAGTTATTAAAGAACATTCAAGAATTCTATTTAGTATGGAGATCATGCAAAAGTTACTGTTCTAAGTTCTGGAGATTCTACAGTGAACAAAGAAATGATCTTGCTTTCATAGATGTTGCTATTTAGTGGATTACCATTTGTTATATTTGTTCCTGATATTTGACCCTAATTTGTCTGTTGCCTCTTAATTTATTCATTAATTGCTATAATGTTCAGAAGTTATAAATGCATATGTAATTAAACCTATCAATTGTTTCAATAAATCTATCTATAGTTTTAACAATATTCCTATTGCGCACCATCCGTCTCTCTGTTCCCTTATCTTCTTGTTCCTTCAATAAGCCAGGCATGAGCTCACCTTAGGTGTTTTCCATTTTCATGTTTCCTCTTTGTGGAGTCTTTCTCCAGAAATGTTCAGGATTTACCCCTCCCCTCTTTCAAGTCTGGTCATACAGCATCTTCAAAAGGGCTACCATGGCCAGTCTATTCACAACTCTTAAAACATACACCATCCACATTTTTTCGTCCTTTCTCTCAATAATATTTATCATCTACTGTTATAAGGTACATTGTACATAGACATGTTGCTGATTTGTCTTCCTCCCTTCCACTAGAATGTAAGCTCCTAGAGGACAAGTATTTAAGAAGTTTTGTTCACCTCTGTATCCCCAGCATCTCTCTCTCTCTCTCATATATATATATATATATATATATTTGTTGATGAAATTATTGAAGTTCTTTTCTCTCTTGAGTTTGTAAACATTCACCTATATTTCATTTAAATTTTTAGTTGTATTTCAAACAATGATTCATTTTGGTGTAAAGAGTTAGCTAAGAATTTTATAGTTCTTCAAATGTGAAATTAACCAATCTTTCATCACTATATGACCATAAACATTTTTTCCTCTACTGATATGTGAATGTAACTTAATCAAAGAGCACATTCTTATACAAACTAGGTTCTATTTCCAGGAAAATCAATCTCTGCTAAATTAAACATTAGAAAGAAAGTATAGCATAGTAATTGGTCTACATTATGTGCAAAGTTACAGTGAAAGCTACATGTATTTATCTTCTACCTCTTATAATATAGCATGTATCTTATACCTCTTATGACATATCTAACACCTTTCATGACATGTAAGACATATACCTTTTATAACCCACATCTTATATGTAATATATATATATATATAACCCATATCTTGTATCTCATAACATATATTGTGTGTGCTCAGTTGCTCGGTCATGTCTGACTCTGAGACCCCATGGACAGTAGTCTGCCAGGCTCCTTTGTCCATGGAATTCTCCAGGCAATAATACTGGAGCAGACTGCCATTTCCTACTCCAGGGGATCTTCCTGACCCAGGGATCAAACCCTCATTTCTTGTGTCTCTTGCATTGGCAGGTGGATAGCATATTAGTTCTTTTTAAATCTAGTAGACATCTTTCATAAGACACTTTATCTCTAGAGCTATTTGCTCAGGAAACTCTACATGATTGTGAATAACAAAAATATTAACATGGACTTGAACAGGGGGCATTAATTTAATTATTTTGTACCACTACTCACTGCCAAACTATGAATGTACCATTATGAACATTTTGAAATTACCCTTTTCTACAGAAGTAAAATTTTGCAATATACAAGAGGAAATTACTCAAATGGTTGTTTGTCATATTGTCTCAAGTACTGTATATAATCTGCTGATCTCCAAAAATTTGTTAACAAACATTCCATATTAAATTCCTAATTGTTGGGATTTTTTAAGAGAAGAAAGTAACATTGCAGAGGCATTCCTATGTATTCAGAAACAGATACATAGTCACTCTATAATAAATACAATTTTTTAATTTGTACAGAATTAAGAAGCAGAAACAACCAAGAGTATAACACAATGTACATAAATAGCAATATGCATCCTTTAGAATACATAGGAAAATATATTTATAAGAGAAGAGAGCCTATATGAAACTGCCACATTTCTTTTAGCTAAATTTTCTGATACTAGACGGGGTTTAGTCATTCACTTGAGCTCTCTTCCTTATTGCATATCTACAGAGAAACTCAAGGAAGACTGGACAAAGGATCAAATCGGGGCCATCGTATTAAGGGTTGGAGTTTTGAAACAGTGAAGAGATTAGAATATTTTTCCTATATAAAATCTTCCCTTTTTAGATTGTCTTCCCTTCTGATGGCTTGATTCCACTAATATGAAAAATCGACTTTGTTTTTCCTTCCTCTGGAATGAATTCCTGTAATCACTTCCTATGTTATCAATTGTCCAGGCACCAATAAATGTAGAATTCAAGGACAAGAGGCCACAGAGCAAATGACTAGCCTATGAAATGTTCTCATTAACACAGGCCCCAGTTCCTGAAGAAAATAGCATTCACTGACTGTAGCCTACTCAGTGATTAAAACATTATCTTTGCCTATAGTATATTACGGCTTCCCTGATGGCTCAGAGGTTAAAGCCTCTGCCTGCAATGCGCGAGACCCAGGTTCGATCCCTGGGTCAGAAGAATCCCCTGGAGAAGGAAATGGCAACCCACTACAGTATTCTCGCCTGGAGAACCCATGGATGGAGAAACCTGGTAGGCTACAGTCCACGGGGTCGCAGAGTCAGACATGACTGAGCGACTTCACTTTCACTTTCACAGTATACTACCTCCTAATTGTACTAGTTGGAAGCAAAAAATGGATATATAGAGAGCAACAGCTGTGATAACTATCTTTAATTGATTAAGATGTAAGAAATTCAAGACTTCATCTTATTCTTTTTCACTTTTTATTCATCACATTTACTATTATGTCTATTTACCAAAGATTAATAAAAGGTTATTTTGTTATAATGTTATATGTTCTGTATAGAATACACACAATGCACAGATTACATGAGAAAATTTAAATTGATTCATTTTAGTTCATTTATGCCCAATAGATTTAGTAATAAAAGTAAGTATTAGTTATCATACAAAACTCATACTTTATTTGACATATGGAGATGAAATTTGAGGTGTACAGGTATTGCATGATAACATATTTTTCTTCTATCCACTCACAAGTTTAAATTTCAGAGAGCTATATTTTCTCTACATTCAGCAGAGAAGGTGATTGCATTATCAGGCAACCTTCCAACATCACCCCACTACTCTGACCTGGATAAACAAGTAAAATTCAGCTCAAAGCTTGCCTTCAGATCTCAGGTTCTCAGAGAATCTGGGCTCTTTCAGACTCATTAGTGCAATAACTGTAGAGTTGTCTAAACCACCACCACCTCCTTTTTGAAACAACCTAAGAATATCTATCTTAGTTAAGTACACTGGGCACTTTCATCAGAATAATCTCTTTCCCAGATTCAAAACAATTAAAACTACAGACTCCAAAGATTTCTTCTAATTTCTCTGACTTGAATGTATAGCACATATTTTTTGTATAATGGCCTTAGTTTATTAGAAATCGCTTTGTGTAATTATTTAACTCTATCTTTTATATATAACTAGTATTGCCAAATAATGTGCCTCTGGTACAAGAAACACATCATATAAACCATGTATAGCAATCATAGTCCTTAAGAGTCTGTCAGAATGTGTTCAATAAGCACTTGCTATGAAATGAAAGGATTTGAAAATCAGACTGATTCTTAAAGATTTGATGAGATGACAGTTTCATAAACTAAGTAAAAATATAAAGAGATGCAGTTTTAACTAAAGTGATTCTCTTTTGAGAAGACCCTAAATAACTGACATGTATCTTATATATTTTGAACTAAGTAAACTTTTGCCAAGTATAGTACCTTAATTTTTAAGATTTTTTGCCATATCATGAATAATTGTACCTGAGATAAGCCACATGGATTGTTCAAGCCTGACGACATTTTTTCACACAAAAAATAAAATTTTCAGTGCCCTTGCCAGGGTCAGGTAGAAATTAAAATATGTCTATAATTGATGAAAACTGTTATTTTTATATACGAAACAATGTGCTTTTTTAACTTTACTTAATTTTAACTGTCACTGCATAGGTTATGATATTTTTTATCTAAATTATAGATCAAGTGATTTTTTTGGCCACCCCATAGGAAAAACATAAGAGTCTAAACTATGTGAGTGTGAGCTGCAGAGACCCTAACCTAGTGTAAGACATTTTATATACTCACATTTTTCTTGGAATTTTCCCATAAAGGATATTTTGTGGGGTTCATCTATGTAATAGATAATGATCTTTAACATCTTCAGGACAAGCCAAAGTGTTTTTCCAAGGACGTGGACTTGGCACTTATCCAACTCTGTATTCACATATACTAGCACACAAACCTGCTGAGCCTTTTATTTACCCTGTAAACCTGACAGATGTGATCCCAGTGAGGTTCCACCATATTATACAGCTGAGTGGAACCCATATGTTATTGAAAAAAGAAAACAAAGAAAAGAAAATTAATTCAGTTGTCAGTGTAAATAATTGGGGTTATGTTGCTACCCTTCCTAGTCTGCCGGAAGTTAATCATTTTCTTAATTATTCATAAAAAGAGAGAATTGGCCTTAAATCCACCAATATATTTTTTGCATTATGTTTGCCCCTATGGCTCTTTACATTCCATTCAGATGGAGTGATGAAGCTACATATTGTTGTCTTAATTGTACAACCTGAAGAGTGTGCCAGATTTAGAGACAAATAATGGACAGACCTAGAATTCAAGCAAAAGTAGAGAAGTATTGAAATCTCTAACAATATGTTTGCTTCCCTTTGTCAGAAAACACGACTGGAAGGGAAGAAAATTCTGAGGATTGCATTTTTTTCAATTACATACCCACTGACTGAAAAAATGACAAAGTTTAGCTTGATTTGTCACCAAGTCTGCCTTTGTTCTGAGAATCTATACCAAAATGAGATAATATTTGTGACCTTGATTTATAAATTGTATAGGCTATTTTTATTTTATTAAGCACTATTTTTATTATGACCCGTAAAGCACTATTTTTATTATGACCTCTTCTTCCTCTTTGATGGATAAATGGTACTGCAACAAGAATAGATTCACTAGTAAACAACTTATAGGTAATTTATTTTGTAAAGTTTATTTGAATATGAGGAATTTTTATCCATAGCAAATCAGTCTACCATCTTCCACAAGTTTTATAAAAATAGAGTTGGAATTATAACACAGAATGCTATAAAAAAGTAGATAGGTTACAAATAGAAATGTAAATGAAGGGCTAAAATTTTGTAGTGGGAAAATGTCTACCTGGCTCTTTTAAATCTGACTTTTTTTTTCTTGACTGCATTGTTTGCCAAAGCATTTTTCCATGTTTCATTTGAAAAATGAAATATCATTCTTTAATATGTGGTAAGTGAAATTTCTAAGGAGGTGAAAGTTGCAGGATTGTGATTTATTTTAAGAGATAGTATTATAAAGCTTAAATCAAGTGTCATTAATATAGTTATTATTTCTAAACATCTAGTATAGCTATGTGTATTTGTGCACATATATTAGGAATAAACAATGTCAGTGTGTGTGTGTGTATATATATATAGATATATATATAAGCACTTATATATGCATATAAACTCATATATACATGCACACACACATATATATACATGAAAAGAAAGTGAAAGTGTAGTCGCTCAGTCGTATCTGAGCCCGTCAGGCTCCTCTGTCCATGGAATTCTCTAAGCAAGAATACTGGAGTGGATTGCCATTCCCTTCTCTAGAGCTCTTCCCAACCCAGGTATCGAACCCAGGTCTCCCACACTGCAGACATAATTCTTTATTGTCTGAGCCACCAGGGAAGCCAATATATATATACATACACATATATAATATGTGTGTATATCTCACACAACACAAATATTTATATATAGATATCTGTTAAACAAGCTTACAGTCAAGTGTTTAAAACTGTTTACTGAGTTGAATTGCTAGTTTAATAAAAGAATAAAAAATGTAACCAAACTATTGCAAAAGATTTATAATAATGATTTTAATAATATAGAATTCACCAAATAGAATTCAATCTTACAAAAGAGTTACCACTTGGCCCATTTTGAAAATAGAAACATTAACATTTTTCCAACAAGATACTATTTAATTGCACCCACCATATTAAAATTCAGGTGATCTGCTTCTTTGAGTTGTTGTAGCAACCTAACAAAGTTTCAATTGATTATGACCAAGCTAATTAATAAGATGAATTAAACATATCATCCTCAAATGTGGTCAGCTTAGAATCCATAAGTAGACATGGCCTCTATCTAGATATTAAGGATCAAATGACTGCATGCTTTCTACAAACAAGAATCAAAGAATTCCAGGTAGTGGAATGTGATATGCCATATAGTCCAGTTATCCATCAGTGCCTGAATTCTTGCTAATAAATTATTTTTATATGATTTTCTAGCATGTGAAAAAATAACCACTGTCTCTCAAGGAAACTGACTTCACTGTAAACACCATTTGATTTTAGGAACAGAAGTTTTAAATAGGCAAAGTTTATCTCTAAATTCTGTCCACCGGTCATCTTTGCATATCTTTAACAACATACATTAATAAAGATCATTTTTACATAAAATTAACTATTGTTTTTTCAGTATCAATGCACAATTGAATTTAATTAGGAGAGTTACTTACAGTTGATTGGACCAGATGTACTGTAAACTTGCTTGAACTTAGACCATTTAAAATCTCAAATTTCTCACATGACGACTGATCCATATTGTTTAGGGAAAAGCTGTTGACTGCACAGTGGCTAATGACTAAATAATAAAAAGTATCTTTCTCCTTTCTAGTGTTAAACGTGTGAAATGTACAAGCACAGTGCATACTAAATGAAAACAACTCTTTTGAATCTTAGAGTTGGGGTTTTGTTTTTGTTTTTTAATCCTTGGGATCCAGGGATGAGTCTGCAACTTTTTAATGAAAAAAATAAGGGCAGAATGCATTGACACAACTAGAATTTCTCTATCTCTGATCCTGACCGTGCTTGTCAGGAAATATGCCACTGTCCTTAGGATGAGTTCTCTTTCAAACAAACAGAATCCCAGAAGACCCATGCCTTAACTAGAACAGAGAACATCAGCTTAAAATAAAGTTGATACCTTGTATAAGTATACATGGACTTCCTTGTTGGCTCAGACACTAGAGTCTCCTGCAGTGCAGGAGACCCGGGTTTGATCCCTGGGTTGGGAAGATCCCCTGGAGAAGGAGATGGCTACTTACTCCAGTATTCTTGTCTGGAGAATTCCATGGTCAGAGGAACCTGGCAAGCTACAGTCCAGGGTTTGCGAACAGTCAGACATGACTGAGCAACTAACACTTTTATTTCATAGGTACACTAATACAAACACACACACATACCACATATCAACTAGGATGAGTATGAATCAAGATCCCTGTGGAATGCCAGTAAAACTTCCCTCTGTCCATGCATATATAGTACTTGATAACAACAACAAATATACATCCCAACCATGCCATAAATTGGCTTGGAATATACAACCTGCTTATGTTGCTTTTCTTGGCTTGTTCATCTACCTGGGAACAATATTTTTGGATTATTTACACATTTTTCTCCCTGAAACAGACCAAATAACCTATAAATTTTCCACTCTTGGAATGTTTGAAATAACTCACCAAGATCTATTTTGAATACTTTTTGAATATTAATTCTTTAAAACTTTTAAATTAAATCAAATTTATCAAAGATTATAAGGTTTTTAAAATTGTTCTGCCTCTACTGAGGTTAATAATGGCTTTTTAAAATATCCTCCCTTTTGGGAAAAAGTGTTCCTTTTTATTAGCAGGTGACTTTATAAAAATGTATTTCTTTTTATCTTTATTAAATAACATATATCTGAATTTATTGTAAAAGTCAAATGCAAAGCTTTTTCCTTTAATATAAAATATAGCTAATTGACTGTGATAATAATAGAATAATATTACTTCTCTAATCTCACTAAATGATTAATTTATAAATTCAAATTCTATGGTCATTTTTTCACTAACTTTTATATTAATCAATTACTTTTGTATCATTAATTAATTGGTTTTGTATTAATTAATTGATTTTGAAGTTATTAATTGATTTTGTTTTGCATGTTTTCTGCTGATAATCGTTATGTATGTTTCTCTGAGGTTCAAATTAAACAATAGTCTTCTAATCATGATTTCCAGCATCTTTTCATTCTTTGGGGACAACTGTGAATATGTCATTAGGAATGATTTTTAGTAATCCCCTAAGCATGCCACTGAAGTGCCATTTCAATTTTTCCTGTCACGTTTCCTTCCAAGTCAAATTTCCCAAACTGAGGAACTCTAGTCCTTTACAATCTCCCTTGAAAAACAATGCAAGGAAAACATATTTGGGAAATGCAACATACTTCATTTCCTTGTTGGACTGTTGTATTGCTGATCCTGTTTGTGATGCCAGTTGTCTCACTGTTCACACTGTTCTCACTGTTCGCTGAACCCAGGGTAGGCAAGGGTCGAGCTAAGAGGCTGGAAGAAGATGCAAGGAGCCTTAGGAACTGCAAACATGTTTATTCTCTCCTGGCTGGCACAGTGGCCAAAACACAACCTCTCTCCCAGCTGATGCAACAGCTATAGCAGCAGCCATAAGAAAACCATAACGTAGCCACAATATAACCTCATATAACATAACCTTGATGCCACCCCAATGTAGCCCCAATGCAGCAGCAGCCAGGACCTTTCAGGTGAAGCTGATATTTACAGAACAAAAGTAGCCGGTGGCCAAGTGAGTACCTCCCGGCGTGCATGCACAGGGCTATAAGTGATCTCAGCTGTTATATGACTGTGCATAGTCATTGTTCACAGATCATGGGGCAAGAAGGCATGAGAATGTGGGGTGAGAAAGCCTGACTGGCACCATCTAGTTAATTTTCCCACTAGGGTCATAATGAATATTTAAAGTGTTGTGACCTTCTGAGTTTAAACTATTCAAAATCACCCAGATTTTCCTAAATGTTTTTCATTTTTAATTTCCCCAACCCACTGATATTTTTCTTCTTAAAATTAAAATTACTGACTTTTGTGGTTCCTTGGAACATGTTTTGGGAATTCCTGATATTCATCATTGTTTTTAGATTTGCCATCAAAAGTAATTTACACTTAAATCAGTTTTTAAAATGCCTACAATGGGATAAACTATGCCTTAGGAGTCTATTAACTCTAACTTCCTATAAATCTACTCAAGAAGCAGTGAAAAATGGCATGAGTGTTGTAACGCATTATAATATTTATACCATGGACCTGGCGGCAACTTGGTAGCAGAATGAAATAGTCAGGACTATCAGCATGGACGGTTTGCACTACCATCAAGTAACTAGAAAACTAGGGACTATTGTTGAAGATCCAAAACTGGAAAAGAGAGTAATCAAAATATATATTTGGTAAACAAATGATAACTTCAGCTTATCATTTTGCATCAGAAGGGACAAATAGGACTGAGAAAGGTAAACAAGTGAACAATTTCCCAGGATGGATGTTACCTAGAGATTGGTGTATGGTTTGAGTTCAGTGGTTATGTTACCAAACTCAAGACCAGATGCTCATTGCTCAAAAATCAGTACACAAGAGCCAAACATTGGTCTAAAAAAGAAAAGTGGTGGGGGGCGGGGGGAGTTAATATAATCAGAAAAGATGGTAATCTGGGAAGGAGGCTGGCTTGTGTTCCAGAAACCAACTCACAGGTTTTTACTATTATAACTGACTAGAGAGATACACCAGTTGTAATTTACTTTAAAGCATTTACATTTTAACAGATTATTACATAAATTATTTTATATAATAACTAAGACAAATTAAATTTCATTTACGTTATCTTGTTTTCACAATCATAACATAAGGAAACTTGAGTAATACAATAGCCATATTGTTACTTATTTTCTATACACTATACCAAATAGAGACTACTCTGAATTTTATTTTTATTTTCCAGTTCCTCTACTCATATTTTAGCTCTTTGTAATTACAGGTAGATTAGGTTTTCATCTGTGATACATTCTAGATATATTTTCTCCATAATTATCTTTTGCTTTTTGTCTAT
This sequence comes from Oryx dammah, assembly GCF_014754425.2. Taxonomy (NCBI): domain Eukaryota; kingdom Metazoa; phylum Chordata; class Mammalia; order Artiodactyla; family Bovidae; genus Oryx; species Oryx dammah. Next base: position 58,561,515 of record NW_024070209.1, read on the forward strand.
ATTTACTGTCTTCTTTTGTAACTGTGTGAAATTTTATCAAATTAATAATCTTTCACATTTTGTATCTGGATTTTGAATCCTAATTTTAAAAGGTTTTTCCATTACTAGGTTGTAGATTACTTAATTTTTCTAGTACTTGTATGTCTTCACTTCTTACATTAGATATCTTATTCATTGGAGTTTATTCTTATGTGAGGTATGAATCTAGTTTCATCTTCTTCCACATGGCTCTCTGACTACCTAATATTTCACATGTTAAAAATCCATATTTTCTCCATATTTCCCAGTAATTTGAAATGCTACTTTTATCATATATGAAGATGACACCACCATTATGGCAGAAAGTGAGGAGGAACTAAAGAGCTTCTTGATGAAGGTGAAAGAGGAGGATGAAAAGCTGACTTAAAATTCAACATTAAAAAAGCTAAGATCATGGCATCTGATCCCATAACTTCATAGCAAATAAATGGAGAAACAATGGAAATAGTAGCAGACTTTATTTTGGGGGGCTCCAAAATCACTGCAGATGGTGACTGCAGCAAGCCATGATGTTAAAAGACGCTTATTCCTTGGAAGAAAAGCTAAGACAAACCTAGAGAGCCTTGGAAGAAAAGCCATACCAAAACTAGAGAGTATATTAAAAAGCAGAGACATTACTTTGCCTACAAAGGTCCATAGAGTCAAAGCTAGGGTTTTTCCAGTAGTCATGTATGGAGTGAGATTTGGACCATAAAGAAGGCTGAGCATTGAAGAATTGATGCTTTTGAAATGTGGTGTTGGAGAGGACTCGAGAGTCCCTTGGACTGCAAGGAGATCAAACCAGTCAATCCTAAAGGAAATCAATCCTGAATATTCATTGGAGGGATTGATGCTAAGGCTGAATCGCCAATAATTTGGCCACCCGATGAGAAGAACTGACTCAATGGAAAAGACCCTGATGCTGGGAAAGATTGAAGGCAGGAGAAGGGGACGACAGACAGGAGAAGGGGATGACAGAGGATGAGATGGTTGGATGGCATCACCGACTTGATGGACATGAGTTTGAGCAAGTTCTGGGAGCTGGTGATGGAGAGGGAAGCCTGGCATGCTGCAGTCTATGGGGTCACAAAGGGGCAGACACGACTAAGCAATTGAATAACAACATATCTATTAATGCTTCAGTTCAGTTCAGTCGCTCAGTCGTGTCCTACTCTTTGTGACCCCATGAATTGCAGCACGCCAGGCCTCCCTGTCCATCATCAACTCCTGGAGTTCACTCAGACTCATGTCCATCAAGTCAGTGATGCCATCCAGGCAAATTTGGCCTTGGGATGCAGAATGAAGCAGGGCAAAGACTAATAGAGTTTTGCCAAGAAAATGCACTGGTCATAGCAAACACCCTCTTCCAACAACACAAGAGAAGACTCTATACATGGACATCACCAGATGGTCAACACCGAAATCAGATTGATTATATTCTTTGCAGCCAAAGATGGAGAAGCTCTATACAGTCAACAAAAACAAGACCAGGAGCTGACTGTGGCTCAGATCATGAACTCCTTATTACCAAATTCCGACTTAAATTGAAGAAAGTAGGGAAAACCGCTAGACTATTCAGCTGTGACCTAAATCAAATCCTTTATGATTATACAGTGGAAGTGAGAAATAGATTTAAGGGCCTAGATCTGATAGATAGAGTGCCTGATGAACTATGGAATGAGGTTCATAACACTGTACAGGAAACAGGGATCAAGACCATCCCCATGGAAAAGAAATGCAAAAAAGCAAAATGGCTGTCTGGGGAGGCCTTACAAATAGCTGTGAAAATAAGACAAGTGAAAAGCAAAGGAGAAAAGGAAAGATATAAGCATCTGAATGCAGAGTTCCAAAAAATAGCAAGAAGAGATAAGAAAGCCTTTCTCAGGGAGCAATGCAAAGAAGTAGAGGAAAAGAACAGAATGGGAAAGACTAGAGATCTCTTCAAGAAAATTAGAGATACCAAGGGAACATTTCATGTAAAGATGGGCTCGATAAAGGACAGAAATGGTATGAACCTAACAGAAGCAGAAGATATTAAGAAGAGGTGGCAGGAATACACAGAAGAACTGTACAAAAAAGATCTTCATGACCCAGATAATCATGATGGTGTGATCACTCACCTAGAGCCAGATAGCCTGGAATGTGAAGTCAAGTGGGCCTTAGAAAGCATCACTATGAACAAAGCTAGTGGAGGTGATGGAATTCCAGTAGAGCTATTTCAAATCCTGAAAGATGATGCTGTGAAAGTGTTTCACTCAATATGCCAGCAAATTTGGAAAACTCAGCAGTGGCCACAGGACTGGAAAAGGTCAGTTTTCATTCCAATCGCAAAGAAAGGCAATGCCAAAGAATGCTCAAACTACCGCACAATTGCACTCATCTCACATGCTAGTAAAGTAATGCTCAAAATTCTCTAAGCCAGGCTTCAGCAATTAAATCTTAGATTTACTTTTTTCTCAAATCAATATTAAACTTTTCTTACTAAGTAATTTTTTATATAATATTTATAATAATTTTTAATGTCTTACAATTTTTATAGTCTCAGACATAAAGGAAATTAATCAGTTATACATGTGCACACACATATATGTACATATATATGTATATTCCTACTCATTTTTAGATTCTTTTTCTATATATGCCATTAAGGAGTATTGACCAGCATTCCCTATGCTGTATAGTAGGTCCTTACTAGTTATCTATTTTATATTTAGTGTGTATATGTCAATCCCAATCCCCCAATTTATCCCTCTTCTCAATCCCCTGATAACCATAAATTTGTTTTCTATGTCTGTAACTCTATGCTTTGTAGACAAGTTCATTTGTATTTTTTTTGTAGATTCCACATATAAGTGTTATCATATGTTATATATGTTTCTCATTGACTTCTTTCAGTTTGAAAATCTCTAAGTCCATACGTATTGCTACATATAGCATTATTTTGTTCTTTTTTTATGGCTGAATAATAGCCTATATATGTATAGAATATATATATGAATATATATATATATCTCAAGCCTAAGCTTGCTAGATGGTGTTAGTGGTAAAGAATCTGCCTGCCAATGCAGGAGATGCAAGAGATGCAGGTTCGATCCCTGAGTTGAGAAGATTTCCTGAAGTAGAAAATGGCACCCCACTCCAGTATCCTTGCCTGGAAAATTCCATGGACAGAGAAACCTGACAGGCTACAGTCCATGGGGTCACAAATAATTGGACACAACTGAGTGACTGAGCACTTGTGTGTGTGTGTGTGTGTGTATATATATATATATATATATGATATATATATATCATATCTACTTTATCCATTCCTCTGATCATGGGAATTTAGGCTGCTTCTATGCCCTGGCTATCATAAACAGTGCTGCAATGAACATTGGGGTGCATGCATGTTTTTGAATTATGAGTTTTCCCAAATATATGCTTAGTGGGATTGCTGAATCATATGTAAATAGCTATATTTTAGTTTTTTAAGGAACTTCCATACTGTTCTCCATGGTGGCTGTACCCATTTGTATTCCCACCAACAGTGTAGGAGGTAAAACAAACAAGAATTTAAAGTGATTTTTCAAATGCTGCTATTACAAATTGAGCTTACTCTTACAATATTCTAACTAGATCTTATTCATATATAAAGATTATTGACTTTTGTCTGATTATTTTATATTCTGCCACATTATAAGAAATGCTATAGTTTGTGGTAATATTATCATGGATTCCCTAAGGCAAGGGTTAGTAAACATTTTCTGAAAGAGTCAGATAATAAATACTTTAAGCCTCCTTGGCTGTAACTTTCCTGTCACAACTATTTAACTCTATTGTTGTTGTACAAAAGCAGCTATAGGCAGTATGGAAATGAATGAACATGGTTGTGCTCCAATAAAACTTTATATACAAAAACTGCATCTTGCAAACCAGAACGTCAGGCTGTAAGCCATAATTTGCAATCCTGCCCTAGACTGCCAATAAAAGATGGCCATCTGGAAAAAAAAGTCTGTTTTTTGTCCAATGGCTACAAATCTGGGAGTTTTTGACTGGCTGAATTCATTATGTTTAATCTTCTGTCTCAGTTCAGTTCAGTCGCTCAGTCATGTCTGACTATTTGCGACCTCATGAACCACAGCATGCCAGGCCTCCCTGTCCATCACCAACTGCCAGAGTCTACCCAAACCCATGTCCATCTATTTGTCATGAAGTGATGGGACCGGATGCCATGATCTTAGTTTTCTAAGCTCTAAATCTTAATCTTAAATAAACTTAAAGTAATCTCAAGTAAATCTAATTTACTAGGTTAATAGACCCAAATTGAAAATTCATGATTATCTCTGTAGATGCTGAAAGGGTCTTTTATAAAATTTAATATATATCTCCAAGGAGGGGGGCAAAACCACTTAAAAAATTAGCACTGATGTATACTTACTTTTCATAGTGAAAAATAATGTGTGCCTCAATCCTAAAGCCAGTATTTTATTTATTGGAGGAGCACCAGAGGCATTCCTACTAGAGATACAAAAGGTAAAGATGTCCAGTATCTCCAATTGTATGGACATCTTTACCTTTTGTATCTCTAGTAGGAATGCCTCCGGTGCATTGGAGGTGTTATTCATGGCAAATAGATGGGGAAATAGTGGAAACAGTGGCTGACTTTTATTTTTGGGGGCTCCAAAATCACTGCAGATGGTGAATGCAGCCATGAAATTAAAAGATGCTTGCTCCTTGGAAGAAAAACTATGACCAACCTAGACATCATCTTAAAAAGCAGAGACATTACTTTGTCAACAAATGTCCGTCTGGTCAAGGCTATGGTTTTTCCAGTAGTCTTGTATGGATGTGAGAGTTGGACTATAAAGAAAGCTGAGTGCCAAAGAATTTATTCTTTTGAACTGTGGTGTTGGAGAAGACTCTTGAGAGTCCCTTGGACTGCAAGGAGATCCGACCAGTTCATCCTAAAGGAAATCAGTCCTGAATATTCATTGGAAGAACTGATGCTGAAACTGAAGCTCTAATACTTTGGCCACCTGATGCGAAGAACTGACTCACTGGAAAAGACACTGATTTGGGGAAAGCTTGAAGGCAAGCAGAGAAGGGGACAAAAGGGGATGAGATGGTTGGATGACATCACTGACTTGATGGCCATGTGTTTGAGAAGCTCTGAGAGTTGGTGATGGACAGGGAAGCCTGGCGTGCTGCAGTCCCTGCGGTTACAAAAAGTTGGACATGAGTGAATGACTGAACAACTGAACTGAACTGAACCTAGTAAATTATAATCAAAAGATTTATGAATGTTAAATTCACAATAAAGCCTTTTACCATGTGGATCACAACAAAATGTGGAAAATTCTTAAAGAGATGGGATTACCAGACCACTTTGCCTGCCTCCTGAGAAATCTGTATTTTGGTCAAAAGCCACAGTTAGAATCAGACATGAAATCATGGACTGGTTCAAAATTGGGAAAGAAATACATCAAGGCTGTATATTCTTACACTACTTATTTTACTTGTATGCAGAGTACATTATGTGAAATGCATGGCTGGATGAATCACAAGCTGGAATCAAATGCTGGGAGAAATATCAATAAACTTAGATGTGCAGATGACACCACCCTAACGGCAGAAAACAAACAGAACTAAAAAACTGTTGATGACAGTGAAAGAGAAGAGTGAAGAAGCTTGGCTTAAAACTCAACATTCAGAAACTAAGATTATGGCATCTGGTCCCATCGCTTCATGGTAAAAAGATCAGGAAAAACTGGAAATAGTGACAGACTTTATTTTCTTGGCTCCAAATCACTGTGGATGGTGACTGCAGCCATGTAATTAAAAGATGCTTCCTCCTTGGGAAGAAAGCTATGACATACCTAGACAGCACATTAAAAAGCAGAGACATCACTTTGCAGACAGAAGTCTATATAGCTGGAGCCACGGTTTTTCCAGTAGTTACGTACAGATATGAGCAACAAAGAATTGATGCTTTTGAACTGTGGTGTTGGAGAAGACTCTTAAGAGTCCCTTGGACTGCAAGGAGATCAAACCAATCAATCCTAAGTAGATCAACTCTGAACATGCATTGGAAGACTAATGCAGAATATGAAGCTCCAATGGTTCGGCTACCTGACGCAAAGTGCTGACTCAATGGAAAAGACTCTGATGCTGGGAAAGATTGAGGGCATGAGAAGGGGGCAACAGAGGATGAGACGGTTGGATGACATCACCAACTCAAAGGACATGAATCTGAGCAAACTCCAGGAAATAGTGAAAGACAGGAAAGTCTGGCATGCTGCAGTCCACGGGGTTGCAAAGGGTTGGACAGGACTGGGCAACTTAACAACAATGAATGTTAAACCAATTTTACATTCTTAGGATAAATCTTACCTAGCCATGATGCATTATATTTAATATATGAAAAGATATTTGCTAATATTTTATTTAGGAATTTTGCATAAATATGCTTGTGAAAATGGTTATTTTATGTCAGTGTGCAGACTCTTCCTAACCCTCTTTTTTTGGCATATGAATCAGAGCTGGCTCTGCTTATTTATTGCAATAGTTCTAAAAAATTCAACTTTGCATCATTATCTTTCTGTCAGTTATATATTAAGTATGGATTATGGTCAGTTGTGTTTACTATTGTTGATATGTATGATTTTTGAAAAGCATAGTTGGCTACTATTGTCCTATGGAAACATTGCTGCTGCTAAGTCGCTTCAGTCGTGTCCGGCTCTGTGCAACCCCATAGACGGCAGCCCACCAGGCTTCCCTGTCCCTGGGATTCTCCAGGCAAGAACACTGGAGTGGGTTGCCATTTCCTTCTCCAGTGCATGACAGTAAAAAGTGAAAGTGAAGTCGCTCAGTCGTGTCTGACTCTTAGTGACCCCATGGACTGAAGCCTACCAGGCTCCTCCATCCATGGATTTCCCAGGCAAGAGTACTGGAGTGGGGTGCCACTGCTTTCTCCGATGGAAAACTTACATTCTTTATTATTGTATATACAGTTATTTACACATATATACATTTTTTCTCTATTTTGTTCAGATATTTGTTTTGTCAAGGCATAAATTTTCAATGTGCACTAACATATCGAAAAATATTAACTGAGTCTAAGGAAATATGGTCATGAACAGTCTAAAGAAAATGTATTTAACATTGACAAGACCCTATATTCACCTTTGGCTGCTGAAAAAACTTTTGATGATTACATAAATCATATTTAACCATGATGTTAGAAATTGTCTAGTACAATATTAAGATGGTCAGGAAATATCTTCTGTTCTCACTTCACTTCTGAAGTTTTAGCTCAAATCCATTGGAAATTTTAATTTGAAGGAGTAATAATCTATAAACTAAAAACACGAATCTGAAATCATGAGACCTGGATTCTAGTAACCTCTCAGGGCTAGACAGCTAGCTGTGTAGCCTTCACAATCATGAACCTTAGCTTCATCAGTTTAGTTCAGTTGCTCAGTGGTGTCTGACTCTTTGTGACTCCATAGACTGCAGGACGCCAGGCTTCCCTGTCCATCACCAACTCCCGGAGTTTACTCAAATTCGTGTCCATTGAGTCGGTGAAGCCATCCAACCATTTCATACTCTGTCATCCCCTTCTCCTCCCACCTTGTCTTTCTCAGAATCAGGGTCTTTTCTAAGGAGTCAGTTCTTCTCATTAGGTGGCCAAAATATTGGAGTTTCAACTTCAACATCAGTCCTTCCAATGACTATTCAGGATTGATTTCCTTTAGGATGGACTGGTTGGATCTTCTGGCTATCCAAGGGACTCTCAAGAGTCTTCTCCATCACTACAGTTCAAAAGCATCAATTCTTCGGCACTCAGCTTTCTTTATAGTCCAACTCTCACATCCATACATGACCACTGGAAAAACCATAGCCTTGACTAGACGGACCTTAGTTGGCAAAGTAATGTCTCTGCTTTTGAATATGCTATCTAGGTTGGTCATAACTTTCCTTCTAAGGAGTAAGTGTCTTTTAATTTCATGGCTGCAGTCACCATCTGCAGTGATTTTGGAGCCCCAAAAAATAAAGTCTCACTTTTTCCAGTGTTTCCCCATCTATTTGTCATGAAGTGATGGGACCAGATGCCATGATCTTTGTTTTCTGAATGTTGAATTTTAAGCCAACTTTTTCACTCTCCTCTTTCTCTTTCATCAAGAAGCTCTTTAGTTCTTCTTTGCCTTCTGCCATAAGGGTGGTGTCATCTGCATATCTAAGGTTATTGAAATTTATGCCAGCAATCTTGATTCCAGTTTGTGCTTCATCCAGCCTAGCATTTCTTATGATGTAGTCTGCATATAACTTAAATAAGCAGGGTGACAATATACAGCCTTGATGCACTCCTTTCCCCATTTGGAAACAGTCTGTCGTTCCATATCCAGTTCTAACTGTTGCTTCCTGACCTGCATACAGATTTCTCAACAGGCAGGTCAAGTGACTTTATCAACATAAAGTTATTGGGTTAGAGTGGTTAGATGATGAAATCCAGCTCTAAAACTCTGAGTTTTTATCTTGCTTTTGGTAGTGTGTGTGCTGCAGTTACTAATTTGCATTGATTCTGGATAGGACATTCATAATCAAGTGACCTCAGATATTTTTGCTCTTGATGGAATGATTGGGTGCATATATGCTATGTTGCTTCAGTTGTATATGAAGTGACTTTGCCACACTATAGACTGTAGCCCGCCAGGCTCCTCTGTCCATTGGATTCTCCAGGTAAGAATACTGGAGTGGGTTGCCATTTCCTTCTCCAGGGGATCTTCCTGGCCCAGGAATCAAACCTGTACCTCTTATGTCTCCTGCATTGGCAGGAAGGTTCTTTACCACTGGGAAGCACCACATGGGAAGCCCCAGTAGAATGACTGACTTCAACAAATAGCCCTGAAGTCATTCAGCCAAGAATAGGCCACAGAACAGAATGCTCTGAGGTGAACCTGTGGACATGGATCATCACTTACAAGTTCTTGTTTACTGTCTTTTGCAATCATTCTCTCTATCTCAATCTCCTCAATCTCTATCTCAATCTCCTCCTCTCTACTTTCTGTTTCTCTCTCCTCTCTTTCCCCCATTTTATTTGTCTCCTTTCCTCCCCTACACGAAAGAAACACAAAGAAAGATTTAAAAAAAAAAACAAGAATAATTTTTCTCCTATGTAATTTAAACAGCCACTCAAAATATGGTGGGGCTACTACTCAGGATTATCAGTTATCTTGACCTTCCATTTGCTTCAATATCCAGTTTCCTATATTCATTTGCTTGTGTCCTCAGACCTTTGAAATCAAATTATTTTTATGTATCTGTTGTAAATTTTCTAGCCTATCTTCAAATCTTCATTTCTTAAATTCATAAATCAGATATTAAAATTAATAATCTTTAAGAATAATAAAAATATCAAAAGAAGTGACAGTTGATTTTTTACTTTAGTAACATTGAAAATGCAAGACCTATTTCAAGCAAAGATTCTTCCTACTTCTTTTCTATTAATATGACTTTCTCATTTCTTTTTTTAAAGACTATACACAAAAACCAGTATTTTTAGTCCATATAGAAATATTTATTTTTCTCAAAGTCTATATCTAGTTTCTCAGTCTAAGCTGCATCATGCTAAGTAGCTTGCGGTTGAAGTATGTTCAGGACTAAAATCTTAGTTTATAAACAGATAACTAAAATGATGATTAAGGTAAAATTATTCATTTTATATCAATTGCACAGTTAATATAACCAAAGCAAAGATCAAATGTTCCACTTCTCCATGAAATGAGAAATAGTCTATTTATTTTAAATTCAATTTTTCATAGAAGTTTTTGTTTTTGTGTGATATTGACATTCTAATTCAGAGTTAAAGTAGAAGTATTATTTTGGAATATTTAAGTACATATGTTTCCTTAAGAAAAAAAATATTGTTGAAACTAGGTTCCTGGCATGCCTTAACTGAAAAATTTAGATTCACATTCTTTGTCTTAAAACAGAGAAAGCAGGATGGTCAGAATAACTATGCTCCATTTTTAAACTATAAACTTGATTTAATCGGCATATCATTAAAAAAGTTTGGACATGACAACTAGGTGTCTGATGCAAAAAAGTAAACGTTATTTTTCTAGAGTAACAAAAAATAAGTATTTGGCAAAATAAATATTACTATATTACTAAAAATAAAATATAAGAGGCAAGGAAAGCAGTGGTCCAGACTAAAATTTAGAAAAAGAATTAGACTATTAGATAATTAAAATGAACTTTGAAAGTTGAATAGAAAATGAAATTAAGATGATAATTTTTGTTTATGAGAATAATTATGAAGCATCTGCCATCTCAACAACCAGAATACCTTTCTTAACTTCCTTACTTGAAGTAAGCTATAGTTTAGTCTAAATATATTTTTATTTATAATGAAAGATATACATTAAAAAATAAATATATCTATCCATAAAGGATAATTGTAAAGCTTTAGAATATAATCATTTAGATGTGTGTGTGTGCAAGGACAAAAAGCATGTTATCTTTAAGTATTATACATTACAAAGTAAAGTATATATGCATATGTAAGCTCCAGGGTTATAATTTGCATTTCATTATTATTCCAAAAATATATTTGCAGCTAAATGCATATTCTTTAAAATCATATGTATACATACATATAAATTATATCTTTTTTCTTGTATATTGTTTATATACACCCATACAATAGAAGACATTAAGAATATATATGTGTGTGTGTATTTACACACACACATATATAGCTTATGGCTCAAACTGTATATAATTTTAATGGCTTTTAATAAACAACTCTAGGTTCAACTCCAAATAGACTGTTATTTTAACCATTGATAAGGAGAATATTAGAGCTTCCACTTGATAACTTAGGCATTTTTTCTTAATCTTGACAATTTGATAGCCAAAATGTTAAAGTAGTACATCATTGTTTTATATCATATTCCACTGCCCACTGGATAAATTATTTTATTTTTTCATGTTTTGTCTCAACTATTTTTTGACTTTTAATCATGAAATATTTTCTAATTTTATCTTATTGTATTTTATTTTGGAATGTGTATATACACACACATATATATGTATACATACACAAATATAGTCTGTGTATATATGCTGTATATATATTTATGACATATGTGTAAGTATATATAAATATAAATTAAGAGTATTAATTGTTGTAATTCTTTGTCACTCTTGCTGTTTTGAGTGATGGTACTGTTGGTCATATATTAACATCTATCATGTTTTTTTATTATTATTGCTGTTACTGTGAGCCTTAGAAATTCCCCTGTACACAAACAAGATTTATTAAATTAAATGTGGCAAGTTTTTAATATTTTGTACATTTACTTTCACTTTATACTTTGATATTTTAGCATGTGGATTATTTCCTTTCTCATTTAATGAGCTAAGCAGTTAATTCAAACTCATTTTTATATCATTTATATTTTATGAAAAAGTATTTGCTTACCTGTATCTCTTTCTTCAACTTATATTTCATGTAATAAATCTGTCTATACATTCTGATAATACCACTCAGTTTTAAAAGTAAGTAACTATGATGCAATAATAATGCAATGCAAGTCTTCTTTAAGTATAACTTTGAGGTATTCTGAAATATACATTTAGACTTGCAGACAAATTTGAATGAATATATTAGGCCAAAAAATTATAATTTTTGTAGTTTAATAAAAGGATTTTCTTTTTCTTTTTTTTTCTTCTTCACCTTTCAGGAATGAGATAGTTTTAATTGTACAGATCCTACACATATAGTGCTAACATTACCAGGTATTTAATACTTTTCTTTGTCAATCTTTTTTTATATACTTCATTTTCTAAATGATTATCTTTAGTATCTAGGAAAATTATGTTTCTGTTCTTATTTTTGTAACCAGACATTTTTTACAAACATGCTTATTAAATCTATTGGCTTTTCAGATTTTCCTGTGGTTTTCCCAGGTAGTAAACTATATCAGCTTGAAATTAAAGATATGTCTCTATTTTTCCTTCATATTAACTCATATTATCTCACCTTTGGCTTTATTGCATGAGACAGAGCAAAGTACCATAAAAGTGCTTGATCATGGGAGTCATTACTTATTCTTAACCTGAAAGGGAACTCCTCAAAGCAGAGGTGTTTAACCTGAGTTCCATGGACTTTCAAGCTAATCCACATATCACCAGATATCATATAATAGTGTATGTATGTGCAAGCTTAAGGGTGTTTAATTATCACTAATGGTGAAGTCTCAAGTGTTTGGATTTAAATAGTTAAGACTATTGCTCATTATTAAATATAATATTGTTTTTTATTTGAGATAAGTATCCTATGTCACATTAAGAGAAATATATTGTAATTTTTTATTTCCTAATACTTTTTCTTCTTAATTTTCTTAGCTTTGCTTTGATTTTATATTCTGAATATTCACTTTTCTCAAATACCTTTAGGTTTAACCTTTTAATAAAATTTATTGAACACTTTTTAAGTTTAGAAATGGCTCTACTGGTTACATTGTATTATTCTGTTGGGCTTTCCCGGTGGCTCAGAAGTAGAGAATCCACCTGCCATTGCAGGTGATATGCATTCAATCCGTGGATCAGGGATATCCCATGGAGAAGGAAATTCCAACCCAGTCTAGTATTCTTGCCTGGGAAATCCCATGGACAGAGGAGCCTGGTGGGCTATAGTTCATGGAATCACAAAGAGTTCAGCACAACTTAGTGACTAAGCTACATCAACTCTTCATTTAGCTTTTTGGAAGGTGCCACTTTTGTTGCTAGCTTTTCCAAATAAATTGAAAGATTTCTGTCTTAGGGTCTGGTAAAGTTTATATACAAAATTATCATTTATTAGTTGAAAGTTCACATGTAATTTAAATTCCCAAAGACTCATGATATTTTCTAGACTTATTTTATTTTTTATTTTTTTTGGTCAAAGCTCCCTTCCTGTTTATCAGTCAGCTCAAATCCTCCATGTCTTTTGTTGTTATTGATTCAGTTAACAGTTATTAAGCACAGAGTGATAAGTAAGGGGAATACACATACTATTAAGATGCTGTTGCTGCATTTTAGTGTTTATAGTCTGATAGAGTAGGATCTTATCTTGCAAGTCAACACTGAATATCCTTTTACATTTGTTTACTTCTTTGTAAAAATAAGCATTTGAGAAAGTTTGGAAGTTGGAGTGACTTTTTTAAAAAATATAAATAAAATATGGGGATTGTGGAAAAGTTGTAGAATACAGAAACTTATATAGAGAGAAATCAAATAATCATCCTAATATTCGGAGAAACCACTAGTAACATTTTCATGTATTTATTTCCAGTTTTTTTAATCTGTGCTTATATTTTATGATCATACCACACATACATTGTGCATACTGCAATTCTGCTTACCATTATAGTGCAAGCATTTTTCTTTGCTATTAAAAATGTTTTTAAGGCATAGTAACTATGTGAAATTGCATCCTGTGTAAGCTCAGTAATTTTCTTGAAAGTGCCCTTGGATATTTAAGTTGCTTACATTTTTTCACTTTAACAAACATCTTTATTTACACATGTTTATCCACCTTTTATATTACTTCTTTAAAACAGATTATAAGCAATAGAATTACTGGGTTAAATGTTTCAGCATTTAAAAAGCTTTCAGTATAGGGAGTGGGGGCAGGAGGAGAAGGGGACGACCAAGGATGAGATGGCTGGATGGCATCACGGACTCGATGGACATGAGTCTGAGTGAACTCCGGGAGTTGGTGATGGACAGGGAGGCCTGGCGTGCTGCGATTCATGGGGTCGCAAAGAGTCAGACACGACTGAGCGACTGAACTGAACTGAACTGAACTGAACTGATACTTTCCCCCATGTTGGAGGGTTTTTTTTGTGGTGCTATTTTAATTGGATATGAGATTGTAATCTTACATTGCATACAATTTTACATTCTACTTCTTTGGCTTAACAGAAACATCATTATGTATGAATCAATTAATAGGCATATAGTAATCTTTAGATATAATCATAGTTTACTTAAACATTTGTCCATCATTGGAATTTAGTTTTATCCCAAATTCCAGCATTATACATATGTAATTTTGTATGAAAGTAGTTATCATAGTAATTATGATTTGGCTTTTGACAGTTGACTTAGGATTCCCTAACTTCTAACTTGCTCCTTGACTTGGGCAACTTACTCTTTCTTTAAGCTACTTTTTAATTCTCTTCATGGGATTGTTGTGCAAACTCAATGAAATAATATAACAGAGTATAGCCCAGTGCCTGTTATAAAACCAAGTGCTCAACATAAATAAGATTCAAAGGCATTTTTTTAAAGTCACACTTGACTTGCTTAGTCTAAATTAGGTACCAACAAAACATCTAAATTTTGATTACAGTAGGATCAATATAAAAGACTTTTTAGCTCAAACTCTAAATCTAAAGACTCACACTCAAGTTCTGAATCTCTAAAGAGATCTCTGAAGTGCTCAACTTTAGCTCTCCCAGCTCATTGACACTGAGATGCCTGGTGAAGTAATTTTCAGGGACTGGGACTGCTCCAAACTCCCCAATTCCTGAGGAAAGGATTCATGAGAAAAAGTGGGATGGGAGGAAGAGAGGAGTACAGTGAGACAGTTTTGACTTTTTTTGTTGCTAATAGGATCTTCTCTTGTCGACTTTTCACTACCCCAATCATCCATACTCTGTGAGTACCTTTTTGGTTGAGTTTATGTGTATCTGGCTCTCAAACTACAGCTTAGTTTGAGTACAAAAATTCTCTTTCAAATTTAACACCACCATTCCCCCCTTTTAGATAAATGTGTAGGGTTGCTACTAAAACAAGCCTTCCAGAGCTAGGTCTTCTTGTAATCTTGGGGTATAGGAGTGTGGTAGTAACCTGCCAGGAGAAAGTTCTCCTGGGCCTGAAGAAGAGCTTAAGAGCTGTAAAAGTGCTGAAGATGAAGGATAGCACTCCAATACCAATTAATGTATCTTTTGGTCAACAAAAAGTTATGCCCTAGACTTATTACCACATGGTGGAGACGCAACATAAAGAGGTCCCAGATTCTCATTTTGATACTCACAATCTAGGTTGAACATCATAGTACAAAATGCTTAGGCACAGAGTCGAAGCAGAGCATCAAGGGCTAAGTGTGACTGAGCACACACACACACATTTCATACTAGGAATTTATTTTTGAATCAAGTTCTAATTATTTTGGATAATGGTTACTGGGGAGAAAAATAATCTTATTTTTTTCCCTAAAAGTTAACACAAGTAGAATTTAAAATACACTCTTTACCAAGACTTAACTAAAACAATAACATTAATATAAATTCAGTATCTTTGGCTACATAAAAAGAAAGAAACATAAAGTAAAAGAGGAAGTAATAAAACATTTAAAAGAACAAAGCAAAATTTTACCTCAAAAAAGTTACATTCTGAGATAATAGTAATAATACCAGACATAAATTATCAAATTCATGTTCATCGAGTCAGTGATGCTATGTAACCATCTCATCCTCTGTTGCCCTCTTCTCCTTTTGCCTTCAATCTTTCCCAGAATCAAGGTCTTTTCCAATGAGTTGGATCTTCACATCAGGTGACCAAAGTATTAGAGCTTCAGCATCAGTCCTTCCAATGAATATTCAGGGTTGATTTACTTTGGGATTGACTGGTTTGATCTCCTTATTGTCCAAGGGACTCTCGAGACTTTTCTCCAGCACCATAATTTGAAGCCATCAATTCTTCACTTCTCTGTCTTCTTTATGGTCCAACTCGTACATACATATGAATAGTAAACTATCTGAAATGTTAAACTTTGGAAAATGTTCATTTGTGCTCTCACACTTGATTGCTAGTTAGGCTTTACTGAATTTTCGTTTCAAACTGATGCTTTTAAGGATGATTAAAATGTTCCTCTGGCTTCATAGACATTTGTGAAAAATCGAATCCCAATTGAGTTCTCAATTCACTTATTAGCAGGCTGTGGAATTGCTGTTGTATTAATTGTGGTCACGGGAAAAAATGAATTTGGTATTCTTGCTTGGAAAAGTCCATGGAGAGGAGCCTCACTGGCTACAGTTCATAGGGTCACAAAGAGTTGGACATAACTTAGCAACTGAGCACACACACACTAAGAATACTAAACAATATGCATTTATAAAGCGCTTCTCGTTTAGTTTATTAACAATCGTTCATAAAAGTAGAATAGTCATTAATTTCTGAAAACATACATTCAAGCAAAAAAAAAAACCTTAGAAATTAAAGGAATAAATGCTTTAAAATGTATAAACTCTTCCTTATTGAAATTGCACAAAATTAGGGATATTTTAACTAATGAAATATTTTTCAATCAAGTTTTTTCAGACTACTAACTTAAATGGATGGAAATAAATGAATTAAATCAAAAATTTTGCCAAAGAATCAGGGTAGACAGAATCTACTCAAAATAAAATTTACCTGTACTTTTAAAAAAAATGTTAAATGTTAAAGTTAAAATTCTCCAAGCCAGGCTTCAGCAATACGTGAACCGTGAACTTCCTGATGTTCAAGCTGGTTTTAGAAAAGGCAGAGGAACCAGAGATCAAATTGCCAACATCCACTGGATCATGGAAAAAGGAAGAGATTTCCAGGAGAATATCTATTTCTGCTTTATTGACTATGCCAAAGCCTTTGAATGTGTGGATCACAATAAACTGTGGAAAATTCTGCAGCAGATAGGAATACCAGACCACCTGACCTGCCTCTCGAGAAACCTGTATGCAGGTCAGGAAGCAATAGTTAGAAATGGACATGGAACAACAGACTGGTTCCAAATAGGAGGAGTACATCAAGGCTGTATATTGTCACCCTGCTTATTTACCTTATATGCAGAGTACATCATGAGAAATGCTGGACTGGAAGAAGCACAGCTGGAATCAAGATTGCCAGGAGAAATATCAATAACTTCATACATGCAGATGATACCATCCTTATGGCAGAAAGTGAAGAAGAACTAAAGAGCTTCTTGATGAGAGTGAAAGAGGAAAGTGAAAAAGTTGACTTAAACCTCAACATTCAGAAAACTAAGATCATGGTATCCAGTCCCATCACTTCATGGGAAATAGATGGGGAAACAGTGTCAGACTTTATTTTTCTGGGCTCCAAAATCACTGCAGATGTTGATTGCAGCCATGAAATTAAAAGACATTTACTTCTTGGAAGAGAAGTTATGACCATCCTGAAAGTGAAGTTGCTCAGTCGTGTCTGGCTCTTTGCGACCCCATGGACTGTAGCCTACCAGTCTCCTCTGTCCATGGGATTTTCCAGGCAATAGTACTGGAGTGGGTTGCCATTTCCTTCTCCAGGGGATCTTCCCAACCCAGGGATCAAACCTGGGTCTCCCACATTGTAGACAGACGCTTTACCATCTGAGCCATCAGGACCATCCTAGACAGCATATTAAAAAGGAAAGACATTACTTTGTCAACAAAGGTCCATCTAGTAAAGGCTATGGTTTTTCCAGTGATCATGTATGGATGTGAGAGTTGGACAGTGAAGAAAGCTCAGCGCCAAAGAATTGATGCTTTTGAACTGTGGTGTTGGAGAAGACTCCTGAGAGTCCCTTGGACTGCAAGGAGATCCAACCAGTCCATCCTAAAGGAGATCAGTCCTGGATGTTCATTGGAAGGACTGATGTTGAAGCTGCAACTCCAATACTTTGGCCACCTGATGCGAAGAGCTGACTCATTTGAAAAGACCCTGATGCTGGGAAAGATTGAGAGCAGGAGGAGAAGGGGACGACACAGGATGAGCTGATTGGATGGCATCATGGACTCAACGGACATGGGTTTGGGTGGACTCTGGGAGTTTTTGATGGATGTGGAGGCCTGGCATGCTGCAGTTGATGGGGTCGCAAAGAGTCGGACACGACTGTGCGACTGAACTGAGCTGAAAAGTTGTAAGACCTTCTCTACTTTTCAAAGCCTCTGATACATTCTAGATGAAAATTCCAAAAATTATAAAATCATTTAAGTTTAAAATATAAGCATACCTTGAAGATATTGCAGATTAACATCTGGACCATGGTAATAAAACAAATACTTCAATAAAGCAAGTCAGAGTAACTTTTTTATTTCTCAATGCATATATTAATAAAAGTTACATTACACTATGGTCAGTTATCATGCAGGAATCCCTTAGAAGAAATGGAGTAGCCAACATGGTCAACAAAAGAGTCCTAAATGCAGTACTTGGATGCAATCTCAAAAACGACAGAATGATCTCTGTTTGTTTCCAAGGCAAACCATTCAATATCACAGTAATCCAAGTCTATGCCCCAACCATAACGTTGAAGAAGCTAAAGTTGAATGGTTCTATGAAGACCTACAAGACCTTTTAGAAATAAGACCCAAAAAAGATGTCCTTTTCATTATAGGGGACTGGAATGCAAAAGTAGGAAGTCAATAAACACATGGAGTAACAGGAAAATTTGGCCTTGGAGTACAAAATGAAGAAGGGCAAAGGTTAACAGAGTTTTGCCAAGAGAATGCACTGGTCATAGCAAACACCCTCTTCCAAAAACACAAGAGAAGACTCTACACATGGACATCACCAGATGGTCAAAACCAAAATCAGATTGATTATTCTTTATATCCAAAGATGGAGAAGCTCTATACAGTCAGCAAAAACAAGACCAGGAGCTGACTGTGGCTCAGATCATGAGCTCCTTATTGCCAAATTCAGACTTAAATTGAAGAAAGTAGGGAAAACCATTAGACTGTTCAGGTATGACCAAAATCAAATCCCTTATGATTATACAGTGGAAGTGAGAAATAGATTTAAGGGACTAGATCTGATAGGCAGAGTACCTGATGAACTATGGATGGAGGTTCATGACATTGTACAGGAGACAGGGATTAAGACCATCCTCATGGAAAAGAAATGAAATAAAGCAAAATGGCTGTCTGGGGATGCCTTACAAATAGCTGTGAAAAGAAGAAAGTCAAAATTACTCCTTGATCCATGAGCTGCAGAAGGGATATTGTGTTAGCAGTCATGGAAAAAACTTGATGTCATTGCTCATCTCCATCAGAACTCTAAAATAACCAACTGCATTGTCAATAAAATATAGCAACTTGAAAGAAAAAAAAATTGCAGGATATAATTCTCTGCTTTTGAATCCTGATTAACTTTCTGTAATGTGATTTTTGTTCAAGCTCTGGGATTAAGGTTCTTCTTGTTTTTTCTGTCTGCCCTCCAGTGGATGAGGCTAAGAGGTTTGTTTTTTGATGGGAGAGGTGGGGTAGGGAAAACTAGGTCTTGCTCTCATGAGCAGGGCCTTGCTCTCTAAAACTTTAATCCAATTATATGCTCCCTCCCTGTAGGTTGTTTGCCTGAGGCAACCCAGCCCTGGGGTTTACAGGCTTTCAGTTCAGTTCAGTTCAGTTCAATTCAGTCACTCAGTTGTGTATGACTCTTTGTGACCCCATGAATTGTAGCAAGCCAGTCCTCCCTGTCCATCACTAACTCCTGGAGTTCATTCAAACCCATGTCCATCGAGTCGGTGATGCCATCCAGCCATCTCATCCTCTGTCGTCCCCCTTCTCCTCATGCCCCCAATCCCTCCCAGCATCAGAGTCTTTTCCAATGAGCCAACTCTTCGCATGAGGTGGCCAAAATACTGGAGTTTCAGCTTTAGCATCAGTCCTTCCAATGAACACCCAAGACTGATCTCCTTCAGAATGGACTGGTTGGATCTCCCTGCAGTCCAAGGGACTCTCAAGAGTCTTCTCCAACATCACAGTTCAAAAGCATCAATTCTTCAGTGCTCAGCTTTCTTCACAGTCCAACTCTCAGATCCATACATGACCATTGGAAAAACCATAGACTTGACGGACCTTTGTTGGCAAAGTAATGTCTCTGCTTTTCAATATGCTATCTAGGTTGGTCATAACTTTTCTTCCAAGGAGTAAGTGTCTTTTAATTTCATGGCTGCAATCATCATCTGCAGTGATTTTGGAGCCCCAAAATATAAAGTCTGACACTGTTTCCACTGTTTCCCCATTTATTTCCCATGAAATAATGGGACCAGATGCCATGATCTTAGTTTTCTGAATGTTGAGCTTCAAGCCAACTTATAGGATTTATGGTAGGGTTAATGGCAACATCCAAGAGGTCTCCTCCCAGGGAGACCTTCCTGGACTGCTGCTGCCAGTGCCTCCATCCCTGTGGTGAGCCCCTGCTGATCCACACCTGCACAGCAGACCTTCCAACTCTAGGAGGTAATTTTGGTTCAGTCTCCTGTTGGGTCATTGCTCCTTTCCTCTGGGTCTTGATGAGCACAATTTTGTTTGTGCCCCCCAAGCTGGAGTCTCCATTTCCCCCAATTCTACAGAAGTACCGTAATCAAATCCTGCTTTCATTCAAGGTAAGATTCCCTGGAGATTTCCCATCCCTTTGTCAGATCCCCAAGATGGGAAGGCTGACAGGTTCAGAATCTTCACAACAGTGGGAGAACTTTTTGGTATTACTGTTCTCCAGTTTGTGGATCACACCCCTGGTGAGTGTGGGATTTGATTTTATCCCATACCCACTATCATAATTACACCCTTCCTACTGTCTCACTATAGCTCCTTCTTTTTCTTTGAACTTGAGGTGTTTTTTTTTTTATGGTTTCTGGTGTCCTCCTGTCAATAGTTGTTGAACAGTTAGTTGCAATTTTGATGTCCTCACAGGAGGAGATGAGCATGTTGTCCTTCGATTCTTCCATCTTAACCCAGAAATCAATCATGAGTATTCTTCATAGTATCTAAAATGGTGAATCCTTTCCAGAAGCTTTTCAATTTACTTTGCCCAGATCCATGAGATTAATCACTATCTATGGAAGCTATAGCCATATGAAAGATATTCTTAAATAATAAGACTTGAAAGTCAAAATTACTCCTTGATCCATGAGCTACAGAATGGATATAGCATTAGCAGGCATGGAAGAAACTTGATGTCATTGCTCATCTCCATCAGAACTCTAAAATAACCAAGTGCATTGTCAATAAAATATAGCATCTTGTAAGAAAAAAAAAATTTCTTTGAGCAGTAGGTCTTGACAATGGGTTTAAAATATTCAGTAAGCCATATTGTAAACAACTGTGCTACCGTGCAAGCTTTTTTGTTCCACTGATACAGCATGGCTAGAGTAGCTTTAGCAGAATTCTAAAGGGCCCTAGGATTTTCAGAATGGTAAATGAGTAATTGGCTTCAATTCAAAACCACCAGCAACCTTAGCCCCCTAACAAGAGACTGAGCCCTTCTTTGAAGCTTTGAAGTCAGACATTGACTTCCCTCTAGCTATGGAAGTCCTCTTCTTCCAATAGAAGTCTCATTTGCCAACAGGGAAATCTGTTGTTTATCTTAGCCACCTTCATCAATTATCTTAGCAAGGTTTTTTGGATGGATAACATGCTGCAACTCCTACATTAGCACTTGCCTCTTCACCTTGCAATTTTATGTTATGGAAACAGCTCCTTTTCTTAAACCTCATGAATCTACCTCTGTTAGCTTCAGATTTGTCTTCTTCAGCTTCTTTGTCTCTCTCAGCTTCCATAAAATTGAAAAGAGTGGAAACTTGCTCTGGATTACATTTTGGCTTAATGGAAGGTTGTGGCTAGTTTAGTCTCCTACCCCAACTCCTAAAATGTTCTCCATATCAGCAAAAACGCTGCTTTCCTTTCTTATCACTCATATGTTCACTAGAGTAGCACTTCTAAGTTTCTTTAAGAACTTTTCCTTTACATTCACAGCTTGGCTAACTGGCTCAACAGGCCTAGCTTTTGACCTATCTTGGCTTTCAACATGCCTTAGTCACTTAAGCTTAATCACCTCTAACTTCTGATTTAAAGAGAGAGACAAAAGACTTTCCTTTCACTTGAACACTAAGAAGCCATTGTGGGAATATTAGTTGGTGTATTTTCAAGATTTTTTTTTTTTAATCTCAGGGAATAGAGAAACCCAAGGAGAGTGAGAGAGAATGGCTGGTCAATGGAGCAATCAGAACACATTTATTGATTTTTTGCTGTCTTATATGAGTGTGATTTGTGGTACACTGAAACAATTGCAATAGAACCATCTAAGATCACTGATCACAGATGACCATAACAAATAAAATAATCATAACAAATTTGAAACATTACAAGAATCACAAAAATGTGACAACAACAAAATAAGCAAATGTTGTTGGAAAATTGGTGCCGATAGACTGACACAGAGTTACCACAAATCTTTAATTTATAAAAGATTGTGTGGTTGTGTACACAACAGATTTTTATTTATCTACTTTATACATTAACTCTGGCTGAATTATTTTTCAGCTTATAAACTAATAGAGGTTGAGTACAACCTCACAGCCTCTACAAAGTGAAAAAAAGTGAACTGCAATAAAATAAAGTATGCCTGTAGCTTCTTTGGGACTTCCCTGATGGCTCAGATGGTACAGTGTCTGTCTACAATGTGGGAGACCCAGGTTCAATCCCTGGGTTGGGGAGATCCCCTGGAGAAGGAAATGGCAATCCACTCCAGTACAAACTATAAAGGCTGTTTAAATTTGGAAAACTAGAGATGAGAAACCTTTATTTTAACCAATCTATTGACATAGTCCTCATTAAACCATCATCTCCTTCCTAATGCATGTCATATAAACTTATGTCCATTACTGTTTTATTTTTAGATTAAAATTATTATTGAGATATACTGACATATCATATTAATACTGATTTCAACTGTACAACATAATGATCTGACCTATGTGTATAATAAAAATAATTCAGCCAGAGTTAACGTATAAAGTAGATGAATAAAAGACCATACACTATTTTTAGAGTCACAATAAGAATTAATATACAAAAATGGACTGGATATATCAAATTTTCATGATATATTAGTTGTCTCTTTTTATTTATTTATTTTACATTACAATATTGTATTGGTTTTGCACATGTAGTTGTCTCTTTTGAAGGAGGAAGATAGAATGGCAGGAATGAAGAACAGGAAAGAGCATAAAAATGATGTTCAATTTTGTGTATAAGAATTTGTTAACAAAAATGTTCTGAGGCAAATATGAAATATGAGGCATTATATGTTACTTTTGAGCCCAGATGGTGCTAGTGGTAAAAAGGTAGATCTCCCTTGTGGAGGGCATGGCAGTCCATTCCACTATTCTTGCCTAGAGAATGCCATGGACAGAGGAGCATGAAGGGATACAGCTCATAGGGTTGCAAAGAGCTGGACACAACTAAAGTGACTTAACAAGTACACACACATATAGATACTAATTATATTATCTTTTGTACTTTTTAAAATATGTGTGTCTAAGGATAATGGATTCCTGGGTTGGGAAGATCCCCTGGAGAAGGAAATGGCAACCCACTCCAGTATTCTTGCCTAGAAAATCTCATGGACACAGGAGCCTGGCAGGTTACAGTCTATGGGGTCACAATACTCAAAAAAACTGAGCAACTAAGCACACACACAGCACAAGGATAATGGAAATTATAAATTTTTCTTATACTGTTATGCCTAATAGAGTTTTTAAATATAAATTTATTTATTTTAATTGGAAGTTAATTACAATATTGTATTGGTTTTGCCATACATTGACATGAATCCGCCACGGGTGTACATTTGTTCCCCATCCTGAACCGCCCTCCCTCTTCCCTCCCCATCCCATCCCTCTGGGTCATCCAATTCTGTTGTTCAGTTGCTAAGTCATGTCGGACTCTTTGCAACCCCATGGACTGTAGCACACTAGGTTTCCCTCTTCCTCACTGTTTCTGAGAGTTTGCTCAGAGTCATGTTTATTGAGTTGGTGATGCTATCTAACCACCTTTCAGTAAAAAAATAATAATAATTCATTTCAGTACATTCCCCAGGCCTTTAAACTAGCAAAAATTATCTAACAATTTTTAATCTTAATGCAATGATGCAATGTTTTTAGATAGTTTTATGTCTCTGGTAGTTAGAAGCCCAGCACTAACATCGAGTACTTCATTAGCTTTTACAAGTGTTTTTTTGAGTTGAAACATTTTAAAAGAACAACTTTTTAAAATAAGGTGTAGGTATGTCAAAAATCAATCCAAATCATACTCATTTCTCAAAAGAATACCTCCCTTTTGTTCTAAAATCTTTACATATACTATGTTCTTCACTGTTTGTATATATAATTCTTATCTCTAAGGAAAACACCAATTAGACTTGATAGAGAGTAGATTCCTTGGGGACTACTAGAGAAAAGCTCATTAAATTTAATTATGGTGAAGATGGCAACAAGTTAAAAGGTGGGGATTTTGTTTGTTTGCTTTTTTTTTTTAACTCTAAACAGTATTCCCAGTTAGTAAACTCTCTTACTCAAAATGTTTTCCCATGTTAGCACTACTCTAAAGAAATATACATTTTAAACCACACACTATGACAAAATCCATTCAAGATGGCAGAGTAGACGGACATGTGCTCATCTTCTCCTGTGAGAACTTCAAAACTACAACTTGCTGCTGAACAACCATCTACTGGAAAATGTCGAATCCCACCAGAAAAACAGACCCCACATCCAAGGGCAAAGGAGAATCCCCAGCAAGACAGGGCAAGGAGGGGCAAAATCGCGTTTAGAATCAAACTCCTTACCTTCCAGAGATGCTCAAAGGGCTCAAACAAACCTTATGTGCACCAGGACCCAGAGACCCCACAAAGACTGAGCCAGAACTGTGTTTGAGTGTCTCCTGCAAAGTTATGGTCAGCAATGGCCTGCCACAGGGGTAGGGGCTCTGGGTACAGCAGACTGGAGTATGGCATAAGCCCTCTTGGAAGAGGTCACCATTAACTCCATCACAGAGCCACCAGAAATTACACAAGACTGGGGAAACAGACTCTTGGAGGGCACAAACAGAAACTTGTGAGAAGTTAAGTGGGCCTTAGGAAGCATCACTACAAACAAAGCTAGTGGAAGTGATGGAATTCCAGTTGAGCTACTTCAAATCCTAAAAAATGATGCTGTGAAAGTGCTGCACTCAATATGCCAGAAAATTTGGAAAACTCAGCAGTGGCCACAGGAATGGAAAAGGTCAGTTTTAATTCCAGTACCTAAGAAAGACAATGCCAAAGAATGCTCAAAGTATCTCACAATTGCACTTATCTCACACACTAGCAAAGTGATGCTCAAAATTCTCCAAGCCAGGCTTCAACAGTATGTGAACTGTAAACTTCCAGATGTTCAAGTTGGATTTAGAAAATGCAGAGGAACCCAAGATCAATTTGCCACCGTTGCTGGATCATTGAAAAAAGCAAGAATTCCAGAAAAACATCTACTTCTGCTTTATTGACTATGCCAAAGCCTTTGACTGTGTGGATCACAACAAACTGTGGAAAATTCTTCAAGAGATGGGAATACCAGTCCCCTGACCTGCCTCCCGAGAAATCTTTATGCAGCTCAGGAAGCAATAGTTGGAACTGGACACGGAGCAAGAGATTGATTCCAAATCGGGAAAGGAGTATGTCAAGGCTGTATATTATTACCCTTCTTATTTAACTTATATGCAGAGTATATCATGAGAAATGCTGGACTGCATGGAGCACAAGCTGGAATCAAGGCTGCCAGGAGAAATACTAATAACCTGATACACAGATGACACTGCCCTTATGGCAGAAAGTGAAGAAGAACTAAAAAGCCTTTTGATAAAAATGAAAGAGGAGAGTGAAGAAGTTGGCTTAAAACTCGATGTTCAGAAAACTAACATCATGGCATCCGGTCCCATCACTTCATGGGAAATAGATGGGGAAACACTGGAAACAGTGACAGACTTTTGGGGGGCTTCAAAATCACTGCAGATGGTGACTGCAGCCATGAAATTAAAAGATGCTTACTCCTTGGAAGGAAAGTTATGACAAACTTAGCATATTAAAAAGCAGAGACATTACTTTGTCAACAAAGGTCTATCTCATAAAAGCTACGGTTTTTCCAATAGTCATGTATGGATGTGAGAGTAGATCTATAAAGAAAGCTGAGCACTGAAGAATTGATGCTTTTGAACTGTGGTGTTGGAGAAGACTCCTGAGAGTCCCTTGGACTGCAAGGAGATCCAACCAGTCCATCCTAAAGGAGATCAGTCCTGAATTGGAAGGACTGGTGTTGAAGCTGAAATTCCAATACTTTGGCCACCTGATGCAAAGTGCTGACTCATTTGAAAAGACCTTGATGCTGGGAAGGATTGAAGGCAGGAGGAAGAGGGGACGACAAAGAATGAGATGGTTGGATGGCATCACTGACTCAATGGACATGTGTTTGTGTAAACTCTGGGAGCTGGTGATGGACAGTGAAGCCTGGCGTGCTGCTTTCCATGGGGTTGCAGAGTCGGACATGACTAAGCGAGAACTGAGAGCATCTAAAATTTATACTATAGTCTACTGTTAATGAGTAACTAGTTTAGCAATCTACATAGTTTTACCACATCATCTAGTTAAGGATATCTCAACGAATTGAATGTATTGAATTAATAATTTTCTGTTTCTGCCATAATTATCTCTGCCCCCTGGTATTATTTCCACGTACTGAAATGGCAAGAAGTGTGACTTTCTTCTAACTAGTAGAATACAGCAGTTGATGGGCTATTACACATGGTTGTAACTATTGCTTTGGTAACTAAAAGCCTGCTACTGTTTCATGAGCTGTACTATGAAGAGATCTGGGTTGTAAGGAAATGAATGCTACCTCTGACATCCAGCAAGGAATTCAGTCTATATTCACACAGTGTACAAGGATTTAACCCATTCAGTAGTTATGTATGTAAGCTCTCAAGAAAACTCTTCCCTAGTCAAATCTACGGATCAATCCTCAACACCTTGATTGAAGCCTTGTGAGAGACTCTGAAGCAGAGGACCCAACCAAGCTATTTCTGACCAACAGAAATGGGGAGTCAGAAAATGTTTGCCTTCAGCTGCTAATTTTGAGATAATCTGTTAAGCAACACTAGATAACTAATACAATTTACTTTTGAGCAAAATAGCAAGGTACTGATCCAATGTTTAAAGGCGATAAGTATTGTCTACAATCAAGAGAAAATAGCTGCAATATACAAACATTTAAGTTTTTTCTCTACTTTGGAGTAGGTTAAAAACAGACTCACAAAACTCCATTAAAATTACCATAAACAGTTACATAATTGTGAATCAATAAAAGTAATAAAAATGCAATTATTAATATAAGTAAACTACAGTTACCTTCCAGAATGTCTTTGCACACAACAAATTGTTCTCTGAATGTCACTCTACTTGCTTATAGATCCCCTTATTGAAGTGCTCAGTGTCACCTCCAGGAAGCCACCTCTGATCTCCAGGGTCCATGTATGGTCTTGGTTTCATTTGCCCTCTCTGAGAACTTACTGTTCACTTACACAGCACTTAAAATATTCTACTGATAGTATCTTGTCCCTCTAATATGCACTTCTAAGTGAGTGAAACTTCCTGAAGGCATGTATAATATCTTTTACCTATCTAATATATATAAACATTTATGACAGACAAGATGCTCAAAAATCTGTTTTTGAAGATTATGTTGCTGATGTTGCCAATAGAAATAATTTATGTCTCTTCTATTTCATAGCGTAGTGAAAGTCGCTTAGTCGTGCGACTCTGCAACCCCAAGGACTGTAGTCCATGGAATTCTCTAGGCCAGAATACTGGTTGTGAGTAGCCGTTCCCTTCTCCCAGGGATCTTCCCAACCCAGGGATCAAACCCTGGTCTCCCACATTACAAGTGGATTCTTTACCAGCTGAGCCACAAGAAGGAAAAAATTCAAGTAACAAAAGTTTTCAAGACATAAGGAAACCCATGTGCATCATAGTAGAAAATTAGATAATTTGTTTAGTATTTTCAGACCTAGACACTCCTAGACACTGGTACCTTTCCCATCATCTAGCCAGTCACCTATGTGTATGCAGTGTAGTTGTAAAACCAGCTCTGAAAAAAAAAAAATAGCTAGTTTCTCTGAGCAATTATTGATTTTTCCTCTGACATTAGTCTAACACTTTACCCCATCTTTAAATTCTATGATAGCTTTGTGTAAGACACAAAGCTGGCATGTGTGAGACAAACATGTACTACTGGGTGGCATTTTACTATGTGACCTTATTTTTAATTATCAGGTATATGCTGTTTGAAGTCGCATATATTAATAGGTGAAGCATGGAAAACAAGTTGATAGATTGATATCTTAGTCCTGATACTAATGTATTTAAACACAAGTGAACTCATAAACAGTGTACAGAATAAATTTAAGTATTGATTACTTCCTTTGAAGGTCACTCCCCTCTAATCACTTGAATCTCTTGCAAATTTACAAGGTTAATTTTTCCTAATTTAATAGCAAATCATGCTTGTTATAAACAAAATTTAATTAAAAAAATTAAAATCTAGAAAAAGTTATAAATACAAGCCAAAAATCTACCTCCCACAGAGAATCATTGTTAGTATGCTGGAGTACTTTACAGAAAATTCAAATCATGCTGTAGAGGAAAATGTTTATTTCTTTGGACATTGGCAAATAATTTTTCTTCTGTATGGAACATTCTTCCAAACATTCTTTGTCTGCTGAAATTCTGTTTATCCTTATTGTTTCATCCTAGACAACCCTTGAGGAAGTCCTGACAAGTCAAATTTGACTTTGACCCAACAAACTTTGCTCACCAAATTTTTATTCTGTTCTTTTAGTACCTTTTTCTTTTATCTCAATATGTACACACACAATATCACATTTAAATTGTTTGAGTCATTGTTTAACTCTATAGCTAGGTAATAATCCTCATGAGGGTAAGAACAATGCTTTATATACAATTGTACTCCCCAAATAGGTGTATATCAAAATAGTAATAAACATTACATAAATGAATAGCTGGACAAATAAATGGCCAGACTTAATACATAAATTCTGAGTATATTTGATAATGATCAAATATTGAGAACAATATTTTGAATAGCTATGTAATATTCTATCATGGGCCAATATCTACTGAGAAATTCTTTTTCGTTATTGACCATTGATGTCATTTTAATGTTATGATATTTTAGATAGCAATTCAGTGGTTGATTTTGTAATGTAATCTTAATCTCTGTTTCTGATGATTTCTATATTCCTATAGAATATATTCCTACAAGTAGAATGTATTTAACCTCTTGATACTACTGCCAGATTATTTTTTTAACAAGATTAATGACTAGTAATGTTAACAGTAGGTATGACCCCATGGACTATAGCCCCCCAGGTTCCTCTGTCCATGGAATTCTACAAACAAGTATACTAGAGTGGGTAGCCATTCTCTTCTCCAGAGTATCTTCCTAACCCAGGGACTGAACCCTGGTCTCCTGCATTGCAGGCAGATTCTCTACCACCAGAAAAGACCTTATTTCTTACTATTCAATTATTTTATAGATGACAGCCTTGGGTCTCATTTATAGTTATATGATGAAGGTTAAATATTATGTTTATAGATTTGTCATTTATCTGTTATAATAATTTATATCTATTCATTATAATTATTTCTATTTTACATTTATAGATTGTTTGCCAATATCCTTGTTTCATTACTGAAGTGGCATTTTCTTTGTGGAGTTTTTTTCATGTCTATATATTCTGCTACACAATGTTGGAAACTAGAAGCTTCTGCATGACCCAAGTAGCATACAGGCTAAAATAAACATAAGTTCATAGTTCATTTCATCACATCCTCAATGGAAACTATTTTTCCAAATGCAGTAATACTTTTTGAGACAGTGTATGGTGAGAGTATGGGCTTCCCAACTAGCACTGAAGGTAAAAACCCTGCCTGCCAATGCAAGAAACATAAGAGAAACAGTTTCAATCCCAGAATCTGGAAGATCCCCTGGAGAGGGCATGGCAATCCACTCCAGTATTCTTGCCTGGAGAATCCCATGGAAGGAGGAGACTGACGGGCTAGAGTCCATAGTGTTGCAAAGAATAATGCATAGCTGGAGTGACTTAGCAAGAATGCACACACACCGTGGGAGCATAGGCAATTACTGTCGGCAAAATCTTACTTTCCCTGAATTGTGTCGTACGCATGTGTGCTAAGTTGCTTCAGTTGTGTCCGTTGTGTCCCAGTGACAGCACGCCAGGTTTTCCTGTCGATCACCGAATCCCAGGGCTCACTCAAACTCAAGTCCATCGAGTCGGTGATGCCACCCAGCCATCTCAGCCTCTGTCATCCCCTTCTCCTCCCACCTTCAATCTTTCCCAGCATCAGGATCTTTTCAAATGAGTCAGTTCTTCGCATCAGGTGGCCAAAGAATTGGAGTTTCAGCTTCAGCACCAGTACTTCCAATGAATATTCAGGACTGATTTCCCGTAGGATTGACTGGTTGGATCTCCTTGAGGTCCGAGGGTTTTTCAAGAGTTTTCTCCAACACCACAGTTCAAAAGCATCAGTTCTTCGGCACTCAGCTTTCTTTACGGTCCAACTCTCACAACTGTACATGATTATTGGAAAAACCATAGCTTTGACTAGACAGACCTTTGTTGGCAAAGTAATATGCTCTATTAACCACTATATAAGGTTAGTCAAATCCTCAACTCCACTAATGCTCAGTTTCATCATCTATACTATTAAGATATTGGACTAGATATCTCTTTCTTGCTAATATTTTATTACTGTGCATCTCATGCAATAATTTTAACTCTTAAGGCAAATTTGACAGAAGGGCTTTTTAAACGCTTAAGTGGAAGTTTACTTTTTTCTACATTTGTTACGCTACATTGTTGAAACAATCTTCGTACATTGTTGAAACAATCTTCCTTCTCTCCAGTATAGAATGTGCTCAGTCGCTTCAGTCATGTCTGACTCTTTGCAACCTATGGACTGTAGCCCGCTGGGATCCTCTGTCCATGGGATTCTCCAGGCAAGAATACCTAAGTGGATTGCCATGCCCTCCTCCAGGGGATCTTCCTGACCCAGGAATTGAATCCATATCCCTGGCATCTCCTGCATTGCAGGCAGATTCTTTACCCACTGAGCCACCTGGGAATCCCTGTATAGAATATGCCATTTTAAAATATGAGTAACCAAGCTGATGTTGTGTTGATTTTTTTTTTCAAAGATTTTGTAATCTACATTGTACTGTGCTGTAACCTAATTGTGTAGGCTGTAAGGTGTAGAATTCTGTACACATAATCAGGAGCTGTGTCCCTGGATTCATTCAGAGAACAGAGATTAGTACAAAGTTAAGATGATTAAGTTGTGTATTATTAGGGATCAGCTGAGTAACAACATTTCCATGAAGTTTGACATGTGCACAAATGGAGAAAAACAAAAGATCTAAAAAGATAGAAAAGGAGTTGACCAGTATTCTATTTAGCACTAGAAACAAAGATACTGGACAAAGTTGACTCACTACTGTATACCTGTACTTGCTATCTAACCATTCCTAATATATATTTTTTTTCCCAAAGAAAATATTTTACACTAAAAATTTCAGTTTTTCTTTCAGGAAATATTAGGGATGGAGCTTAAGGTGTTCTGACTATACTCATGCAACCGTTATTCAACAATGTACTGTCCTGCAGAAATCGGTGAGAGATGCCAGAGAGGGTTACAATATCACTTATTGTAAGATACAGCACACAACCCCTTTGAAAAGAGCTTATCAGGCTACTCAGCAGCTTTGCTGACCCAAATGTAAACTATGTATTCTTCCTGGAGAAGGCAGTAAAAGGCATTGGTATGCAAAAATGCTGAGCAAACAGTGAACACTGGAGGACTTCAGTAAGATACAATGTCATATGTCATTCTGGTAAGAAATAAAAAGGATAGTAGCTACTGGTGAGCTTTAAAGATCCCAGGATACTTCTCCCAGGATGGAACTGTTTAATCTATGTGCTCTGGCAATATTCCAGTTTGGGTAATTATCTTCTGTCTCCCTAAATCTTTTTTCTTTTTTTCATTTACATTGAAAATCTCCCACTTTCTGTCCCAAATAGATTAGACAATCATTCACTTCTAAAGGGATTTTATAAGAAAGCAAATGTAAATTTATCTGTAAAATGCCAAATAATGTGCACACTTAAAATACTACTGCCTTTATCATTGCTATTATTAATTTATAGGTTGTTATCTGCTAGAATATTTTGTTGTCCTTGGGTATTATTTTAGTTTGTAGCTTTCTTTCAGATTATCTTATAATCATATAATAAAAACTTCAATTATATTTCCTAGGTTAAATAAATTCATTTTGCCTTTCATTATATTGTATTTTGATTTTAATAGCAAAGTTTACTTATATCACACATAATAACCATGTTTTTAAGCATATCTTTAGTTGGAAGACATTTTTTTTAAGTTCCCCTCAAAGATCTGAATCTTTTTTTAAAAAAATCAATCATCTAGCCTTTTTCATCTCCCATTCATTCTTCAAATCAGAAGAAATCAGTCTCAGAAGAAGCCAAACCATACCCTGTGACATTTCAGAGCTTTGCTAGTCTGCATTTATAAGGTTAGGAAAAGCCTAATATAAAAAATAATACATGAAACTGGGGGCTATCCTGTTATACAATTGGAAAGGCAAAGAGAAGGCTCAGTCTCTTCACCTTGCTAGCTAAATGTGCCTTTGTAACCTTAAAGTTTTATTACTGTTAAAAATACAAAAACCCAGAGGGGTCAAATAAAACTGTAAATAATTGCACATATGTAGGATTAAGTAAATTCCTTATCTTTTCCTGAAAGCAATTTTGATAGGGTGGCCAGGGAAACTATAATGAAAATTGGGATACTTGGGAGTAGGATGAGACAAAGGATGATTTAGTGGGGGCAAAAGAAAAAAAAAAAAAAAAGATCAAAGATCTACTTCATCCTCTTTCAACTGGGTCTGACTCAGTTTAATTTTTTATGCTTCTTTTTATTTAAGTGACTGAGCTCCCTGCTATATAATGCCTATTGCAAATTCACTGGATATTTTTTATTATGTTCCTAATGATATTTCTGCATAGAATAAGACAATATAAAAATACCTTGAACTTTCTTAAGTTGAGTGAGGGCTATACCAGGTTTTTTTATTCTGCTAAAGACTTTCTCTAACATAATCTTAAAATAGCCCTTTGAAATTGCTGACAGATCCGTGGGAGTTTAATGCATGTATTTGAGAGGAAAAATTAACCATGTACAGTGTACAAAAAACATTCTGATTGAAAGGTGCTATATAAATGAGAGATATTTCTTCATATTCTGTTCACACCAGAAAACATTTTTTGAAAACTGACCGTGGTATGTCTATAGATAGAAGATACTGAAATTTTAATAAATGTGATTCAGATTCATGTAGGACTACGGACTGGATCTTAAATCTGATTCCTCCTTGAGCTATTAAATTAATCAATCAAATAATATATAATGATATCAGAAAAAAATTTAGCTTTGTTCTGAGATTTTTTAGGTGAGACTCTGCTTCTTAAAACTTACTGTAGATTGACTGAGTTCAGCTGAAAAAAATACCTAATTCCATCAGATGGCTTTTCCCTGACTTAGACTGTAATACTCACATTGAAGTGAAGTCACTCAGTCGTGTCCGACTCTTTGCGACCCCATGGACTGTAGCCTCCCAGGATTCTCCGTACATGGGATTTTCCAGGCAAGAGTACTGGAGTGGGTTGCCATTTCCTTCTCCAGGGGATCTTCCCAACCCATGGATCAAACCCTGGTCTACAGCACTGCAGGCAGACGTGTTACCCTCTGAGCCACCAGGGAAGCTGATACTCACGTTAGCTCAATGTAAAACAGAACATCTACATAAACCATGAAATAGCCCCACACCTGAAACTGATTCAGTAGGATGGATTTTTTGTTCTTGTTAACTTGGCAGTAAGATTTAATGCTGTTCATGGGGTTCTCAAGGCAAGAATACTGAAGTAGTTTGCCATTCCCTTCTCCAGTGGACCACTTCAGTATTCTTGCCTTGAGAACCCCGTGAACACCATGAAAAAGCAAAAAGATACAACACTGAAAGATGAATTCTCCAGGTCGGTAGGTGCCCAATATGCTATTGAAGATCAGTGGAGAAATAACTCCAGAAAGAATGAAAAGAGGGAGTAAAAGCAAAAACAACACCCAGTTGTGGATGTGACTGGTGATGGAAGTAAGTCTGATGCTATAAAGAGCAATATTGCATAGGAATCTGGAATGTTGGATCCATGAATCAAGGTAAATTGGAAGTGGTCAAACAAGTGATGGCAAGAGTGAACAGTGACATTTTAGGAATCTGTGAACTTAAATGGACTGGAATGGATGAATTTAATTCAGATGATCGTTATATCTACTACTGTGGGCAAGAATTCCTTAGAATAAATGGAGTAGCCATCATAGTCAACAAAAGAGTCTGAAATGCAATACTTGGATGCAATCTCAAAAATGACAGAATCATTTCTGCTCATTTCTGAGGCAAACCATTCAATATCACAGTAATCCAAGTCTATGCCCCAACCAGTAATGCTGAAGAAGCTGAAGTTGAATAGTTCTATGAAGACCTACAAGACTTTCTAGAACTAACACCCCAAAAAAGATGTCCTTTTCATTATAGGGGACTGGAATGCAAAGGTAGGAAGTCAATAGATATATGGAGTAACAGGTAAATTTGGCCTTGGAGTACAAAATGAAGCAGGATTAAAGGTTAACAGAGTTTTGCCAAGAGAATGCACTGGTCATAGCAAATATCCTCTTCCAACAAAACAAGAGAAGACTTTATGCATGGGCATCACAAGATGATCAATACCAAAATCAGATTGATTATATTCTTTGCAGCCAAAGACGGGGAAGCTCTATACAGTCAGCAAAAACAAGACCTGGAGCATACCGTGGCTCAGATCATGAACTCCTTATTGCCCAATTCAGACTTAAATTGAAGAAAGTAGGGAAAACCACTAGACCATTCAGGTATGACCTAAATCAAATCACTTATGATTATACAGTGAAAGTGACAAGTAGATTCAAGGGATTAGATCTGATAGACAGAGTACCTGAAGAAATATGGATGGAGGTTCATGGCCTTGTATAGGAGGTAGTGATCAAGACCATCCATCCCAAGAAAAAGAAGTGAGAAAGGCAAAATGGTTGTCTAAGGAGGCCTTACAAATAGCTGTGAAAAGAAGAGAAGCAAAAGGCAAAGAAGAAAAGGAAAGATATACACGTTTGAATGCAGAGTTCCAAAGAGTAGAAGGAGAGATAAGAAAGCCTTCCTCAGTGATCAATGCAAAGAAGTAGAGGAAAACAATTGAATGGGAAAGCCTAGAGATCTCTTCAAGAAAATTAGAGATACCAAGGGAACATTTCATGCAAAGAAGGGTTCAATAAAGGACAGAAATGTTAAAGACCTTAACAGAAGCAGAAGATATTAAGAAAAGGTGGCAAAAATACATGGAAGAACTATACAAAAAAGATCTTCATGAGCCAGATAATCATAATGCTGTGATCACTCACCTAGAGCCAGACATCCTGGAATGTGAAGTCAAGTGGGCCTTAGGAAACATCACTTTGAACAAAGCTAGTGGAGGTGATAGAATCCATGCTGAGCTATTTTAAATCCTAAAAGATGATGCTGTGAAAGTTCTGCACTCAATATGCCAGCAAATCTAGCAAACTCAGCAGTGGCCACTGGACTAGAAAAGAACATATTTCATTCTGATCCCAAAGAAAGACAATGTCAAAGAATGCTCAACCTACCACACAATTGCACTCATCTCACATGCTAGCAAAGTGATGCTCAGAATTCTCCAAGCCAGGCTTCAACAGTACGTGAAACATGAACTTTCAGATGTTCAAGCTGGTTTTAGAAAAGGCAGAGGAACCAGAGATCAAATTGCCAACATTGTTGGATCATTGAAAAAGCAAGAGACTTCCAGAAAAGCATCTACTTCTGCTTTATTGACTATGCCAAAGATTTGACTGTGTGGATCACAATAAACTGTGGACAATTCTTCAAGAGAGAGGAATACCAGACCCCCTGACCTGCCCCCCAAGAAATCTGTATGCAGGTTAGGAAGCAACAGTTAGAACTGGACATGGAACAATAGACTGGTTCCAAATCGTGAAAGGAATACACCAAGGCTGTATATTGTCACCCTTCTTATTTAACTTATATGCAGATACAATGCAAAATGCTGGACTGGATGAAGCCCCTAGCTGGAATCAAGATTGCCAGGAGAAATATCCATAACCTCAGATTGGCAGAAAGTCAAAAAGAACTAAAGAACATCTTGATGAAAGTGAAAGAGTAGAGTGAAAAGGTTGGCTTAAAGCTCAACATTCAGAAAACTAAGATCATGGTATTTGGTCCCATCACTTCATGGCAAATAGATGGAGAAACAATGAAAACAGTGACAGACTTTATTTGAGGGGGCTCCAAAATCATTGCAGATTGTGACTCCAGCCATGAAATTAAAAGATGTTTCTCCTTGGAAGAAAAGTTATGACCAGCCTAGACAGCTTATTAAAAAGCAGAGACATTACTTTGCCATCAAAGTCTGTCTAGTCAAGGCTATGGTTTTTCCAATGGTCATGTATGGATGTGAGAGTTGGACTATAAAGAAAGCTGAGCACCAAAGAATTCATGCTTTTGAACTGTGGTGTTGGAGAAGACTATTAAGAGTCCCTTGGACAACAAAGAGTCCAACCAGTCCATCCTAAGGAAAATCAGTCCTGAATATTCATTAGAAGGACTGATACAGAAGCTGAAACTCCAACACTTTGGCCACCTGATGTGAAGAACTGACTCATTTGAAAAGACCCTGATGCTGGAAAAGATTGAACGCAGGAGGAGCAAGGGATGACAAAGGATGAGACAGTTGGATGGCATCACCAACTCAATGGACATGAGTTGGAGTAAACTCTGGGAGTTGGTGATGGATAGGAAGGCCTGGCATGCTGCAGTCCATGGGGTGACAAAGAGTCAGATACAACTGAGCGATTGAACTGAACTGAACTGAACTGAAGAATTAATAAGAGGTTCTCATGAAGCTAATCTCTATAAAATTCCTAGGGCTATAAGCAAATAAAACTTCAATCCTATGTATCTTGGGACTTTGATGGTATTTCTATTACAAATTAGAATGAGAAGAAACATATATATGTGTGTGTGTGTGTGTGTGTGTGTGTGTGTACATGGGTGTGTTTTAGAAGGTACATGTCTTATAGAAAATATATTCTATTCCAGACAACATATGTCCCATAGTGCCACATTTTATTAATCAATAAGAGCAATCTATTTCAAAAGGTTAAAAAATGTTAAAGCCAGTGATTACATATTGAAGTGGTGTTATAACAGAGGGAATATGAGCAGTGATGGAAGTACATTGTGCTTTTAGGATCTCTGTAGCAGCAGTTGCACACTAAGATATTGGCAGATACCTCCTCAACTGAAAAAAAAAAAATCTCTAAAGGTTTTATAATAGTAGCTAACTTCTAACATTCATGTAAGGAAACAAATGAAAATTTAAACACTTGTCAACCACACCAAAGATACCCAGAGGAAATCAACAGTAAAAGTGTTTCTAGCATTTTGACTACACTCCAGGCATCTTTGGGCTTCCTCTGTGGCTCAGCTGGTAAAGGACCCACCTGCAATTCGAGAGGACTGAGTTTGCTCCCTGGGTTGGGAAGATCCCTTGGAAAAGGGAAATGCTACCCTCTCCAGTATTCTGGCCTGGAGAAGTCCATGGATTGTATAGTCCATGGGGTTGCAAAGAATCGGACACGACTGAGTGACTTTCACTTCACTCAGTTCAGTCAGTCAGTTCTGTCGCTCAGTCATGTCCAACTCTTTGCCACCCATGAAGCGCAGCACGCCAGGCCTCCCTGTCCATCACCAACTCCTGGAGTTCACTCAGACTCACTTCCATCGAGTCAGTGATGCCATCCAGCCATCTCATCCTGGGTCGTCCCCTTCTCCTCCTGCCCCCAATCCCTCCCAGCATCAAAGTCTTTTCCAATGAATCAACTCTTCACATGAGGTGGCCAAAGTACTGGAGTTTCAGCTTTAGCATCATTCCTTCCAAAGAAATCCCAGGGCTGATCTCCTTCAGAATGGACTGGTTGGATCTCCTTTCAGTCCAAGGGACTCTCAAGAGTCTTCTCCAACATCACAGTTCAAAAGCATCAATTCTTCGGTGCTCAGCTTTCTTTGTAGTCCAACTCTCACATCCATACATGACCACTGGAAAAACCATAGCCTTGACTAGATGGACCTTTGTTGCCAAAGTAATGTCTCTGCTTTTGAATATGCTATCTAGGTTGGTCATAACTTTTCTTCCAAGGAGGAAGTGTCTTTTAATTTCATGGCTGCAGTCACCATCTGCAGTGATTTTGGAGCTAGGCATCTTTAAATCATTTTATACTTGAACTTACTTGTATCCAATTTGGTTTGCAAACATGATCTGAAGGTTTTCATATTTGTATTCATTGGCAGCATTTGTTGTAAAACCTCAAAGAAACTTGTCCAACAAGAATCACATTGCATCCTAATGTTTCTTGTTCGGTTTAGTCCATCATTCCCACTTGTTCATTGACGGGCACATGCGAGGAGACAGGAGTTACCTAAAGTGATGTGACACAACGTGACACACCAATCCAGGATTGTCGGAAAAAGGATGCAGTTCAGAGTCTTCAAAGTTTTGCCTTTTGGTAGAGAAAGGTTTTTAATTTCTCTTAGGAGGGAAAAAAAAAAAAGAGAGATGAAGGGCCAATCCAAAATTGAAAGAGGAAAAAATACAGTATTGATCCAATGTTGCTTGCTGAGTCATAAGGAAATTGAAATTGCTCTAAGGAAAGAAAGGTAACCAACAGAGCTGATGAAAACCCTGAGGAAAATGCTCAAAATGAGACCACTGCATCATAATCATTGCATGTTGGCAAGCTTGTCAAGGCTTCAAAGAGAAGGATGGTGGGAACTGAGACTGGTCCTCAGTTGAAGTGCATACAGATAGATTTAAACTAACTTCTGAAACGTTCAGTGGTCCTCAAAAGGATTTAATTCCCTAAATTTGGACAAATCTTGTACGGAGGTAGGTAATAAGGATTCTTCTTTGGCAAGAGCACTATATTGCTCTGGAAGGAATAGCATCAAGTTCCTCTATTTTGTTTGCATTCAAGGATGGGTTACAGAATAGTACCAAGATTCCTCCCCACCTGCTCATGTCACTCCCGCTGCTAAGTGAAGTCTTAGGTGGAGTTTTATTATCACCCTAAGAGTAATACATGCCTTTTTCAAAACAATTTGAATGATTCAAGCGTGGGAATTTTGATATACACAACATTTGTCATAATGTAAAATAGCATTCTAGACCCTAACCTTAATCTTCAGGGATCTAAAGATAAATTTCATTTAGTTTCTTACTCTCTATTCAGTAATATACAATGTGATTGTGCGATTGTCCCAATACATTTTTCTTTTATATACTAAACAGGGTAATCACATGATAAACTGTTTCTCTCTCTTTCTCCTTTAAATGAATAGTCTTTGCCCTTTATTTAGTCAACATTTATGTCCTAAATATGTGTGTTTCTGCTTGATTTATTTTTTAAACTAAGGTTTTATCTCAGCAATCTCCTTGAATCTAAAACATCATTTAACTCTTGACTTTTAGCATTTATGAGAGGGAGCTCAAGATCATGTGATCTCAGATGCTTAATGAGAAATTGGGCAAAAAGCCTAGAGAAACTGACCTCTTCAAATTAGCAATAAAAGTTTTGTGAAACAATAATAACTTCTCTATAAAGTAACAAAGGTGAATGAAAACTGGGTACAAAAATGTAAAATTATATTTTGGAAAAAAATTTAATTTTATAAACTGCATTCAAAATGACCATAGAGATAGCTGGAACATGCCCATCCCCTAGATCCCATGGTGGTGTTGGCATCAATACTACATTGGTCTTTAACTCTTTTTTTTTTTTTTTTTTTTTACCAATGAGCATCCAGAAGTAGCTCCTGAAAAGGGGACTTTGGGGATTAATCAGTCAATAAATATTTATTGACTTCTTCCCCTATGGTGGGTAAACCATGAATGTTAAGATGAACATGATCCTTGCCCCAGTGGTGCATATAGTCCAAAGGAAAAGAAAGAGTTTGAAAACACAGGCTAAATAACCTCTGAAAACAGGATGTGTGCAAAGTGCTAACACAATGATTGCTTGTGCTGTGGGAGACTGGGGTGGGGCAACCTAACCTCACCAGGAACAAGGACAGAGAATGATGTCAGAGCCCTAGTAACAATTCTCTCCTGCAAGAAGATGAACAGCATAAATAAGTAACGATCAAGATTTAGATGGGATTATAAGCACTGTCAGACACTGAAATCCCTTTTTAAAAATCACCAACAAATGGTTTTTAAATTTGTGCATAAAAAATTCAGGAGGAGGAAATTTGTACCCCCTGGGTATTTCATTCTGTCTTATGCCAGCTTGGTTATACATTGAGAGGAAATTTTGACTCCATATTCTGCCTTTTGATCTGAATTCTACCACTTAAAAAATAAGGGGAATTTTTGTTCCACATGACTATGTCAAA
Organism: Oryx dammah; assembly: GCF_014754425.2. Classification (NCBI taxonomy): domain Eukaryota; kingdom Metazoa; phylum Chordata; class Mammalia; order Artiodactyla; family Bovidae; genus Oryx; species Oryx dammah. The sequence continues at coordinate 58,602,097 of NW_024070209.1, forward strand.
ATACTGCAAGAAGACTATCATATTTTCCTCAAGACTTTTATTCTCTCAAGCAAAATTCCGTCGATGGTATATTACCCATTTACATAGTAACCCTTATCATCATCCTTAAAATTGGATATAATTTGTTTGGTTTCCCTTGCTAAAATGTGGTGAGAAAGTTTAAGTTGGTCTTCCCTGGTGGCTCAGTGGTGAAGAATACATCTGCCAATGCAGGAGACATGGGTTCTATCCCTGGGTTAAGAAGATCCCTTGTAGCACAAAATGACAACCCACTCTAGTATTCTTGTTTGGGAAATCCCATGGACAGAGCAGCCTGGCAGGCTACAATCCATGGGGTCACCAAAGATCTGAATATAACTTAAAGACTAAACAACAAAAAATAAAATTTTAGGCTAAGTTTTCTAAATCTTTTTAAGTATTGCAGATTATTTTTTAAATCAGAATCCAGTATTTAACATTTATTCTTACTAAATTTCATCTTAGTTAAATGTTGCATGATATTCCAAATAGCTAAGAACTTTTAGGTCTCATTCAGTCACCCAGTGTTTTTCAGATGCCTGAGTGTTAATGACTTGTGAAATATGATTATCTTATCTTTTATAATATCAGAAAACTGTGAAAAATTAGCTTGTTAATATGTAAGGAAAATGCCTTTATATTCCTCTATATTTTCTATCAATTTCTGGGCAGAGTTTTAGTTATTTGTGTACAAGTAGCATCTATTTATAATTGTTATTTGAAAAACTGTGGACTTGACCTTAGGCAATGAAAAGGGGAATCAAAGATATACAAATATGAGATACATTTACCTTTGAAGAATAGTGAACACGAAGCAAATTTAGTGCCAGGCAATTTAGGATTCATACACTATATCTGCTATACTAACTAGGTGATCTAGTTCAGTTCAGTTCAGTGCCTCAGTAATGTCCGACTCTTTGTGACCCCATGGACTGCAGCACACTGGGCTTCCCTGTCCACCAGCAACTCCCAGAGCTTGCTCAGATTCACGTCCATTGAGTCAGTGATGCCATCCAACCATCTCATCTTCTGCCGTCCCTTTTCCTCCTGCCTTCAATCTTTCCCAGGGTCAGAGTCTTTTCAAATAAGTCAGCTCTTTGCATCGGGTGGCCAAAGTATTGGAGTTTCAGCTTCAGCATCAGTTCTTCCAGTGAATATTCAGGACTTATTTCCTTTAGGATTGACTGATTGGATCTCCTTGCAGTCCAAGGGACTCTCAAAAGTCTTCTCCAACACCACAGTTCAAAAGCCTCAATTTTTCAGTGCTCAGCTTTCTTTATAGTCCAACTCTCACATCCATACATGACTACTGGAAAAACCAGAGCTTTGGCTATATAGACTTTTGTCAGTAAAATAATGCCTCTAAATAAGTCTGTCACGGTTTCCATTGTTTCCCCATCTATTTGCCATGAAGTGATGGGATCTGATACCATGTTCTTCATTTTTTGAATGTTGAGTTTTAAGCCAGCTTTTTCACTTTCCTCTTTCACTTTCATCAGGAGGCTTTTTAATTCCTCTTCACTTTCTGCCATAAGGGTGGTGTCATCTGCATATCTGCGGCTATTGATATTTCTCCTGGCAATCTTGATTCCAGCTTGTGCTTCATCCAGCCCAGTGTTTCTCATGATGTATTCTGCATATAAGTTAAATAAGCAGGGTGACAATATACAGCCTTGACATATTCCTTTCCCAATTTGGAACCAGTCCATTGTTCCATGTCCAGTTCTAATTGTTGTTCTTGACCTGCATACAGATTTCTCAGGAGGCAGGTAAGGTGGTCTGTAATTTCCATCTCGTGAAGAATTTTCCAGTTTGTTCTGATCCACACAGTCAAAGGCTTTGGCATAGTCAATAAAGTAGAAGTAGACATTTTTCTGGAACGCTCTTGCTTTTTCCATGATCCAGCAGATGTTAGCAATTCAATCTCTGGTTCCTCTGCCTTTTCTAAAACCAGCTTGAACATCTGGAAGTTCACAGTTCATGTATTGCTGAAGCCTGGCTTGGAGAATTTTGAGCATTACTTTACTAGCATGGGATATGAGTGCAATTGAGCAGTAGCTTGGACATTCTTTGACATTGCCTTTCTTTGGGATTGGAATGAAAACTCACCTTTTCCATTCTTGTGGCCACTGGTGAGTTTTCCAAATTTGCTGACATATTCATGCAGTACTTTCACAGCATCATCTTTTAGGATTTGAAATACCTCAGCTGGAGTTCCATCACCCCCACTAGCTTCTTCATAGTGATGCTTCCTAAAGCCCACTTGACTTCACACTCCAGGATGTCTGGCTCTAGGTGAATGATAACACCATTGTGATTATCTGGATCATGAAGATCTTTTTGTATATTTTTCTATATATTCTTGCCACCTCGGACATCACAAACCTCTACATCTTGATTTTCTGACATGGAAACACACACACATATACACATGCACTCTTAATTTTATCTATCTTACCAGTTCAGTGTGTGAACTGAATTATTACATGCATTACATGACTTTAGGCAGCTGTATTTTCTCTCTTCCCAGAAGTTTATAATAACCTCAAGAAGACCAACAAGTTTTCAAATAATAAACTAATTTGAATGAACATGGTCGGTAAGTGGGAGGTAGGAGTGTCCAGAGGGGTTATATTTAAATCACCAAGTACTTCCAATTTTGAAATCAAGTGTGGTGGTGTATGACTTAAATTGTTCCCTAGCAAAGGTAGATAACTAGGGGTTGGGGGCAGAAAAAGAGTTTGGATGTAGAATCTGCTTTAGATTATACAAAAGAATATATTAATATACAGATGGTGCCATCATTAATCAACCATCAGTTTTCTGTAAACATAAGAATTCTTCTCAGCAAGGTGTCTTCATTTATTAAAGTTGCATTTTCTCTTTTCATTTCAATTCTCTCTTTTTTTTTCCAATTCTTTGATTGCTGAGAAGATTTTATTTCTGCTGGCAATAATGCAGAAAGACACAGAAAGTTTAATCTTGAAACTGAACTCTCAGAGGCATGGTTGCTCTAGTCCTGAAGAGAACTAAGCCATCCTGAACTTGAAGAGTCCAGGTTTAGGTATAAGAAATTATATGTGCTATAGTCACGATGGTGGAGATTCTTATATGTGTTGTCAAATGGCTCAGGTGGGACAGTAGGTGGCACGGGCTTTTTGGTGGACTTTTTGCTTCTTGGGATTCAGTTGCAATCCATTTTCATTTTTTCCTGTTTCTGCAGAAAGAGAAACTGTAGAAACAGTTTCCTCAAAACATTCCTGCTTCTAGAAGCACAGCCTTCAGCGCCCCAGCTCGTCCTTGCAGCAGGAGAAAGAAGTCCACCATGGCCGTGATTCAGGGCTGGGCCAATTCTCCTTTATAGTCAACAAATATATGTGAATAAGAGTCTCATTTTCAGTTCTTTCTTTGTTAAAGCATGAGTCAATAAAATTCAGTTTGATAGACAAACTGCATTTATAGAGCATTCCCCAGTATTATCATTGCTCTATTTTTGATACATATATATATGTATATATTATATACACATATATATTTTATATACATATATAAATATATATATTGATAATATATACATATAAATAGAGAGAGGAATATGTATTATATATATATAAAATATATTACACATATGTGTGTATATATATAAGATACATGCATATATAATATTTCCCTCCCTCTCCTCAGAATACAATCTTCTTTTCTTTTGGTCAGCAGTACATGCTGCTAGTGTCTATTGTGTCTGATCCAGAACAATGACCTTCAGTTTAATCTTTTCAGGACAATAGCATTTCTCAGCATTTGTTTCTCACCTGAGAAGTGGCAGCTGGCTTTATCACCCTTTCCAAGCACTTCTCTGAATAAAGAACAAAGTTCACAGCAATTTTAGGTAGAAGCAACAAATAACAAGTGATTGCTAGATCTCAAAAAGCATTTTCTAAGCACTGCTGTGAATTGCCATTTAATCTGAGCTTCCTCACTTCCCAAGGACAAACTCTCAACCTGTCAGAGACTGTGTTCCAAGAGTACAAACAACCAGTACTACCAGACCTTACCAGCCACTTAAGCAGAGGACTACATGTCACCAAACATTTCCTGCTAACTTAATTTGTATGAATTGATATTTTAAGTTCCCAAATCCCTGGGATATTGAATAGTTCAAGTTTTTGGAATACCAAGACTGGTACAATCCCCAAGAAAATTTCTTCACACATGTGTCTTAGAAGCCAGTTTGCAGATCTTCTCTGGCAAGAAAAGAACTGCGTTGTGGGGCTTCTTTAAACACAACATACAGAAGAGTAACTGTTACTGAATTTATATTTAAAACATAGCTATTTACACTTTCCATAGCAATTTTCTGTATTATCAGCTTAATTGTACTTCATTAAAAAACTTAAAGCAGGAATACCTAAAAGATATTATATTTAAACTTACTGAGGAGATGAAGGATATGGGTTGAGTGCAAGGGTATTGGAATCAGAAACAGCCTGAATCTCAGCTTTGTCATTTGTTCTTTCTTAAAGCTATTTATTCTGGCTTCCTCCAGTTCTACAGTTATAAAATAGAAACTTATTCATAGAGTTATTTTGAGTAGTGTATGCTGCTGCTGCTAAGTCGCTTCAGTCGTGTCCGACTCTGTGCGACCCCATAGACGGCAGCCCACCAGGCTCCCCCATCCCTGGGATTCTCCAGGCAAGAACACTGGAGTGGGTTGCCATTTCCTTCTCCAAAGCATGAAAGTGAAAAGTGAAAGTGAAGTCGCTCAGCCGTGTCTGACTCTTAGCAACGCCATGGACTGCAGGCTTCCAGGCTCCTCCGTCCATGAGATTTTCCAAGCAAGAGTACTGGAGTAGGGTGCTATTGAGTAGTGTATAATACCTGGTAAATACACAGAATACTGCCCACTATGTATTAGGTGCTCAATAAAAGTTAAATGGTGTTTATATTAACAATATTGCTTAGTAATGGAAAAATGAGACACAAAGTTCAAATGATGTACAAAATTACCGAAAGACATGATTAGTGACAAAGTGGGATTTAGAGGTCATTCTCTTTCAACTCCTGTGTAACTATCCTCAGTACTTCCCTGATATATTACAGTGTAGGATTAAATACAAAATAAATAGAATAAAAAGTCCCATGGAAATACAGGATATGGACAATTGTATATGCCAGGTTTTCTGCCCCAGAAAACCAATAATTCTAAACTTTTGCCTGGAGTTTTTGAATTCCCAGAAACCATCCACTAGATTCAAATATTTGATATAAATGTATTCATATGAATATATGAATTAATATTACATATTTCTGTGTATACTATATTGATAACTTTGTAAATAAATGTGCTTTAAACAAAAAGGGTAATGTAAACAGATACTGGAGCAATAAGAGAAACATACTTATGAAGACTGTTCGCTGTACATTTTTCTTTTGTTTTAATGATTATTTTAAGAATGAAAGACATGCTTGTTTATTTTTCAAAATTTGGGAGGGGAAAGAGCAAAGCAAGAAAGCAAAGAAGAGAAATCATGCAATGACCAGTTCTAAATATGCTGTATCACTGCATAAACTTTATTTCAGTCATATGTATATTTAATATTTTGATTATAGACATAAATATTTAGAAAAACAGTATGAAAGTTTAAAACACATTCAGTCTACAGGGACATTTTCACAAATAGTTTAATATGTATTTTTCTTAGTAAATATTTAGGTCATTTCTTATTTTTCTATTTAAAGGGCACTTGTACACAAATGACTCAAAAACAATATGAATCTTTTAATGGAAATTCCTAGAAATCAAATTTCTGAGATAAATTCAAGGCATACTATTAATGTTTTTGCTACATCTGGCTTTATATTTTTTACTAATAAATGTTCTTATTTCAATATTTACATTTACATATATATCTCTTAACCTGAACTTCAATTATTTTTGATATCATATCCAATTATATTGTTATAATATTTTTTCTTAATTTTTTTCTTAATTTGTTTTTTTGATTATCAGAGTAATTGAATTATTACCAGAGTAGCCAATTGTAGTTCTTCTATGAATTGGTTATTTCAATTTCCCACTGTAAAAAAATCCTGAAGAGTCTTTATTTAAATCTACTGTTTATTCTCAGCCTTCAACGGCAGCATCATTTGTGCTTTCTCTTGAAGCTCCACATCCCAGGTGGGAGCCCTGTTATCAAGCTCCCTTAACCCACACAGTACCCAAATGTGCCAATAGCAGGATGATTGCTCTTCTTCCAAGTTAACAGATTCACTTTCTAGACTGTCTTGCTGTTCACACTGTCCACACTGTTCGCTGAACCCAGGGTAACAAGGTGTGAGCTAAGAGACTGGAAGAAGACACAAGGAGCTGTAGGAATGGCAGAAACGTTTATTTTCTCTTGGCTGGCATGGCAGCCATAACAGCCTCTCTCCTGGCTGATGCAACAGCTATAGCAGCAGCCGTAACATAACCATACCATAGCCATAACATAACCTCATTTAACACAACCATGGTGCCACTCCAGTGTAGCCCTGATGCAGCAGCAGCCAGTGCTTTCATGGTGAAGCTCATACAGACGTACCACACAAAGTAGCCTGTGACCAAGCGAGTGCCTTGCGACGCACACGTGCAGTGTATAAGTGACCTCAGCTGTTACATAACCATGCGAAGTCATTGTAGAATATCGGGCGAAAGGGCGTGGGAGAGCCTGACCACACCATCTTGGCTAATTTGCTCTTTCCCTACACTCTACCCCTTCAGGGCTGCTTGCCTCACAGTCTGTACACAGTTCATCTTCCAGTATAGTTCCTCTCACCTGGAACTCATGTTATAGTCCTAGCCCTCATGGAGCTTAAAGAGCCTCCCACTGCATGTGGAGTGCTTTTATCTTCCATGGCCAACTCCAGTCCACCATCGACCTTGTGAGATTACAGGAAAGCAACCACAGGGGCAACTCCATCCCTGCAGGGTTTTTTATTAAGGACCCACAAAACCCCTCACAAGCTCCAGGCCCACGCCTTCAACGAGGGTTGTTTTTTTTGTTTGTTTGTTTGTTTGCACCATTCACAACCCAACCACATGATTCCAAAAGCTTTCACACTATTATAAATCTGCAAGATAATCAGAGGTCAGCCAGACATCATAGAACACAGCCTTTACAGTACACTGTTCTACTAAGTTTACATCACAGGTCACAATCTTTACAGTGCAATCTATATCATAGGACACAACCTTTGCAGTACACTGTTCTGAATCTAGGACACAGCTAAATCTTTGCAGTCTAAATCTACATCATTTGGCCACAATAACCATCAGTGTATGCACTAGGACCTTGAAACTTTGGCTTGCCACAAACAAGGTTGCATTCGGCATAAGTATCAACCAGGGCCATTGCTCTCTGTACATTACCTAGTAACAAGTAAATTGCAAGTTCTAGATGGGGCCTCTGGTCCCTGCTTGGGCTCTTCAGAAGGACACCTTGGTCTGAGTCCTATTCAAAGTGGAAAAGGACATCATTGAAAGGAACATCCTCGGGAATCATGTAGTTTTCTAACTGAACGACCTGTATCTCTTGCTGTGGGTGCTTCCCAAACTTGGTAAAACTGCTTCTCCAGTCTCAGTTACCTCCACAGCTCTAGGAGCAGAGCATCAGGCTGTCTATCAATTTTATTTTGGTCAACTCCCACTGCCAGCAAATCAGCCCACATTTCCATTGTCACTAAGATGAAGTCTTTACCAGCTCAGGCCCCCTTCAGGGTCTTCACGCTTCTAATTCCCTTTGCCTGCCCTCATCCCTCTATTTCTCCCAAGCTAGCCACCATTGAGGCCACTTCATAGATGGGGCACCCCATATAGGGTGCAAGAATAGTAGTCAGGGATCCAAAAGTGGTAGATGGGGCACTGTTCAAAATGGCATCTTGAATGCCACCAGTAAAATGCTCATCATATGAGCCTCGAGTATTTGGGTTAAATATTGACTGCTTCATGCCCAGTTCTCTCATCACTTGGGTCAACTGGGCATACATATGCCATTTACTCACAGTATCCAGGAGCTTTCCTGCGTTCGACCAGATGGTGTGGATGGCAGCATTAATCCATTCCATGAGGGCGTGTGTTTGGTTAGGCACCCATTGCATGAGTTGCCTAGCATTTTGCAACCTTTGTCTCAATGAGGGTGAAGTTATAGATGCCAACTGTTCTATTTCATCCCAATACATATGTCCACCCCTGTGTCCCAAAGTTGTAAGAACCATGCTCTCAAGGGTTCCCCATGCTTTTTCTGAAATTGAGTACCCAAGTCAACCAACTCTGCCGGAGTATATGGTCAATATGTTGGAACTCACATGGAAGGCCCCTTGAGGATTCCCACCACCCGGCCCTATGCTTCACTTTCTGCTGTACAATGGGCCTCGCTGCCAAGAGGGAACCTGTAGTCTCATAACGTTCATCATCACCGTCACTTACTACCTCGCTGTCAGAGATTTGGGTTCTTCAGGGCCACAGGGTTCTTACTCTAAAACCAATATACATTGCTCTAGTTCTTCCAAGTCTCTCTGCACATTGCATATCGGCAAAGCATCGCAGAGAGCACTATCCATATTCGCCTTCAGGGCAATCAGGAAAACTCCACCCCATGGTGACAGTGGCAGTCTGTGCCATCATGACAAACGGGAACTCACCACCTGTGACGCCCTTCCAGTGCTATTCAGTGAACCATCTTCCACTTCCCAGTCTTTCACCAGAGCCCATGCTGAGAGGATTGCAGCCACATGGTACCACACGCTATATGGTGGCCACTGGCTTCCTCCATCCAGTGGAGTCTCAGGCTCTTCTACTTGCTGGGTATCCTGCTGACTATGCCAATCGTATCCACATTAAATATTTTCAGTTTTTGCTTGCACTTTGACATACTGATGTTACTATTTGCTGGTTTTAATTTTAATGTTGATTTAAAATGATTTGAGTGTGTGTGTGTGTGGTTTTATTAAACAATGTGGAAGCAAAGGAAGAGACTCATATGAATGAAATTTATTTTCTCTACCAATAATCTACTTCCAGATGTGTTTTATAATTTTTTTCTAATTTTCAAAGAAACTTTATAAAATATTTTATATGATTTTACTGTTTTTCAAGTAAGATACAATTTCAGAATATATGTTTTCTTTCATAAAAAATGGAAAATTTTTAAAATTTTAATAGTTTTAGTTCTAACCATCATTTAAGGAAAACAATGTGGTTTTTTTGTAGAATATTTTAAGTTCTAATATAAAGTTGATTTCACAAAGCATGAATTAACATTTAAGGGCTGTCAAAGAGTATGAAGTCAGGCATTCATAAATATCAATCTATGTCTTCGATATAGATCAGTAATTTTCTTCGGCTATTTCAGCAATGATGGTCTATGACCTAACAACTAGTGACCTAAAAGTCCCCCCTGACCTGTTACATTTTTCTTTCTCTACCTCACCTACTCCTGGTGACTCCTCAATCAGGCCTCCCAGGCTTCTGAACATAAACCTTTGCTCTAACAATTCTCTCTGCCTGGAATACTTTTCTCCCAGATATCTACTTGGCTAAGTCTTTCTTCTCCTTCAAATCTTTGGCCAAAGGCTACTGTCTTAATCCATGTTATTTAAGATATCTAATTTCTTACTGCAATTTATCTCTTCTGGCCACTAAACTCTATATATCTTTACTCAGATCTATTTCTTTTTAAAATAATACTTATCAACTTCTAAAATGTTATATAATTTGATTATGTATTATCTTTCATTGTTATTGAAATAATAAAGAAAATTACTTGACTATCTTTCCCTTTCTTCTAGAATCTCACTTCCATGAGGGCAGAGATATTCTCTCTGTTTTGCACACAGATGTGTTCTAAATGCCTTGAATAATTTTTGACATGTGATAGGTGTTCAATAAATATTTTTAAAATAAGTAGAAGTACTTTAAAGTAAGCAGTCTAGAGCAGGCTTAGTAGTTCAATTTTAATCATTAGGTACCCATTTAATCATTAGGTAGTGGTGTGGTACATATTTAGTGATTGGTAACTTCAATTCAGCAATAATAGAAATGTTTATAACACTAAAATTGGTAAACAATACAAATCATTAATTATTTTATTCTCAAAAAGTGGATTATGAACCTCTCTGGACCCAAGTTTTTCGTTCCTCTGTTTCTACCATGCTTATTGGTTTGGATTTGGATTATTGCACTTGCTACTTCATGACTGGAAGAAGATTGCCACGTCAGCTGTATTACCACTCATTTCAAGATCTATGTGTTTGTTAAGGGAAAGCAAAACCAAATTCTCAGCATGGCTCACCCTTTTATCAGACAGCCAAAGCTCTTGCAGAAGCTCCCTTAAAGATTAGTGCTAACCTGTTGCTTCTGTCGTGTCTGATTCTTTATAACCCAGTGGATTGTAACCTGCCAGGCTCCTCTGTCCATGGGATTCCCCAAGCAAGAATACTGGAGGAGGTTGGCATTTCCTTCTTTGGGACATCTTTCCAACCCAGGAATTGAACCCATATCCCTCATGCCTGCTGCATTGGCGGGCAGGTTCTTTACCACTAGTGCCACCTGTGGTGGTCTGATTATTTGTTAAAGGATCATCTTTTAGTTGCATGGGAGACTGTGACAGTGAATGTCTAGCAATGGGAAGTAGTCTACTTCTTTTGCCTTAGAGCAATCATAACTCAGCTACTGGAAATGTAATTGTATCCCTGAACAAAATCAAGAACTAGTTGCTAGAAAAGAAGTGGAATATGAAGGCTTTAAGATTGACAACTCAGCATGGTTATTTAAGGCAGACTGTGATTTTCTTAAGCATTGAATACTTTAATGGATAGGAAAATGAGAAACTGCAATATTGAGGAGAGGCAGATACATATGAATATTCAATAATGTCTATAACTAGGCGATAAATGCAACTAAACTTTGTGTCATTGAGAAAATATATTCTCTTAGATGCCACATATGGCAGGTCAGCCTCATGTAGGATTAACTGTAATACTGCCATTGTACTTGTCCTTGCAAAACAGCAATCAATTTTTTATTTTTTGTTTTCTTTGCCCTCTGGAAAATGACTTCCTCTATGACTTAATAAATTTTTGATGTACTGTGTACCTGATATCCACTGTGGAAAAGAGTTTGAGTACTACTTTCAATATCTTTTTTCTTTAGGATTAACTTTTTTTTTCTGTGTACAAATATTTGCCACTTAACCTATTTTAAGTAGTATCAAAGGAGGTCACTTTTAAGTATATGTCCCGGGTAGCATTTCTTAGACAAATTATCCACAATTGAACAGTGCTCCCACTCAAAGACAGCTTTAACAGCCAAAGGGCAAAGACAAGTATTTGGCTTGTCCTAGAAAAAAATCAGCAAGAAAATTGAGTTCTATTTAGATGCTGACAGGTGCTTTCAACAATTGGATGTTGAAATAAAGGTAGACTTATATTTTAAAAAAAATGATCTTGGAGAACTGAGAGCCTATCTTGATTCAATCAGTTCTGTTGATTATATTTCTTGAACATCTCTTGAATCAATTTTTTACTTCTCCTTTTTCACTACAGTTATATTAGTGACAACAGTTCCTCCCCACGCATTCCCCATGCTATACCCAGGTTTATCTCTCCAACACCAAATTTTTCACATCAAAGCTCTGCCAAACACAAAACAAAACTGAAAAATCTTCCTCATCTCCTAAGATAAAGCCCAGATTTTTCCACAAAATATAAAGCTTTCAACAAACAGGCACCAAGTTTTGAGTTCTGTGTTATCTCTTTTTATTCAATTTGTTCTAATACACAGAGTCCCATCCTTTTCTGAGAATATACCATTTTTGTGCTTGCATACATCTTTTCTTCTAATAAAGTCCTCTCTTAACTGAAAGTTCAATTTCTTATCATTTCCAGTCTCTTCACTGATGCTTTCTCAAACCTAAAATACACTTCACAAAACTAATTTCCACATCTATTTTTATAATAGTTAAGGCCTGTTTTAGTCACAAATTGTATTGGAGTGTTTGAGTGTCTTGCTCTATAAATTTCTAAAATATTATCAATACTTTATCTTATTTGCCTGTTTCATAGCAAAGAAAGTTAAAATTTTATTGAATGAATGGCTGTATTAAATAATAATTACTGAAAATATTCTGTGTGGCCATAAAAATATGCATTTTTCAAAAAACAGCTTGTAAGCAAACATAAATTTAATAAATAATAATATGTGAGAACAGAAAATTGCATCCAAAAGTGATACAGACAAAATTCCCTAAAAATATTCAGAAAGAGAGTTGATGGGATCTGATGTAATTATTACTGAGAGTTCCTGATGAGGATTGAGACATCATTTAAATCTTAATGTAAGTTTTGCATAGTCTAGGACAGAATGACAAAAAACAATCCAAAAAAACATCAATGATTATGAGGAAGGAATGAAACAAAGATTATGGTAGGAATCTAGGTGAAATGGTGTCTCCAGTCTGTGCTGAATGGTAGTAAGAGGCATGATTTAATAGAAAAAAAATATTATAAAAAGCTTCTAACTTTGGAAGAAGGTCAGAGTTGGAATCCAAGCTCTGCTTACTCATTTGTAACCTTCAATAAAGCTGTTCTGATGATAACATTCAATAATGAAGGTAATGTGTAAGAAATAGTAAGTGTTCAAAATTATTAGTTAAAATGGGACTAGCATTAGAAGAAATGAGGTTTCCTTGGGACTTTAATCTACATGCAGTATGATTCAACCTTAAGCGATACTGCCTTATATTAAAACGCCACAGTCATGAAAGTTGTACTTTCCTTACTCCCTTTGCTTGTAGAAACCTAGAGACTATTTCTTATGTGATTAGCAAATGGGATTAAAATTTATAATTTTTATTGTAATCAGAATTATAACTTAATTCAGAATTTTTTTAAAAAATATGCTCAGGAGAAAGGCTCTTAGGAAAACACACAGCATCAAATTAACAAATAAACAAACAAATTAACTAAGCATGCAAGTTTCCATAGAAGAGTACACTCCTGGACTTTGAATGAAACAAGATGATTAACTTCAAGCCTGTCAAATTGTTAAGAAAACTGAAATCTGCAGAGATTAAGCAACTGCCTAAATCTACAGTTAGTCTTGCAGGATTTTTTTAGAAGATAATTTCACAATCTCCATGATCTCTAACTCAGTATTTCCTTCTGACTGGTTCTAGGTAGGCATCTGTCAGCACAATAAATTAGGTCATGCATCTTTATCTATAGATCTTTTAGGTAAATCACTAGTCCTCAATGAAAACCCATTTTTAAGGTATAAAAAGATGCCCAGAAAAAACCCCAAATTACATTTGCAGCAAAACCCCTGTACTTCAGTACATTAGCTACAGATCCAATAAATGTAAAGTGGTTGTTAAGCTTTTCAGCTTGAATGGCATCATTTTTTTATTACACTTGGAAGAAAAATGTGGTGGCACCCACCCAAAATCATAAAACCAGGGCATCTAACAAAAGATGTTGTGAGCCTTGAGCTCCATTATAATTTCAGATTTGGTGTGCTTCCCACTCTGTAAATCACCTGAAATTTACAGCTGCACCTGCAAACTCAAGCGTGAATCTGAACTCTTAGATAAATAGAATTGCTCACAGTGTTCCCTGAATGTGCACTGTTAGCAAAACTGGGCCCTCGGCCCAAGAAGGGCTCTAGATTTAGCAAAACTGGCTGCTTCTATTTAGTCAAAATCAACTGGAACTTTGGAATTAAATATATTTAGAGATAGTCTCAGTGTTTCAGATGGCTTAAGAGTCTATGATAAGTTATGTGGGAAAATAGATATTCCTTTCCATTGGTCATAAATGATCCATTTCCCAACATTCTATACTAGTTTCCATTTCCCCTTTCATTAATGTTGCTATTCAGTCACTCAGTTATGTCTGATATTTTGCAACCCTGTGGACTGAAGCAGTCCAGGTTGCCCTGTCCTTCATCACCACCCAGAGCTTGCTCAAACTCCTGTCCATCAAGTCAGTGATGCCATCCACCTGACTCATCCTCTCTCATCCCCTACCCTCATAGCTTCAATTTTTCCCAAATCAGGGTCTTTTCTAGTGAATTGGCTCTTTGCATTAGGTGGCCAAAGTATTAGAGCTACAGCTTCACCATCAGTTCTTCCAGTGAATATTCAGGACTGATTTCCTTTAGGATTGACTGGTTGGATCTCATTGCTATCCAAGGGACTCTCAAGATTCTTCTCCAGTACAATTCAAAAGCATCAATTTTTTGGCCCTCAGCTTTTTTTATAGTCCAACTCTCACATTCATACATGACTACTGGAAAACCATTGCCAGTAAAGCAATGTCTCTGCTTTTTAATACACTGTCTAGGTTGGTTATAACTTTTCTTCCAAGAAGCAGGCATCTTTTAATTTCATGGCTCCAGTCACCATCTGCAGTGATTTTGGAGCCCAAGCAAGTAAAGTCTGTCACTATTTCCATTGTTTCCCCAGCTATTTGCCATGAAGTGATAGGACCAGATGCCATGATCTCATTTTTGAATGTTGAGTTTCAAACCACTTTTTTCCACTCTCCTCTTTTAGTTTCATCAAGACTCTCTTTAACTCCTCTTCGCATTCTGCCATAAGGACGGTGTTATTTGTATATCTGAGGTTATTGATATTTCTGTCAGCAACCTTAATTCCAGCTTGTGCTTCATCTAGCCTAGCATTTCACATGATGGACTCTGCATATAAGTTAAATAAGCAGGTGACAATATGCAGCCTTGGCATTTTCCTTTGCCAATTTGGAACCAGTTTGTTGTTCCATGTCTGGTTCTAACTGTTGCTTCTTAACCTGCATGCAGGTTTCTCAGGAGGCAGGTAAGGTGGTCTAGTCTTGAAGAATTTTCCAGTCTGTTGTGATCCACACAGTCAAGGCTTTAATGTAGTCAATGAAGAAGTAGAAGTTTTTCTGGAATTCTCTTGCTTTTTCTATGATCGAGCGGATATCGGCAATTTGATCTCTGGTTCCTCTGCCTTTTCTAAATCCAGCTTTAGCATCTAGAAGTTCTCGGTTCACATATTGCTGAAGCCTAGCTTGGAGAATTTCTGGCATTACTTTCCTAGCACGTGAGATGAGTGCAACTGTGCAGTAGTTTGAACATCCTTTGGAGTTGCCTTTCTGAGGGATTGGAATGAAAACTGACCTTTTTCTGTCCTGTGGCTACTGCCGAATTTTCCAAATTTGCTGGCATATTGAGTGCAACATTTTCACAGCATCATTTTTTAGGACTTGAAATAGCTCAGCTAGAATTCCATCACCTCCACTACCTTTTTTCAAAGTGACACTTCCTAAGTCCCACTAGACTTCGAACTGCAGGATGTCTGGCTCTAAGTGAGTGATCACACAATCATGGTTCTCTGGGTTATTAAATCTTTTAATATAGTTCTTCTGTGTATTCTTGCCACCTTTTCTTAATATCTTCTACTTCTATCAGGTCAATATCATTTCTGTCCTTTATTGTGCCTATCTTTGCATGAAATGTTCCCTTGGTGACTCTAATTTTCTTGAAGAGATCTCTAGTCTTTCTCATTCTACTGTTTTCCTCTATTTCTTTGCATTAACCACTGAGGAAGGCTTTCTTATCTCTTCTTGCTATTTTCTGGAACTCTGCATTCAGATGGGTATATGTTTCCTTTTCTCCCCCTGCCTTTAGCATCTCTTCTTTTCTCAGCTATGTGTAAGGCCTCATCAGACAAACATTTTGCCTTTTTGCATTTCTTTTTCTTTGGGATGGTCTTGGTCACTGACTCCTGTACTACGTCATGAACCTCTGTCCATAGTTATTCTGGCACTCTGTCTATCAGATCTAATCCCTTGAATCTATTTCTCACTTCCACTGTATAATCATAAGGGTTTGATTTAAGTCAGACCTGAATGGTCTAGTGGTTTTCCCTAGTTTCTTCAATTTCAGTCTGAATTTGGCAATAAGGAGTTCATTATCTCAGCCACAGTCAGCTCCTGGTCTTGTTTTTGCTGATTGTATAGACCTTATCCATCTTTGGCTGCAAAGGATATAATCAATCTGATTTTGCTATTGACCATCTGGTGATGTCCATGTGTAGAGTCTTCTTTTGTGTTGTCAGAAGAGAGAATCTGCTATGACCAGTGCATTCATTGGCAAAATCTGTTAGCCATTGTCCTGCTTCATTTTGTACTCCAATGTCAAATTTGCCTATTACTCCATGTATCTCTTGACTTCCTACTTTTGCATTCCAGTGCCCTATGATGAAAAGGACATCTTTTTGTATGTGTTAGTTCTAGAAGGGTTTATGTCTTCATAGAACTGTTCAACTACATCTTCTTCAGCATTATTGTTTGGGGCATAGGCTTGGATAACTGTGATATTGAACCGTTTGCCTTGGAAACAAACAGAGATCATGCTGTCATTTTTGAGACTGCACCCAAGAACTGCATTTCAGACACTTCTGTTGACCCTGAGGGCTACTCCATTTCTTCAAAGGGATTCTTGCCCACATACTAGATGCAATGGTCAGCTATTTCTCCACTGATCTCCAGTAGCATATTGGGCACCTACCAACCTGGAGAGTTCATGTTTCAGTGTCATATCTTTTTGCCTTTTCATTGTTCATGAGGTTCTCAAGACAAGAATACTGAAGTGTTTTGCCATTCCCTTCTCCAGTGAACCACATTTTGACAGAGTTCTCCATCATCACTTGTCTGTTTTGGGTGCCCACACATGGGCATGGCTCATAGTTTCATTGAGTTAGACAAGGTTGTGGTCCATCTGATCAGTTTGATTAGTTTCTGTGATTGTGGTTTTCATTCTGTCTTCCGGGAGGAAGCTATCTAGGGCTCAAATGTTAAGGAGGTTCTCATCAGGGCAGTACAAGTGTTGGTTCAGCCCCCTAACATGAATGCAATCTTAAATTTTGCCCCCTAAGTGCCTTATGCATATCACTCCAATCACTGCAATCACCCATTTTTGGAATTACTTCACTGCCTTATCAACTGTCTTCCAAATTTTCAGTGCCTCCCTAAGATGGCTAGCTTCTGAGGTGTCCTTCTGCACTAGAGCACTGATTCCTAATTGTATTTAGAAGCCTCTCTCTCCTATTTCTTTATCAATGCTCCAGTTCTTTCTGCACTGTTGATGTGGAGAATGCTGTCACATAGACAACTTTATAAATAGCTTTTCCATTTTTTAGATAAAAAGACTAAAAGAAATTGATGTAAGCTCCCCAGGTAGTGCTTGAATATTGTAGAAAAATGCCTGGATACTAAGGAATGCATTTTTTAGTGTCCCCAGTGCTCACTTCCACTTTGGTGTTATCACCTAGTGTGACCAAATCTCACCGTCCATCTACAGCCTCCAGTTGAGGCCTCTCTGCTAGGAAGGGATTCTTCCTCACACGTGTACAGGGAGCTACCACTCACATTGCTGTCCACACCAGACCCTGTGTTTTCTAGTTTGTCACATACACTCTAAATTTCATATTAATTGTTGTTTTTCAATAATGTTACATGCATTGGTTTTATCACATTGGCGTATTTTAGTTTTTTTATGGTCTGTTTTTTTCACATTCAAACTTTTATTTTATAAATCATGAATCTTTAATTCTCTCACCTCAAAACAGTGTATAATCAGGTAATTGAAGTTATAGATTTGGGGGCTGGGATTCTCAGTTGCACCACTAAAATGAATTCACATTTGCAGTCCCTCTATATCTCTGCTTAATATAAGTCCTGCCAGCATCTCTTCCCCGCCCCTTCACTACTGCCTTTTAATTGGTAACCAAAGAATGTCATTGCAATTTCTCAAAATGAAGGTAACATATTATTTTTAAAAATGACTAAGCAACCTCTAGGCTGAAGTCCAACTACACAGTGTGTATGGGTTTGGTAGCATTATACCAGATTTTCTTATTAAAATCTGTATGCAGCAGTGACCCATTACTAAGATGTTCAGTGATTTTAGAAATGAGGTTAAGAGGCATTATCACCAAATAATCTCTTTTTTCTAAAACAATTTAACCCTCCTTGTCAATAGCAATGATGGTAACAAGTCTTTTAGCATGGGACTCACCAATTCTAAACCACATTATTAGAAGTGATACGTCATTTGTTTGTTTCTTTGCTTATTTGTGATATTTCAGTTAAAAACTAAATTATATAGCAGTAGACAAAGAAATTATTTAATTCAACTCTTACTGACATAAAGATGAGAACAAAAGGCAAGGAAAGATTATTCAGTTTCCCCCAAAACAGAGAAGATGATTCTTTCTCAAATAAATGTTAATAAAGAAATTGTACCTAGTAGTTGAGAATTATGTTTTCTTTGGCAGACAAAACTAAAGACTTGAGCCTGGGACATAGAATATCAGAGAGCTCTGAGAGACTGGTCCAAAGAGGGAATGGAGGAGCCAGGATATATGAGTTTCTGCAGCAAATTCCAGATAGTCAGTCAGTATCTTCAAAAGATTACTGTTAATTAAAGAAAACCAAATATTGCAAGTTAACAAAAAAAAAAGAAATTGCTTTTTAAAATTAATTAATTTATTTTAATTGGAGGCTAATTACTTTACAATATTGTAGTGGTTTTTGCCATACATTGACATGAATCAGCCATGGGTGTACATGTGTCCCCCATCCTGAACCTCCTTCTGTGAGTGTTTTAAAGTGTGGGTTTTGGTGATGGGAATATTTAGTATTGATATTGTTTTAATTTTCATAATGGAGAGTTTTGAACATGCACATAAATAGCTTTGTATGAAAAATTCTCATATACCTACCACTTGAATTCAGCACCATCAACATTGGTCAGTCTTGGCCCAGACTTACCCTTATTCAACCTTCCTTCTTCAGATGATTTTGAATGTATCTGAGAAATTATATCACTTCATCTGTTAATATTTCAGTATGCAATTTCAAAACTGACAACCCATTGTTGTTCAGTCGCCCAGTTGTGTCTGATTCTTTATGACCCCAAAGATTGCAGCGTGCCAGGCCTCTTTCTGTGTTGTATCTTTTCGTCTTTTTCTATGGTTCACGAGGTTCTCATGGCAGGTATATGGGGATAGTTTTGCTATTCCCTCCTCCAGCGGATCACATCTTGTCAGAACTCTCCACTACCACATGTGCATCTTGGGTGCCCCTACATAACATGGCTCATAGCTTCATTGAGTTACACAAGCCCTTTCACCATGACAAGACAGTGATGTGTGAGGGCAAGAACTCATTAACTGTACCATAATATTAGTATTAGATGTAAAATTTTAAATAATTTGTTATTATCATCAAATATCTAGTCAACATGGATATTTCCAGTTACCCTTTACTAAAAACTTCAATTTAGGCCTTCTTTTCCTCTTACTGCTGTATGGCTTCATTCTTCTTATCTGTAAAAAGGAGTTAAAAGCCTCACCTGAAAGAGGCCTTGAGAATTAAATGAAATGAAGTAAATATATATATATATTTAAAGATATTTCACAATGCAATTTTAGATTTGCAGCATATATACTAAATCTAAGTCATCGGAAAGTCATCAAGGGCAAATTTAAAAATAAAATTGAGAATGGAAAAGCTATAAATCACACTCTAACCTTCTTCAGGTTCTTCTTTTACGTTCTTTCTTCCTCCTCCATCCAAAGCCATTGCTCTCACTCCTTCTTCACTCATATTTACCTATTCGTGCCCCTCAAAATGATGACAATTACCTCTTTGTCACTTGGAAATGAAAATGAGCAAAACTGCACTATGATACTGAAGTTAATGATGCATAAATTAAAAAAAAAAAACAAGAGTGGCAATGTATAAATTTTCTCACTTATTTTAGAGAATCACTTTGAACCTATGGGGCCATTTTTAAGCAGAGAAAATTTCTCTCTCCATTTGAATTCATAGAAGTGACAGCTAACTCTAACTATATATTTATAAAAAGTAGCTAATCTCCTATAATAAGGATATATTTCACAACTTACCCTAATCGTTTTTCACTCATTGAAAAATAGAGTGCCAATTTCCTCCCTGTTTTACTTTGTCACAGAATTTTCCTTATTTTAATATTATTTCAAATGAAATATGGGAAACAGAAGTTTGAATTGTTGAAACTCAATTCAAGATACATTTTTAATGATAAAAATACCCAGTTTTTAATAATGTATATTCAGGTTTTGCCTCCTATGAGCATATTTTTTCACAGTTTCACTAACATCTTTCTAAATTTTTGCCTATTTGATATGTAAAAGTAATATCTTTTGTTTTAAGTTATGCACCTTTGGTTATTAGTACAGTTGAATATTTGATATTTTATTGGCTATTTCATTGGTTTCTTATTATATTTATACACTTTTTAATTTTTGTATTGAATCATTTGTCTTTTTTTATATTGAATTTTTTATCATATGTACACAGTAGAGGTTTCATTTCCCTTTTCTGCAGGTTCCAAACTGGCTCTGAACTTTCTATAATTTTGACTGACATTGTGTATCTTGAATACTAATAATCACTGGAGTTGCATGGTATTTAAATGTTGAAGATTTCAAAGTACTCACTGGAATAAATTCTCATCACACCTCAGTATTACAAAGGTCTTTTAAAGACAATAAATTGAAAGTGACGTTTTCCTGGATTCACAGAGAGATGGCAAACTTACAACCAGAAACAAGAATCCATATATCATTACCAACTCTCTCTTCTTTTCTTTTTCTTTTTTAAACCTGTTACCACAAGAAATAGAAAACTATATCTAGGCAAGGCATCTGTGGAAAGCCAATCAATTGGTTTTTGTTTTGTTTTATTTTGTTGTTGTTGTTGTTTTGTTTTATGATCCTGTCTTCTGTATGTGAGGAGCAGCAGATAAAATTTTGATATTCACCAGAACCTCTGTATGACCTTGTCAGGTGATGCTGAACATTCCTCCAAGAAGTAAACCTAAGCACTTGCTGGATGAGTAAGTGATACAGTCTCTCAGCTGTATCCAACTCTTTGTGACCCCATGGACTATAGCCTGCCAGGATCCTCTGTCCGTGGAATTCTCCAGGCAAGAATACTGGAGTGGGTTGACATTTCCTTCTCTGGGGGATCTTCCTGATCCAGCGATGGGTCTCCTGAATTCTAGGCAGATTCTTTACCATCTGAGCCACCAGGGAAGTCTACTATTGAGAGACATTTCTAAGTATAAACACAGGTCAACTTAAAAAATATCAGCAGACACATGCTTGACTTCAGATTGTAATCTATAGACAATAGACTATGTATTGAATCCATAAACCTTTTCCAAAGGAATACCTGAGACAGGTGTAGCAATAAAGTTATAAAGGACAATCATCAATCAGATGAAATAATTTAGATGAAACTTGTCTCAAAGAGATGGTGACTGAGCAAGTGGTAAGGAAGGAAATACAATGTGCTTAACTTTATATGAAAAATAATGTTCAGCTCCATGTTGCTGAATATAGTTCTGTTTTTGTCACATATTCTCTACTTCAAATTATTTGCTGGATAACCAGACATGTTCCGAGAGATACAAGAGGAGGAAAGGAAAGCTCTTTTACTGGCAAGGAAAGGCTGGATTTGTGGAAGATATCTTCTACCTTTGCTCAAATAATTTTAGAGTTATTTTTGCAATTTCCCTCAAAATTTGTTTTGTGCCCACTGTATTTTATTTAAACAATGACCTTGAAAAATAAGAATAATGATAACTTGAGTATTATGCATTTCACTAATATTAATTTAAAATAAAAAATGGCTGTTACATTTTGTCTTTGTCCTACAACCCTCCTCACTAAGAAGTTCATTAAAAGGAGCAACAATTTTTTGTCATTATTAATAATAGTCAATAGAACATCATTATCAGAACTTAAAAAGTAAAGTTAAAGGAGGGCCTTTAAGGAATAGAAGCAATATTTGGTCTTTCTTATTTATTATCATGTCCTCAGGGACAGATTTGGTGCCTGGCATATAATGTTAGTTAGTCGTATCTGACTCTTTGTGATCCCATGGACTGTAGCCCACCAGGCTCCTCTGTACATGGAATTTTCCAGGCAAGAATACTGTAGTCGCTTGCTGCTTCCTTCAGACACTCAATAATTCTTACTAAGTAAATAAAAGAAAAATTCAGAATTCCAGAATCATTTGATTAAGCAAGAATTTCTTAGTGTGACTCTGCCATTGAGTTTACTCATACCTGTGGATCAAAGACTCCTTTGGGCAGTTTTACAAGATTAAGCAGTTAAAAATATAAACTTTTACTTAAAAATTGCCTAAATTAATCAAATATGTTTATAAGCATAATAAATAATTATTTGATAAAGAAATTAGTTATATGATACATGCAAATCCACTTTCTACTACTAATAATAATGGAAACACTCTATTCCATTATGTGGGAAATATTGTGTTAGAATACTATTTTTCTGACAGTTTTCCAGAACAACCATCTCCAGCAAACATGCATGATTAGTTGAAAATGACAGAATCAAAACAATCTATCAGAATGGCTTATTATGCAATTGAGGCTTACTATGTTAGAAAATATAATTAATTATAAGGAAAATGGATATTTATAAATTGTCAAGTAAATCTACATTAAATATAGTTCACTGCTTTTTTATTATTATTTTAAGATTACCATTTGAGGATTTAGAGAGAGCAAAATGTTTTTAGTTATAAAAAGGTTAATTAAGGATTTTTTTCTTTCTTCTATGAGTCTTACATTATCTGAGACCTGGCTAGGACAATTAATACAATTTTGTATTTGTGCTTTGAGAACTTTCCTTTCAGAAATTTTCAGTAGAGGATAAAATATCTCAATCTCTCTACTTCATTGACTCTCCATCTGTTGTCAGCAATTATTTGAGAGAGTGCTCCTTATTTTCCTCACACTGTGTCTTAATTTCTTTTTATCTTTTAACAGTTTCATAATTAACTCTATATTATGGTAAATATCCTTGGGGAAAATACTACAAAGATATTTAGTGTAGAGTATTTACATTACAGAGGACTTGAGGTGATCTGGCTCCCATAATGGGTATATAAATCCCCTTTAATTTATTTTATTGAGGAATAGATGTTACACATTTTGTTGTTAGTATTGTTCTTGGTAAAAACAAAATAATTATGTAAACTAAAACAAATTGGATGGATGGGTTTCTTTTCAGAACAAAAAGTAGGTATCCTGAAATAATTGAAAGATAAATCCAGTATAAATTGCTGAAATTTTCCAACATCAAATCAAAAGTGATATGTGGTTTATTTAGCCCTTTAAGTCCATCAATGAGCTCTTGTTAACCAGTCCATATTATTGTAAATTCAAAAATACCATTTTATTAAAATACTACCTATTATTTAAAATGAATTGTCATGCATTTCTGGATGTTTTTGGAGGTGTGATTCACAGAAGAAACTATAACATTTCAGAATGTGGTAAGTGTTAATAGCAGTTTCAAATAGAATGAGAAGCAAAGTGCCACTCTCTACTTCAACAGAGGTTAGGTGAGGGAATGGGAAATGGATTCTAAAACTAATTTACAAAGGCATTTGAGGTAACAAAATTAGAAGTAGTTTCCACAAGTTGAAATTCTTTTATGCTGAATAGTATGAAAGAATAGTGGGATAGTGCCTGAAATTGTTACATTGTTTATTTCTACTCAATAAGTTATTCTTCTTCATTTAGGGGTATACATTAAACATTGCAGAAAGCCTTCTTATACAAAATAACTACAATCTTAGAAGTAGAAAAACAACTACTATAAACACTGTACAAAAAAAAATAAGTTAAACATATGCTTCTGGATAGCTCAACCAAAATAATTTCTTATTCTAAGTCACTTCAGTCATGTCTGACTCTGTGCAACCCCATAGACGGCAGCCCACTAGGCTCCTCTGTCCCTGGGATTCTCCAGGCAAGAATACTGGAGTGGGTTGCCATTTCCTTCTCCAATGCATGAAAGTGAAAAGTGAAAGTGAAGTTGCTCAGTCATGCCCAACTCTTAGCAACCCCATGGACTGCAGCCTACCAGGCTCCTCCGTCCATTGGATTTTCCAGGCAAGAGTACTGGAGTGGTCTGCCATATAGTAATAAATGATAAATGCAACTAAGAATCTCATATATTAATTAGTTGAAGATTATGACACTTTTGAGGCTATAAATTTGAGCAATACTAAAAATGACTTGAATATTCCCAGATTTTTGCTTCTACCTTCATTCTTGACTTCAAGGGTGATAGATGATCCCATTTTAAGATTTCACCTGCTATATACAACATGGAGAAAATCCTCTGATTTTGTGTATCATATATTATTTTTATTTACTCTAGCAATATAACTAAATATTAAAGTGTTCTTGGAATAGAAGAGAAAGACACACTAAAACAACTTCTATAGGACCAATCTTAACAACTCGTGGTCAAACATACTTTTAGCATCTGGTTACATTTTGCTCTCTACATCCTTAGACTTTGGGAAGCAAGTTCTTTGCTAAATTGAGAAAGATCTTGGATTTTGGCCACATGTGGATTTGAATCTCAGCTGTGCTACTTACCAGTTGTGTAACATGGAGAAAGTATTTATCTCCAAAATTTATTTCCGTACGAGAATAAGCTTGGTAGATCTTATCATATGTGGTTATTATTAAAATTAAGTGACATTCATGTAAAGCATTTATCACAAGCTCTGGTGTATATAAATTTTTTGTTAACTGCTAATTATCAATAGTATCATCACTGTGTCTTTACAAACTAAGATGGAACAAAAGGACATGATAAGAGAGATCTTTTGGAAAGATGTGAGGAAGAAAATGAAAATAAGAAAGAAAACAGGAAGACATGGAGAATACTCTGGAGTAGGTGCTTGCAAATGTTGAAATGAGCATTATCAAAGTCATTAACTAAACCATCAAGAGGGAGGCTAACATTTATTGAGCAATTGCAATATACCAAGAGTCTTCAAAACACTGAAATTGAGGCTCAGAAAAGTTATGCAGTTGTACCAAAGTCATATTTCTAAAAAATTATTCACAAGGAAGAATTAATATACAGTATTTTGATCCCATTAAGCTAAGTTAAATCATTATTAGTCTCTTACATCCTGCTTATGATGTTGCTATGGGGATAATTACTCTTGAGGAAACATGTACGTGACACCAGAGTTAGACTATAAGTATCCTGACATCATTAGTTACCCCCAGATAATCTGATTTACTAATGAACTGAATAGTAAATCTGCTGGTCACCAAATTCCATCATGGAGGTGAAGGATTTCCTCCAGATCATAAAGCAATGAAAAGACATCAGCTAATTGTCCTACAATTCAACTCAGTTCTGACCCTATCTATCCAGAGATAATGACAGATTCAATAGGTTAAGGCTCAGTCCTGCAACATTAACTCCCCTCTCCACTTCAGAGCCCAGTCACAATTCCAGGTTATCACTTGACTTACCTACTCTAGATTGGAAGTTCCAATGACCCTCACTCTGAGCTTCCCTTGGATGCAATCTCAAAAATGACAGAATGATCTCTGTTCGTCTCCAAGGCAAACCATTCAATATCACAGTTATCCAAGTCTATGCCCCAACCAGTAACGCTGAAGAAGCTGAAGTTGAACGGTTTTATGAAGACCTACAAGACCTTTTAGAACTAACACCCAAAAAAGATGTCCTTTTCATGATAGGGGACTGGAATGCAAAAGTAGGAAGTCAAGAGACACCTGGAGTAACAGGCAAATTTGGCCTTGGAATGCGGAATGAAGCAGGGCAAAGACTAATAGAGTTTTGCCAAGAAAATGCACTGGTCATAGCAAACACCCTCTTCCAACAACACAAGAGAAGACACTACATAAGGACATCATCAGATGGTCAACACCAAAATTATATTGATTATATTCTTTGTAGCCAAAGATGGAGAAGCTCTATACAGTCAGCAAAAACAAGACCAGGAGCTGACTGTGGCTCAGATCATGAACTCCTTATTGCCAAATTCAGACTGAAATTGAAGAAAGTAGGGAAAACCACTAGACCATTCAGGTATGACCTAAATAAAATCCCTTATGACTATACAGTGGAAGTGAGAAATAGATTTAAGGGCCTAGATCTGATAGACAGAGTGCCTGATGAACTATGGACAGAGGTTTGTGACATTGTACAGGACACAGGGATCAAGACCATCACCAAGAAAAAGAACTGTAAAAAAGCAAAATGGCTGTCTGAGGAGGCCTTACAAATAGCTGTGAAAAGAAGAGAAATGAAAGCAAAAGAGAAAAAGAAAGATATAAGCATCTGAATGCAGAGTTTCAAAGAATAGCAAGGAGAAATAAGAAAGCCTTCCTTGGCAATCAATGCAAAGAAATAGAGGAAAACAACAGAATGGGAAAGACTAGAGATCTCTTCAAGAAAATTAGAGATACCAAGGGAACATTTGATGCAAAGATGCTCTCAGTAAGGACAGAATTGATAGGGACCTAACAGAAACAGAGGATATTAAGAAGAGGTGGCAAGAACACACAGAAGAACTGTACAATAAAGATCTTTATGACCCAGATAATCACGATGGTGTGATCACTCACACTCACCTAGAGTCAGACATCCTGGAATGTGACTTCAAGTGGGCCTTAGAAAGCATCACTACAAACAAAGCTAGTGGAGGTGATGGAATTCCAGTTGAGCTATTTAAATCCTAAAAGATGATGCTGTGAAAGTGCTGCACTCAGTATGCCAGCAAATTTGGAAAACTCAGCAATGGCCACAGGACTGGAAAAGGTCAGCTTTCATTTCAATCCCAAAAAAGGCAATGCCAAAGTATGTTCATACTACCGCACAATTGCACTCATCTCACATGTTAGTAAGTAATGCTCAAAATTCTCCATGCCAGGCTTCAGCAATACATGAACCGTGAACTTCCAGATGTTCAAGCTGGTTTTAGAAAAGGAACCAGAGATCAAATTACCAACATCCACTGGATCATCGAAAAAGCAAGAGAGTTCCAGAAGAACATCTATTTCTGCTTTATTGACTATGCCAAAGTCTTTGATTGTGTGGATCACAATAAACTGTGGAAAATTCTGAAGGAGATGGGAATATCAGACCACCTGACCTGCCTCTTGAGAAACCTGTATGCAGGTCAGGAAGCAACAGTTAGAACTGGACATGGAACAACAGCCTGGTTCCAAATAGGAAAAGGAGTACATCAAGGCTATATATTGTCACCCTGCTTTTTTAACTTATATGTAGAGTATATCATGAGAAACGCTTGGGCTGGATGAAGCACAAGCTGGAATCAAGATTGCCAGGGAAAATATCAATAACCTCAGATAATGCAGTTGACACCACCGCTATGGCAGAAAGTGAAGAAGAACTAAAGGGCCTTTTGATGAAAGTGAAAGAAGAGGGTGAAAAAGTTGACTTAAATCTCAACATTCAGAAAGCTAAGATCATGGCATCCAGTCCCATCACTTCATAGCAAAAAATGGGGAAACAATGGAAACAGTGAGAGACTTTAATTTGGGAACTCCAAAATCACTGCAGATGGTGACTGCAGCCATGAAATTAAAAGATGCTTGCTCCTTGGAAGAAAAACTATGACCAACCTAGACAGCATATTAAAAAGCAGAGGTATTGCTTTACCAACAAAGGTCCATCTTGTCAAGGCTATGGTTTTTCGAGTAGTCATGTATGGATGCTAGAGTTGAACTATACATAAAGCTGAGTGCCAAAGAATTGGTGCTTTTAAACTGTGGTCTTGGAAAAGACTCTTGAGAGTTCTTTGGACTGCAAGGAGATCCATCCAGTCCATCCTAACGGAAATCAGTCCTGAATATTTATTGGAAGGACTGATGCTGAAGCTGAAACTCCAATATTTTGGTTACCTGATGTGAAGAACTGATTCATTGGAAAAGACCCTGATGCTGGGAAAGATTGAAAGCGGGAGGAAAAGGGGACGACAGAGGATGAGATGGTTGGGTGGTATCACTGACTCGATAGATCTGATTTTGTGTAGGCTCCGATTGTTGGTGATGGACAAGGAAGCCTGGCATGCTGCAGTCCATAGGGTCACAAAAAGTCAGACATGACTGAGTGACTGAACTGAACTGAAATGAAAAATCCTTTAATTAATTGGTCATAGTCTAATGGTGACATTGGTCTTCTTTGAAATCACTCATGTTGACCGAAATAAAAATGCTTAATGTAAGAGCTGTGAGTTTCAGTTTTATTTGAAGACTTATTCAGGACTATAGGTCCAGGAGAGAGCCTCTCATAGCGCTGAAAAACTGCTTCACAGAGGTAGGAGAAGATCCTGGATATATATCTTTATATTCATGCTAAAGCTGAAGCTCCAGTACTTTGGCCACCTCATGCGAAGAGTTGACTCATTGGAAAAGACTCTGATGCTGGGAGGGATTGGGGGCAGGAGAAGGGGATGACAGAGGATGAGATGTCTGGATGGCATCACTGACTTGCTGGACATGAGTCTGAGTGAACTCCGGGAGTTGGTGATGGACAAGGAGGCCTGGCATGCTGTGATTCATGGGGTCGCAGAGAGTTGGACATGACTGAGCGACTAACTGAACTGATGTGTATATATATATATATATATATATCTTTCAACTATGTTTTAGCATGCTACTAACCATACATCCTGTTATTCATGTGGATCAGACATCTCAGTTAATGAATTTAGTGTTTATGTACCAAAAGATGCAAGAATCTGGTGTTACTGAAATCTTCTGT
This sequence comes from Oryx dammah, assembly GCF_014754425.2. Taxonomy (NCBI): domain Eukaryota; kingdom Metazoa; phylum Chordata; class Mammalia; order Artiodactyla; family Bovidae; genus Oryx; species Oryx dammah. The sequence continues at coordinate 58,630,842 of NW_024070209.1, forward strand.
TTTAACTATCTAGGGGCCCATGTATCCAAAACACAGGATGTTTCATCCTAAATTCCTTTGAGGGTGTATTATGGTCAGCAACTTGATCCATATATTATTGGGATGATATCCAGCAACATTCTTTATTTACACTCATTTGACATGTATTCAACTATTGCTGTGTAACACTGTGCATAGTGTTTCTTCTATTCTTCTTGAATTTTATATAAAATTGTCTTTCCAAAGAGATCTATACATTTTATATATGCATCATCTATACAAGTATAATATGAGCCAACAAATTAAATATTTTGATGTTTCCACAAATCCTAGCTCAGAGTTGAAAAGCAATCTTTGATTAGGAATTTGAATGATTGACCATGGAGAAAGCATACCCAGGCCAAGTGGCGTATTCTCTAAAATACATGATGAATATGATTATGGTGAAATGATACATTGCTCAGAATAAAAGTAAGCAGAATGGAAATGGGTGAAGAGGCTGTTAATTCTACTCTGATCTTAAAACTACCTTGTACAGCTATTAAAGAAGTCTGCTCTTTGAGGCCATGAGCAAAAGAATCAATCACTTACAACTTTACGTACATCCACAGAACCTGGAATTATCTTACATGACTGCAGTTCTCTTATCTCTTGAATGTGAACCAAGAGCCTTAAGTACACCAACAAGTCTTGATTCACTATTCTAATTCTAGGAATATGTTCAAAGAGAAAACTAACCAAATTTTAAGGACAAATACTCTTATTGAAGAATTAGGGTGACTTATATTTGGAAATTGCTCTAGTCCAAAAATAAGAGCTTGTTCAACTATATCATGGTTATCTCATCAATGTTTATTACAAACACTGTAAAGACTTACATATATGAAGGATATTTAATGCCACTGAGGAAATGAGAAGATAGAAAATGCAAAAATTATCTTTGTTACTCATAATTAAATAAAACAATATATATTTAAAATATAGACATGTCAAATATTATCCTTTTATTTTCTCTAAGAAGAAATTATTTTTAATTTTTTTAATTTAAAAGTGTCTCTATTCTTAAAAATTTTAATGCTGAGCATGCTGAACATTTTATAGTCACAATAACCTTAAAGGCTAACACAATTAAAACATTATTATGTTTTTACTAACAACATCACATAATTTATTATGCTTATTGATAACATATATTGACTAATATAAGGTTATAAGTGGATATTCTAATACATAGTTAACTGAACTGAGAAAGTCAATGATCAACCTTATTCTACTAGTTTTTATAGTGATTAGACTAACTTATACTTAACAGGTGCATTGTACATAAGGACAGCAAAGTGTGTTTTAGTTTTTTTTTTTTAATTTACTTTATCCAAAGCTGAGACAAAATATGTTGGGAATAGCTAAGTTTATGGATTCAACTACTCTGACCCACTTAGAACATCCATACAAAGTTGGAGGACAAGTGGCATATTTACAATTCAAATTTGCTGTATGGATGTGGATGAGTAAGTCGCAATGAATTCTTTTAAAGGAAAATAAGAGCTTTAAAATAAAACTCTTCACACTTTATGATCACTGTCTTGCAGAGTTCATTTACTTTTATGGTTTCAACCATTATTTCTATGTCATACAACCCCCAAATCTGTATTTTCAACTATGCTCACTCACCCAAGTTCCAAATCAATACTTCATACACAGTTCCACTTAGATGTCTAACAGTCACTGCAGACTCACAAAAACACACAATAATTGTTCCAACTTAAAATCAGGTTCTATTTTATAACTTTCCAATATTGCTAATAGCATCAAAATGTGTCTAGTGTACTACACCATCTCTCTTATCTCAGCATTAACAACTTGATGTTTAAATTCCTCTGGGCACTTCAGCTCCTGAGTTAGATAAATCAGCATGTTCTCTTGACATTTTTACTAATCTTCTGTAACTTTCTATTGCAATACCTTGAACTTTAATCAGACCTTCATCACATCACACCTAGATACTTGCAGTCGTCTTTGTCTTAAGCATCTTTAAGTGCATTAGAAGAGTTATCAGTTAAGTTGCTCAGCTGTGTACGACTCTTTGGAGCTTCAGGATCAGTTTTTCCAATGAATATTCAGGACTGATCAGTTAAGTTGCTCAGCTGTGTACGACTCTTTGCGACCCATGGACTACAGCACACCAGGTTTCCTTGTCCGAAACCAGTGCCCAGAGCTTGTTCAAACTCATGTCTATTGGGTCAGTGAGGCCATCCAAACATCTCATCCTCTGTCATCCCCTTATCCACCTGCCTTCAAACTTTCCCAGCGTCAGGGCCTTTTCAAAGGAGTCAGTTCTTCACATCAGGTGGCCAAAGTATTGCAGCTTCGGGATCAGTCTTTCCACTGAATATTCAGGACTGATTTCCCTTAGGATTGACTGGTTTTATCTCCTTGCAGTCCGAAGCACTGCAAGAGTCTTCTCCAACACCACAGTTCAAAAGCATCAATTCTTCAGTGCTCAACTTTCTTTATGATCCAACTCTCACATGCATACATGACTACTTCAAAAAATATAGCTTTGACTATACAGACATTTGTCAAAAAAGTTATGTCTCTGCTTTTTAATATGCTGTCTAGGTTGGTCATATTTTTTCTTCCAAGGAGCAAGTGTCTTTTAATTTCATGGCTGCAGTCACCATCTGCAGTGATTTTGGAGCCCCCAAAAATAAAGTCTCTCACTGTTTCCACTGTCTCCCCATCTATTTCCCATGAAGTGATGGCACTGGATTCCATGATCTTTTTTTTCTGAATGTTGAGCTTTAAGCCAACTTTTTCACTTTCCTCTTTCATTTTTATCAAGAGACTCTTTAGTTCTTCTTTGCCTTCTGCCATAGGGTGGTGTCATCTGCACATCTGTTACTGATACTACTCTTAGAAATTTGGATTCCAGCTGTACTTTATTGGATCATAAAGAAAGATAGGACACTGAAAGATGCATATTCAAAAGCAGAGACATGACTTTGTCAACAAAGGTCCATCTAGTCAAGGCTATGGTTTTTCCAGTAGTCAAGTATGGCTGTGAGAGTTGGACTATAAAGAAAGCTGAGCATTGAAGAATTGGTGCTTTTGAACTGTGGTGTTGGAGGACTCTTGAGAGTCCCTTGGACTGCAAGGAGATCCAATCAGTCCATCCTAAAGGAGATCAGTCCTGGGTGTTCATTGGAAGGACTGATGTTGAAGCTGAAACCAATAATGTGGCCACCTCATGTGAAGAGCTGACTCAATGGAAGAGACCCTGATACTGGGATAGACTGAGGGCAGGAGGAGAAGGGGACAACAGGGGATAAGATGGTTGAATGGCATCACCGACTCAAAGGACATGGGTTTGGGTGGACTCCAGGAGTTGATGATGGGCAGGGAGGCCCTGTGTGCTGTAGTTCATGGGTCACAAAGAGTCAGATATGACTGAGTGACTGAATTTAACTGTACTTTATCCAGCCCAGCATTTCACCTAATGTACTCTGCATATAAGTTAAATAAGCAGGGTGACAATATACAGCCTTGACATTCTCCTTTCCCAATTTGGAACCAGTCTGTTGTTCCATGTCTGGTACTAACTGTTGTTTCCTGACCTGCACACAGATTTCTCAGGAGGCAGGTCAGGTGGTCTGGTATACCCATCTCTTGAAGAATTTTCCAGTTTGTTGTGATCCATAGAGTCAAAGGCTTTGACATAGTCAATAAAGCAGAAGTAGATGTTTTTCTGGAATTCTCTTGCTTTTCCTATGATCCAAGTGATGTTGACAATTTTATCTCTGGTTCCTCTGCCTTCCAACTTGAGCATCTGTAAGTTCTAGGTTCATGTACTCTTGGAGAATACACTAGCTTGGAGAATTTTCAGCATTACTTTGCTAGTGTGTGAAGTGAATGCAATTGGTCAATAGTTTGAGCATTCTTTGGCATTGCCTTTCTTTGAGATTGGAATTAAAACTGATCTTTTCCAGTCCTGTGGCCACTGCTGAGTTTTCCAAACTTTCTGTCAGCTAGTTTTTAATAAATCTCACCTTCTCATTCATGAGTTGAGGTTAATTTAAAATGGCAAGACTTAGTAATTAGATTGTTGTTATTTAAATTCTGTCTGTTAATATCAAAATATACTCATTCTAGAACATTTTTGTTATAATAAATTGAATATACATTGAGAAAATTCAAGCATTATAGAAAACGTAAAGATATTAATTCACATTTTAATAGATTTTCATCCAGCAACTAAGCATTTCTTAGTCTTCTTTACCATAATAAGCAGAGTATATAAAAGAATCACTTCCAAAACTCACTAAAATGATGTACTAGAAAACAGACCATAGGAGAGACTGTATTCTATCATAAGATTGGCAATCCAGGTGATTTCAGGGAAACCGTGTGTGTGTGTGTGAATGTGTGTGTGAAGTTTAATCAACTTGAATACAGTTGATTCAAGTTGTGTAAAGTACCTGCTTCACATTCAACATATTTTATGTTCAATACAGATGCAAAGAAGCCTAAGATAAACTTCCAAATGGTTTACAATTAAATTGATGATAGGAAACTCAGACATGCTAAACAAAAGCAATACAATAAAGCAGAACACAGACATCTCTAAGTATCAAAACCTAATTTGTGTCTGCCAGTGTGTTGGAGAGCAAATTTTCAGACAGTGGGAACCTATATTACATTATTTTAAATTAAAGGAAAAGAATGGGTTCCAAGTGTATCCAAACCCCCAAACGTCTTCCTGGAAATCACTAAACTGTTTTTAACCACTAATATAACAATCCACAGAGGATATGTGCAAAATAGAATGTTTTTAATGTTACCAATTCTAATATTGCTTAATATTTAAAGAAGCCAAAATGATACATCTACATGTAAAATATGAAGATATGATACTGTGTCAGCTATAGACTGGATTTAATTTCTGCACTGCAACATTTACCAACATACAAATTCTAAAAAAAGAAGAAACATAGTAAAGATACTAAAGCTAATATCTGAATTGTACCCACATTGACAGTGTCCACAGGTGCTTGATATTTTCAATATTAAGGCCCATTAAAGGCTAAATTCTCAGCAAAGATGGGGAAATGGTTAGTAACAATAAAATATCATGAGAGGAGTTGAACAAAAAAACCTAGCATTCTAACATCCTTTCAGACATCAAAATTTTCACTGATATGAACGTATTTGTTGGAGCACATTCATTGGATCATGAATTTGAGGTAAACCATTTGGCAATCAGCTATGACCTAAATCAAATTCAGAGTGCCTGAAGAAATATGGATGGAGGTTCATAGAAATGTATAGGAGGTGGTAGCCAAAACCATCACCAAGAAAAAGAAAAGCACGAAGGTAAAGTGGTTGTCTGGGGAGGACTTACAAATAGCTGAGAAAAGAAGAACAATGAAATGCAAAGAAGAAAGGGAAAGATATACCCAACTGAATGCAGAGTCCCAGAGAATAGTGAGGGGAGATAAGAAAGTCTTCTTAAGTGAACAATGCGAAGAAATAGACGAAAACAATAGAAGGGGAAAGTCTAGCGATCTCTTCAAGAAAATTAGAGATACTAGGGGAACATTTCAAGCAAAGATGGGCACAATAAAGTACAGAAATGACAAGGACCTAACAGAAGCAGAAGAGATTAAGAACAGGTGACAAGAATATACTGAACTATACCAAAAAAAAAAAAAAGTCTTAATGACCCAGATAACCATGATAGTGTGGTCAGTTATCTACAGCCAGACATTCTGGAATGTGAAGTCAAGTGGGACCCAGGAAACATTACTATGAAAAAGCTAGTGGAGGTGATGGAATTCCAGCTGAGCTATTTCAAATCGTAAAAGATGATGCTGTTAAAGTGCTACACTCCATATGTCAGCAAATTAGAAAATCTCAGCAGTGATCACAAGACTGGAAAAAAATCAGCTTTCACTCCAATCTCCAAAAACAAGGCAATGCCAAAGAATGTTCAAACTACTGTACTGCTGCTGCTGCTGCTGCTGCTGCTGCTGCTAAGTCGCTTCAGTCGTGTCCGATTCTGTGTGACCCCATAGACAGCTCCCCCGTCCCTGGGATTCTCCAGGCAAGAACACTGGAGTGGGTTGCCATTTCCTTCTCCAATGCATGAAAGTGAAAGTGAAGTTGCTCAGTGTCAGACTCTTAAACTACGGTACAACTACGCTCATTTCACATGCTAACAAGTGAAGTCACTCAGTCGTGTCCAGCTCCTTGGGACCCCATGGACTCTAGCCTACCAGGCTTCTCTGTCCATGAGATTTTCAAGGCAAGAGTACTGGAGTGGGTTGCCAGTTCCTTCTCCAGGGGATCTTTCCGACCCAGGGATAGAACCCAGGTCTCCCATATTGTGGGCAGATGCTTTACCCTCTGCACCACCAAGGAAGCCCTCATTTCACATGCTAACAAAGTAAAGCTCAAATCTTTAAGACAGGCTTCGGCCATATGTGAACTGAGACCTTCTAAATGTGAAAGATGAATTGAGAAAAGGCAGAGAGGAATCAGACATCAAATTTATACATCCATTGGGTCATAGAAAAGACAAGAGAATTCAAGAAAAAAAAATCTGCTTCATTGACTATACCAGCCTTTGACTGTGTGGATCACAATAAACTGTGGAAAACTCTTAAAAGAGATGGGAATATCAGACCACTTTATCTGCCTCCTGAGAAACTTGTATGCTGGTAAAGAAGTGACAATTAGACTGGACATGGGACAATGGAGAGTTTCCAAATTGGGAAAGGAGTACATAAAGGCTAAATATTGTCACCCTGCTTTTTTAACTTATATGCAGTGTACACTATGCAAAATGCCAGGATGGTTAATCACAAGCTGGAATTAAGATTGCCGGGAGAAACATCAACAACCTCCAATAAGCAGATGATACAGCTTCAATGGCAGAAAGCAAAGAGGAACTAAAGAGCCTCTTGACAAGGCTGGAAGAGGGGAGTGAAAAAGCTGGCTTAAAACTCAACATTCAAAACACTAATAAGATCATGACATCTGGTCCCATCACTTCATGGCAAAAAGATGGGGAAGAAGTGGAAATAGTGACAGATTTTATTTTCTTGGGCTGTAAAATCACTGTGGGTGGTGACTGCAGTCACAAAACATAAAGACACTTGGTCCTTGGGGAAAAAAAGCTATGACAAACAAAGCATATTAAAAAGTAGAAACATCACTTTGCTGACAAAGGTCCATACACTCAAAGCTATGGTTTTTTTCCAGTAGTCATGTACAGAGGTGAGAGGTGGACCACAACAAGGTTGAGCACCAAAGAATTGATGCTTTTGAACTGTGGTGCTGGAGAAGACTCTTGAGAGTCCCTTAGGACTGCAAGGAGATCCAACCAGTCCATCCTAAGGGAAATCAGTCCTGAATATCCATTGGAAGTACTGATACTAAAGCTGAAGCTCTAATGCTTTGGCAACCTGATGCAAAGATTCAACTCATTGAAAAAGACCCTGATGCTGGGAAAGACTGAGGGTAGTAGAAGCAGAGCATGACATGGTTGAATGCATCATCAACTCAATGAACAAGAGTTTGAACCAACTCCAAGAGGTAATGAAAGAGAGGGAAGCCTTGCCTGTTGCAGTCCATGTGGTTGCAGAGTTGGACACAGCTTAGTAACTGAACAACAGTATAGCAAAAATGGATAATTGAATGATCAGATATCAAGGAATACACCTTCTTAGTAGCTAATAAATTGTATGTTTGGGATTATATATGCTATAGAAGAAATTAAATAGTAGAGCAAAGCTATTAGGCTAGCAAGTTTAAATTTTCTTTCCAATGTTAATTTGTCCTTTCTTTTCTTTTTTTTTTTGCAGACAATAAAAAAAAAATCCCTGAAGGTGAAATGTAAAGGATAAAAATTGAGTAGATACAGCTGAATTAAACATAAGATAGCATAAGTTTATAGGAATGTGAATACTTTGATGATAGTAAGAACAATGTTCCATGCGGACACTGGGCATGAATGAATTTGGGGCCTCTAAGATTCTCCCATGAAAGAATAGTAGCCCTGGTAATCAAATTACTGTTACTTCTGCCATGTAAAATTATGAGATTTGTTTCTATTCTGGGCAGTTTTTATTATACGTTGATGAGTTTAAAACTGCTCAGAGTCCTGCAATATATGCATCTGGTAGTCTAAGTTTAGCTAATTAGATGGACAATTAATCTTTAGTTATCTTCAAGGATGCTGTGGATTCCCGCCAAAGAAAGGGAGTAAACTGAACGGTCATTCATGTTTCTTCATTCTCCATGATTTTATTACTCAAAAAATAAATCAACTCAAATCATATAAGTGAAAGCTATGAAGTCTACAATCTTGATGAATTAAAATGTAAGGCAGAGGTCCAGTACTCTAAGGGAGTCAAGAATAAGATGCTGCTAGAACACATTGTTTTTACTTTTCTTGGGCACATTGATAAAATCAACAATCCAAAAAAAATAGAAGAGGAAATCAGATTCATTGAAACATATACCTTGTTCTCTATATTTTGTATAACAAATTGAACTTAGTAACTAATTTATGTGATAGTGTACTAAACAGTAAATACAATTTGTATGTGATTACAAGGAGCAAGGAGAGTCTGCAACCAATCAAAAAGCAATCACAAGACAGTCTATAATGAAGGATCAGATTGTAGTGCAGATTCTATGAACTCAGATGTCATAAGTGGGAACTTCTCCATGAAATAAAATGACCAATTAAGTTAGCTGATGGTAGAATTAAACTGAACACTCTAGGCAGGAACAACCCCAACATTTGTGGGTTGAAGAAACAGTACAGTTGGACACAACTAGTTTGCATCCTGCTTCTCTTCTTATTTGTAGGTTTCCCTGCATTCAAGGAGACTTCCTTGGTGGCTCAGATGGTAAAGCATCTGTCTACAATGCGGGAGACCCGGGTTCGATCCCTGGGTTGGAAAGATCCTTTGGAGAAGGAAATGGCAACCCACTCCAGTACTATTGCCTGGAAAATCGCATGGACAGAGGAGCCTGGTAGGCTGCAGTCCATGGGGTCTCAAAAAGTCGGACACAACTGAGCGACTTCACATTCACATTCTGCATTCAAGGAGCATCATACACATGATATGGACACCCTCAACCCATAACTATTTCAGTCCCAGCCATCAGTTGCTCCTTGGCTGTTTATTAAGCCTGTGTGCCTGATCTCCAGTGGAAATGAGATTTGGGGTTATTTGAGCAGAGAATTCAAGATATGTGTTCTGAGGTTTGGACCTTTGAAGGACAGCACAGGCTTCAGCTGGGCTCATTTCCTTAGTTCCACAGACGCCAATCACATGGGAAAGTCATAATTGGAATAAAAACAGAGGTAGGCTCTTCAAAACAGAAGATCTGGGACAAAATATAGTAATAAATTACAGAAGAAGCATCTCAAGGCCTGCTGCTACTGCTGCTGCTGCTGCTGCTGCTGCTAAGTTGCTTCAGTTGTGTTCGACTCTATGCGACCCCATAGACGGCAGCCCACCAGGCTCCCCCGTCCCTGGGATATCATTCTCTCCCCATCTTAGCCAATCCAGCAGTTTATCAATTAACTTCATGTTCATGATATGTTCCAAATCAGAATGTTTCCTTGTTTCCCACTACTCCCTACTCACTACTCTACATACCTAGTGCTGTCAGAATTGTCCAATCAGCTATTATCTCTAGTTTGGATTGCTGCAGTAACTTCTTAACTGTCCTCTTTACTTCAACACTTAGCCCCTTAATCCAATTCCATATCCAGCATCTGGAATGTCTTATAAAAATGTAAAGTAGATCATTTTTTCCTCCTTAATCTTCTCTGCTTCTCTCCATTCTCTCTTTTATCACATTTAGTACTAAATATAAATGTTTTATCATCTAAAATACTCTAAAAATATCAAATTCTCTCTGACTCCTGCCTAACTCTTATAAGAACACTTGTGATCACATTGGGTCCACTCGTATAATTCAGGATAATCTCATGATTCTCCATTTAATCACAGCACAAGTTCTGGGGGCTAGGACATGAACATATTCAAGGGGCCATTACTAACCTTACAACAAATCACTACCTTCCTCTCTGAGAAGGGGATTTCCCCACTCAATTTTGCACTGCTTTATGTTGCTCAACACATACTAGCTACTCTCTTTTGTTTATATTCTGGTCATGATCATTTTCCATTGTGTCTTTACACTTTTCAATTTTCAATTACTCTTTGTTACTTCTCATCATTCAGGCCTCAGATAAAATGCCCTTCTTGGGGAAACTTCCTTGACTGTCTAAAGCTTCATAGACATCTTAAAAAGCCATTGTTTCTAGTCATTCTCCACTTTATTACTTTATTTTCTTTACTGTATAAGACATACCATTCTGAAAGTATCTGAGGTGTTTATTTTTAAACTTTACTTTTTCTCTGCCTTTCTAGAGATCTGGGACTCTTTTATCTAGCTCACATCACTAAGGCTTTAATTCCTGGAAAAGTTTCCTTTAAACAATGTAAATGTTTAGCAAATATGTCTAAATAAATACATTAATAAAAAGTAATGTAAAATGGAGTCATTGGTTATGTTTAAAATGTCATTTCATGTCTACCAGGTATATTCTGTGAAATCTGTCTTGATCCATTTGATCACACTGTTTCCATATTTGGAAACCACTCCATCATTCTCCATAACTGTTCAGATCCTACCCAAACTTGATGTAAATTCAATCCCAAACACCTATCCTTTCAGTAAAAACTTCTGTGACCAATCACATTTATCTGCCTCTGAAATGCCAGGAAACAATGCTAAAATATTCCTTTGGTATTTTATCATTAACTTTTATTAACTGGAATCATTATTAACTGTTAATCCACTTAGCAAGTATTGTAAAACTAATATGGACAGATAATAATTAATAACTAATTAATTAAGATTAATTAATCCAACTAAGATTGCATGCACGAGGAGAAGGGGAATGGCAGAGAAAGGGATGATTGGATGGCATCACCCACTTGATAGACATGAATTTGAGTAAGATCCAGGAGTTGGTGATGGACAGGGAAGCCTGCTGTGCAGCAGTCCATGGGGTTGAAAACAGTCAGACACGACTGAGCAACTGAACTGACTTAACTGAATTTCCTCATTATATTCTAAATTCCCCTAGGGAAGGGATTCTGTTCTGTTACTGACTGTCTACTTTAGCATTAGTGATACATGCATAAGCAATACTTAAAGTAATTTGATGGTTAATATGATGAAGTAAGTGTATTGGTACCACTCAGAATAAGAACTTATTAAATGGTTTGAATTTATTGAACATGAAAACACTCCAAAGAGAACATGAAAATACTATATTTGTAAGAATGTATGAGCATCAGTTGAAGGAAAACAGCTTTTATTCCCTGAAGTAAACGTGTCATTGTTGATTTTATTTCAAAAAAGATAAAATTATAACTAAAATGCAGATATAAAGTATACACATTTTAAATTTTTTACACTCATTAATTTATGAGAAAACCATGCAACTATTATAACTGGTCAAAAGGATGCAAAAGACAGACATAATTATAGATAAGAATATTGAAAGATTATGTAAATAGAAGCAAAAACTGAAAAGGAATATTGGGAAGAGTCAACTGAATCTGCACCAGAGAAGGCAGAATTTGCATGTCTATGAAAATAATTATTTTTACACTCTTATACAAGACCTTCTAGAACTAATGCCAAAAAAAAAAAAAGACGTTCTTTTCATCATAACCGACGAATGCAAAAATATGAAGTCAAGAGATACCTGGAGTAACAGGTATATTTGGCCTTGGAGAACAAGATGAACCAAGGCAAAGATTAGCAAAGTTAGCAAACACCCTCTTCCAACAACACAAGAGAAGACTCTACACATGGACATCACCAGATGGTCAACACCAAAATCAGATTGATTATGTTCTTTGCAGCCAAAGATGGAGAAGCTCTACACAGTCAGCAAAAACAAGACTGGGAGCTGACTGTGGCTCAGATCATGGATGCCTTATTGCCAAATTCAGACTTAAATTGAAGGAAGTGGGTAAAACCACTAGACCATTAGGGTAGGACCTAATTCAAATCCCTTATGATTATACAGTGGAAGTGACAAATAGATTCAAAGGATTAGATCTGATAGAGAGAGTGCTTGAAGAACTATGGACAGAGGTTCATGACATTATACAGGAGGCAGTGATCAAGACCATCCATCCCCAAGAAAAAGAAATGCAAAAGGCAAAATGGTTGTCTGAGGAGGACTTACAAACAGCTGTGAATAGAAGAGAAGCTAATGGCAAAGCAGAAAAGGAAAGATATACCCATTTGAATGCAGAGTTCCAAAGAATAACTAGGAGAGATAAGAAAGTCTTCCTCAGTGTTCAATGCAAAGAAATAGAGGAAAACAATAGAACGGGAAAGACTAGAAATCTCTTCAAAAAAATTAGAGATACCAAGGGAACATTTCATGCAAATATGAGCACAATAAAGGACATAAATGGTACAGACCTAACAGAAGTAGAAGATACTATACAAAAAAGATCTTCATGAGTCAGATAATCACGATAGTGTGATCACTCACCTAGACTTCCTGGAATGTGAAGTCAAGCAGGCCTTAGGAAGCATCACTGCAAACAAAGCTAGTGGGAGTGATGGAATTCCAGCTGAACTGATTCAAATCATAAAAGATGACCCTGTGAAAGTGCTGCATAAATATGGCAGCAAATTTGGAAAACTCAGCAGTGGCCACAGGACTGGAAAAGTTTCAGTTTTCATTCCAATCCCAAAGAAAGGCAATGACAAAGAATGTTCAAAGTACCTCACAATTGCACTTATCTCACACACTAGCAAAGTAATACTCAAAATTCTCTAAGCCAGGCTTCAACCGTATGTGAACCATGAAATTCCAGATGTTCAAACTGGATTCAGAAAAGGCAGAGGAACTAGAGATCAAATTGCCAACATCCGTTGGATCATAGAAAAAGCAAGAGAATTCCAGAAAAATGTCTATTTCTGCTTTATTGATTATGCCAAACCTTTGACTGTGCATTTCACAACTGTGGGAATGCATGTACACCTGTGGTGGATTCATGTCAATCTATGCCAAAACCAATACAGAATTGTAAAGTAAAAATTAAAAATAAATAAATAAATTAAAAAAAAAAAAAAAAAAAAAGAAAATTCTTAAAGATATAAGAATACCAGACCACCTGACCTGACTCCTGAGAAGTCTGTATGCAGGTCAAGAAGCAACAGTTAGAACCAGACGTGGAACAACGGACACTTTCCAAATTGGGGAAGGAGTCCATCAAGGCTGTATATCACCACCCTGCTTATTAAAATTATATGCAGAGTGTATCATGCAAAATATCAGGCTGGATGAAGCACAAGCTGGAGTCAAGATTGTCGGGAGAAATATCAAAAACCTCAGATATGCAGATGACATCACCCCTATGGTAGAAAAGAGAAGAAGAACTAAAAGGCCCCTGATGAAAGTGAAAGAAGAGAGTGAAAAAGTTGGCTTAGAACTCAACATTCAAAAAACTAAGTTCATGGATTCTTGTCCCATCACTTCATGGCAAACTGATGGGGAAAAAATAAAAACAGTGACAGACTTTATTTTGGGGGGCTCCAAAATCACTGCAGATGGTAACTGCAGCCATGAAATTAAAAGATGTTTGCTCCTTGCAAGAAATGCTATGACCAACCTAGACAGCAGAGACATTACTTTGCTAACAAACATCCATCTAGTCAAAGCTATGGTTTCCCCATAGTTACATATAAATGTTAAACTTGTACCATAAAAATAGCTGAGTGCTGAAGAACTGATGCTTTTGAACGGTGATGTTGGAGAAGACTCGAACTGCAAAGAGATAAAACCAGTCAATCCTAAAGGAAATCAGTCCTGAATAATCATTGGAAGGACTGATGCTGAAGCTGACACTCCAATACTTTGGCCACCTGATGTGAAGAACTGACTCATTGGGAAAAACCCTGATGCTGGGAAAGATTGAAGGTGGGAGGAGACGGGGATGACACAGGATGAGATGGTTGGATAGCATCACTGATGCGATGGACATGAGTTTGAGTAAGCTCCAGGAGTTGGTGATGGACAGGGAAGCCTGGATTGCTGCAGTCCACGGGGCCACAAAGAGTTGAACACGACAGAGACTTGAGTTGAACTGATATGAACCTTCGTTGACAAATATTTCTGCTTTTTAATATGCTGTATAGGTTTGTCATAGCTTTTCTTCCTAGGAGCAGGCATCTTTTATTTTCATGGCTGCAGTCACCATCTGCACTGATTTTGGAGCCCCCTCCAAAATAAAGTCTGTGACTGTTTCCATTGTTTCCCCATTTATTTGCCATGAAATGATGGGACCAGATGCCATGATCTTAGTTTTCTGAATATTTTGTCTTAAGCCAACTTTTTCACTCTCCTCTTTCACTTTCCTCAAGAGGTTCTTTAGTTCTTCTTCACTTTTTGCCATAAGCATGGTGCCATCTGCATATCTGAAGTTATTGATATTTCTCCTGGAAATCTTGATCCAGTCTGGCATTTTGCATGATGCACTCTGTGTATAAGTTAAATAAGCATGGTGGCAATATAGCCTTGACATATTCCTTTCCCGATTTAGAACTAGTCTGTTTTTTCATGTCCAGTTCTAACTGTTGCTTCTTGACTTGCATACAGATTTCTCAGGAGGCCAGTAAGGTGGTCTGGTATTCCTATCTCTTTAAGAATTTTCCATAGTTTGTCATGACCACACAGACAAAAGCTTTGGCATAGTCAATAAAGCAGAAGTATATATTGCTATATAAATTTTTCCCAAGATGGATCACAATAAACTCTGGAAAATTCAGAAAGAGATGGGAATACCAGCCACCTATCCTGCCTCTTGAGAAATCTGTATGCAGACCAGGAAGCAACAGCTAGAACTGGACATGGAACAACAGACTGGTTCCAAATAGGAAAAGGAGTACGTCAAGGCTGTATATTGTCACCCTGCTTATTTAACTTATATGCAGAGTACATCATGAGAAATGCTGGACTGGAAGAAACACAAGCTGGAATCAAGATTGCAGGGAGAAATATCAATAACCTCAGATATGCAGATGACACCACCCTTATGGCAGAAAGTGAAGAGGAACCAAAAAGCCTCTTGATGAAAGTAAAAGTGGAGAATGAAAAAGTTGACTTAAAGCTTAGCATTCAGAAAACGAAGATCATGGCATCCGGTCCCATCACTTCATGGGAAATAGATGGCGAAACAGTAGAAGCAGTGTCAGACTTTATTTTTGGGGGCTCCAAAATCACTACAGATGGTGACTGCAGCCATGAAATTAAAAGACACTTACTCCTTGGAAGAAAAGTTATGACCAATGTAGATAGCATATTCAAAAGCAGAGACATTACTTTGCCGACTAAGGTTCGTCTAGTCAAGGCTATGGTTTTTCCAGTAGTCATGTATGGATGTGAGAGTTGGACTGTGAAGAAGGCTGAGTGCCAAAGAATTGATGCTTTTGAACTGTGGTGTTGGAGAAGACTCTTGAGAGTCCCTTGGACTGCAAGGAGATCCAACCAGTTCATTCTGAAGGAGATCAACCCTGGGATTTCTTTGGAAGGAATGATGCTAAAGCTGAAACTCCAATACTTTGGCCACCTCATGAGAAGAGTTGACTCATTGGAAAAGACTCTGATGCTGGGAGGGATTGGGGGCAGGAGGAGAAGGGGACGACAGAGGATGAGATGGCCGGATGGCATCACTGACTTGATGGGCGCGAGTCTGAGTGAACTCCGGGAGTTGGTGATGGACAGGGAGGCCTGGCGTGCTGCAATTCATGGGGTCGCAGAGTCAGACACGACTGAGCAACTGAACTGAACTGAGACAGTAAATATGCATTATCTCAAAATTTCTGTTTGTCAGGAATTTAGTAACATATAAACTGGATGCTTACAACTGATGGTTTCTTACATGGTTGCAGTCAGAGTACCGTGAGGGATGGCAAATAACCCAAGGTGTATTTGATGACACAGGATTCATTTCCAAGATGGCTTATTCACATGGCTGAATTCTTCACTTTGAGAGCCTTTCCAAGACTACTTTAATATTCTTATATCAGGGCAGCTACCTTCTCCTACAGCTAGCAATCTGAGAGAACGTGAATAATCCAAATGCAGCATTGATTTTTATGACTCAGTCTTCAAAGTCACACACTGTCATTACTACCTTGTTCTACTAGTTAAGTGAGTTATTAAGTCCAGCCAACTTAAAAGGACAGGAACTAGGCTTCACTTCTTGAAGAGAGCAATATAAGAGAATCTGTGAATGTATTTTAAAATTACCACATTTGCTGTGAGAAGCTTTTTTCCTAATTGAAGTTTTTAGCCAATTTAGTTAAAAATACGTTCATATTCATTCTGGTTTGTTTCTTTGTTCTCTTCTACCTGGGTATAATTTCCCCAGTCTTTTGCTATATGGACAAGATATGTTTTCTTTTAATTTCCTCTTGTGATTTGTATGTAGTGTAACCTGTTTTTAATTATTCTATGCTGGTTTTCTTTATTACCTGATTGTTTCATTTTGTAATATTTGTATCAAGACATGATTTTTTCACTCTTTTCAATATAAAATAACAAACAATATATTTTGTTCCATTTCTACTTTTCTTGTTTCCTTATTATTGTTTTTCTAAAGAATTTTTTCTGAATATATGATGTTTGTTTGAATCTGGACTATCTATCAAAATTTTACTGAATATTTTATGGGCCAAATTTGGTTTTATATTTTCACTCATTTAATTGTAAGAGCTTATTAAGTTTCACTGTTTTCCAAAATCAAAATAATGTATTTGACATTTCCTTAAAAAAATTATTAGACTGTTCCAGTACACACTAGGCAATGTACTCCATAGATGGGCAGTAAGTTAATTCACCAGTACATTTTTTGCTCTCGTTTGGTAAATTTTTTGTATTTTCTTTATACTCTCCTTTCTTAATGTGGCAATGAAGCTATTTCAGGGAAAAACCCCACCTCTCCACTTCCCCTACTGTGATAGGTATTTGCTAGATATACTAGCACTTTATCTCTTTAGTGTACCTCTTTTCAAACTAATTAAAACCTAGAAGACTAAGTCAAAGGAAACGATCCATGCCAGGTGCTGCAAAATTATGTCAATTTGTGTTATTTGTTTTTATATCACTGTATTCCTGATTTTCCATTGCAATGGATTTGGTCTCAGATCTTTTTTTAGTCTGGTTATATAAGCTTTATACCTAAAAAAATACTTTGCATTTCAGAAATTATGAAGGCTAAACAAACAAACAAAAGCAGCAGTTACATTAGAACTCAGGGCAGAATGTCTATCCTCAATTGTACATAACACCCAGGGATGCACTCCATCTTTCTTCCATTTTAATTTAATTCTGAAGATGGGACAAGAAATATGAATTATCCTACTCACTTTTTATGATTTTTCTCAAGTTGTTAAACCTTAGTTTCAAGATGTATTTAAACAAAGCAAAAGGGATGATTCCATCCCTTTTAAATGTGTGTTTCCATAAATGTTTAGCCTTATTTTGTTACACAATTGTATGACACGTTATGTTGTAGGAGTAACTCATTTTTTCTTACCCTATCGCAGACTGATCAGAATCAGTCTCCATTTATTTCTTATGTTCATTGACACCTCTTATTTATTTTCTATATTCATGGTGTTGATGGGATATAGTGCTGTGCTCAGTACGCTGATGTATCCCATGATTTTACACAAAACATATATCTAGTCACCTCACTTTTAGTTCAAAAATGAATATCAGCACATTAGGTGATGTCCTACCAGTTTGTCCTTATTTTCAGTGTCCAGAGTATGAATATAATGGAGAATTAAGATATTACAACTGCTTCCAGCTCCTTTTTTTGCCTCAGTGATTTTTTACTTTATGAGTGCAATAGTAGCATTCAGAATTTTAAATAATATTAAATTATAAATGCACATTACCAGTATTGCCAGCTTGATACTTAAGCTTACTTTTTCTATTATTTTTAACAGAGAGTTTCAGTATCTTAATATTTTTGATAATTGACTGTATTATAAGCAGTTCTCTATAAGCAAAAAAATACTAAAGATAATCACATACAGTTGAATAGGTTAATCTTAAAGATTAACATAGCTAAAACATAGTCCATCATTTTTAAGACAAATTTCTTGCAATGATTCTGCCTCCCAGTAACTAAAGCTAAAAATGAAGCAATAATTATTCTAGATTTCTGTTTTGCTTTTACTCCCACTCCCATTGGAGCCTGGAGCAATCTTTTAATTCTCCATTCTCCAGTTCCACTAAATTAGCTATAGCTCTGGCCCTAATCTGGCTTTCAGTCTTGTCTTTTCTAATTTGATGCAACAGGAAATTAGAGAGTCTAGAGAGAGAATGTTAAACAAGAAGAAAGTGAGTCCCAAACTGGAGACTTGAGGAATGCCAACTTTGAGAAGCCAGGTAGGAAGGCTGACTACTCAACAGTTCAAAAAAGAGGTCATGAAAGATAAAAATTTTAATGGATACAATGTGTATCAATTAAATTTATAACAATTAAAAAGCAGTTCCATTGTTGTAGCATGAACAAAAGCCTGATTTAAGTAGAATTATAATAGTATAAATAGAGTAAAATGGGTAAGGGCTTCCCTGGAGGCTCAGACAGTAAAAATATCTGCCCAAAATGCAGGAGACCCAGGGTTCGATCTCTGGGTCGGGAAGATACCCTGGAGAAAGGAATGGCTAGAGAACTGTGAGACATGTACTTGGAAAGGCAAGAGATTCAGAATTTTTTCCTGTAGTTGCCACCATTGCTAAGATGAGCATTATTAAAACATAACAGCATGCCAAGGAGATACAGAAGTTGAACATTCAGATCACAGAGAGGGTATACTGATGGTTTGGAACTTCTGAAAAAGCAAAAAGCTGATAGGTTGACCTTTCACAGAAGGCTACTAAAATTGGAAAAAGGAAAGAAGGATGATGGTTCCACATGAAAGTTGAATTTAAATGGGATAGCTGGAATGTGAACAAGTTCCATTATCTATTTTCTCAGTTGAAGGTTTAACGGCAGTGGTAGGCTAAGAATAACAATCTAGAATGTGAATCACAGTTTTGAGAGTGGAAAAATTATGAAAGTATCACTGTCGGATGGCAAAGCTTTGATTTTGAATTTTACCCATGATTTTCTTGAAATAGCAATATTTTTAATGTTATGAAATGATATCCATCAATGTTTAAGTACTTCATCTATTAACAAAATATTAAAATACAATTTGCTTGTTGCTTTGCTCTCCAGGCCCAATTAGTCAGTCTTTATTTTAACTGTAAAGTGCTTCATTGTTAGTTTCCATGGCTTAGATTTATTGTTAATTTCCATTCTTAGTTTCCATGGCTCTGTTTTGCTACATTGATGGTGACACTTGATTTGCTATTTATGCCTGTTAATTTAGGAAGCATACATACTACTTTTATAACCTTGAAAAAATAACTAACTTCTCTGAGGTTCAGCTTTCTCATTTGCATAGTAAAAAAAACTATTAATATCCACTTGAGGTGGTTTTTTTGAATGAAGATTAAATTATGTAATATACATATGGTATGTGATGGCAATAAATATGGTATATTATTATCATTGTTGTTGCTGTTTAGTTGCTAAGTGGTATCCTACTCTTTGTGACCCCATGGACTGTAGCCTGCCAGACTTCTCTGCCCATGGGATTCCCCAGGCAAAAATACTAGAGTGGGTTGACATTTCTTTCTCCAGGGGATCTTCCACACCTAGGTGTCAAACCTGGGTCTTCTGCATTGCAGGCAAATTCTTTACCGTCTGAGCCACCAGGGAGGTCTAGCTTTATTTTAGTCTATGATGAGAGACTAATAATCTTATTTTAGTAAGTTTTGATAAAATAATATGAGGTTATAAACACAGAATGTTATTACATTTTTCGTATTTCAAACACTGTTTTGTTATTTGGTTTGTTTCATAACCATGTCAACAATTACTTAGGACAACATTATTTTTACTGGTTTCACTAATATTTAATGTACATGACTTCTCATCTTTTAATTGTGAATAGTGTATAATTTTTTTTCACTTTTGTCTTTTATTTAGGATTAACCAGTGTTTTAAAAAATGTATTCTCAGGAAACATATGTGTACAGTAATATGTCTCGGTACAGGGTTATCAGCATAAGTGGGTGTTGCGATATAAGAGTGAACTTTCATGTTCAAGCTCATCCCCTTAATTACCTTAAATATTAATTGGATTGGGCACATTTGGAATGCATCAGTATTTTATTTGCAAAGAAATGAGAAATGGAAGACTGGTTACCATTTTTCTTTCACTTTACAATATACTTTACATCTTAGCATTTGTTCATTCTGGCTGAGAAATAAGAAAGACATTTTAGTTCAGACTTCATGTTCAACAATTCAATGAGTCATGACTGTGAGGAGATCTAGTTTTCACATATTTTTTCTAAATTTTTAAAGTATAAATTTAATATTATAAGAGATTATGTCCTAGTAAGTAAACTCTACCATATTTTTCACTCACTAAAGTAACACAACAAATCAATAAAACATTGTGTTTTAACAAAAGTTTAAAAAAAATAAGTTAAAATATTAATTTACTTTTTGTCTTATTAGTTTTAAAATTGAAAAACATCTCTAAAGATCATGAAATATGTCACAAGCTTAAATACATATTACAGAGGATAACATACTGTAGCTTTTATTTTTTCCTTTCCTTGACCAAAGGCTGCAATCCACCATGTCCATGATTCTATTGCTATCTGTATCCTTAACTTTTTTAAGAACTTGCTCTGGATTTTTATCTATTCAGAGTTTAAGACAGCATAAAACCCTGTAGTGTTAGTCCAATCTGATTACATTTTAAGAATGAGGACAGGCTCTATTATAAATACCCACAGCTCTTTTTCCTTGGAGAGGTAAACCAATCCTTTTCACATAAAAGGTATAAAAACTAGTATATTTGGAACAAGATGATTCATTAATACAAACATGTTAAAAATGTGTTTTATTCAACGATTATTTAAGCATACAGTTGTATTTTAACCACTTTGCATTTTAAAATGACACTAAAGGAGGTTTTCCAGGGAAGTTGCTGAGAACTTGAGTAGATATGTTATGGGCATAGTCTTACTCTCTGGCTACAATTCTAACGGCTGCCCAGAGCTTCAGAATAGAATAATAACATGTGATCTCATCAACATACTAGCTGTGCAACCTTGGATCTGTTCTTGGATCTGTGCAACCGAACTCATTCCATTCCCAACACTGTAATTGGGTCAATGTTAGTTAATTGCTCCTTCTTATACATCCTGACCCTAACTCCACTATGCACAGCCTCAACCTTCATGTCTTTTACTTCTATAATAATCATATCAACTTTAGCATATTAATATAACCTCCAACTCAGCAACAACCTAAACTGAACTTCCAATCTGATAGCTTATTAGCCATGAAATATAATTGCCCACTATACATCAGAATGAATCATCAAGCTATTGAGACTGCTTGCTCATTTATGCTAAACTCAACCATGCCTACTCCTGGCATCACAATTGCTTCAGCCTGTTCCTTCCTTCTCAAAATCTCTTCCTTTATCCCTGTCATTCTCAAGTGAATACTAATAGTGGGGGAGGCTGCATATGTCGGGGCAAAGGTGTTTCAGAATGCACTTTATGCTCAATTTTGCTGTGAAACTATAACATCTCTAACAATATTTTTTAATGTCCAAGTAAAATAAAAATAAACAAAGCATGTGAGAAGAAAAATATTTATTGAGTATACACCTATAATACTTTCTAATATCATGTTCTATTGTGAGTACTAGGGATACAGTGGTAAATATGCATGTGTGTGTGAGAATATGAAGAGGTGTTTTAACACCATGCAACTAAAATGATGTCTATAGTCAGTTTTCTAGGTTTCATTTGTGAGATGAAGGGAATTCCCATTTTTACTTCCGTATCCCATTCCACACTCCATCACAGTCTCTAATTAAGGTCCAAAATTGTACTGTTCACCTGAAATAAGCATTTTCTTCCCTATAGAATTCTTAAATAAAATAAACATACACAAATCCCACTGGTAAAAGTGAAATCCTATGGAAACATAATACTAAACTTCTCTAATCTCACTGAATCTGGATTATGTATGTATCTGCTTCACCTGCTAGGCTGTGTTACACTCCATGATGCCTATGTTTAGCATAAAATTACTACTCCATAAATGTCTGCCAAGTGCAATTGCATTAAGTGATAAGTCAAAGCATTAGGTGATTTATTGTGTGCTCTGTTATTTGGTGTATGAGATGCTTTTCTCTATGACAAGTAGGGTCAAATTGGCAGCCAGAAATCACTAAGTGACCTAGGGTGAAAAAGTTTCTGCTAAAATGGGAGAAAAATGAAGAAGGAAAGAACTGGGAAGAGTTGTTTTCAAGGACACATATGACTCACTTTATAATTCTGACTGTCATCAACTCACACTGTAAAAATCACTCGGTGTTAAGCATTACTTCATGTGTCTCTTGGTCATCTGTACGTCTTCTTTGGAGAAAGTCTTGGAAATCATTTTGCTGTACACCTGAAACTAACACAATGTTGTCAATCAACTCTGCTCCAATATAAACAAAACTTTAAAAAAACAAACAAAAACACTCTGTGATGTCAACATCAGAGGTTCCCTACCTCTCCCTTAGAGACAGTATACATTATTGTTCTTCAGTCACTCAGTTCAGTTCAGTTCAATCACTCAGTCGTGTCCAACTCTTTGCGACCCCATGAATCACAGCATGCCAGGCTCCCTGTCCATCACCATCTCCTGGAGCTCACTCAGACTCACGTCCATCGAGTCCATGATGCCATCCAGCCATCTCATCCTCTGTCATCCCCTTCTCCTCCTGCCCCCAATCCCTCCCAGCATCAGAGTCTTTTCCAATTAGTCAACTCTTCGCATGACGTGGCCAAAGTACTGGAGTTTCAGCTTTAGCATCATTCCTTCCAAAGACATCCCAGGGTTGATCTCCTTCAGAATGGACTGGTTGGATCTCCTTGCAGTCCAAGGGACTCTCAAGAGTCTTCTCCAACACCACACTTCAAAAGCATCAATTCTTCGGTGCTCAGCCTTCTTCACAGTCCAACTCTCACATCCATACATGACCACAGGAAAAACCATAGCCTTGACTAGATGGACCTTAGTCAGCAAAGTAATGTCTCTGCTTTTGAATACACTATCTAGGTTTGTCATAACTTTTCTTCCAAGGAGTAAGCGTCTTTTAATTTCATGGCTGCAGTCACCACCTGCAGTGATTTTGGAGCCCCCAAAAATAAAGTCTGACACTGTTTCCACTGTTTCCCCATCTATTTCTCATGAAGTGATGGGACCGGATGCCATGATCTTCGTTTTCTGAATGTTGAGCTTTAAGCCAACTTTTTCACTCTCCTCTTTCACCCTCATCAAGAGGCTTTTTAGTTCCTCTTCACTTTCTGCCATAAGGGTGGTGTCATCTGCATATCTGAGGTTATTGATATTTCTCCTGGCAATCTTGATTCCAGCTTGTGTTTCTTCCAGTCCAGCATTTCTCATGATGTACTCTGCATATAAGTTAAATAAGCAGGGTGACAATATACAGCCTTGACGTACTCCTTTTTCTATTTGGAACCAGTCTGTTGTTCCATGTCCAGTTCTAATTGTTGCTTCCTGACCTGCGTACATATTGCTCAAGAGGCAGGTCAGGTGGTCTGGTATTCCCATCTCCTTCAGAATTTTCCACAGTTTCTTGTAATCCACACAGTCAAAGCCTTTGGCATAGTCAATAAAGCAGAAGTAGATGTTTTTCTGGAACTCTCTTGCTTTTTCCATGATCCAGCGGATGTTGGCAATTTGATCTCTGGTTCCTCTGCCTTTTCTAAAACCAGCTTGAACATCAGGGAGTTCACGGTGAGATGAATGCAATTGTGTGGTAGTTTGAGCATTCTTTGGCATTGCCTTTCTTTGGAATTGAAAGGAAAACTGACATTTTCCAGTCCTGTGGCCAGTGCTGAGTTTTCCAAATTTGCTGGCATATTGAGTGCAGCACTTTCACAGTATCATCTTTCAGGATTTGAAACAGCTCAACTGGAATTCCATCATCTTCACTAGCTTTGTTCGTAGTGACGCTTTCTAAGGCCCACTTGAGTTCACTTTCCAAGATGTCTGGCTGTAGATTAGTGATCACATCATCATGATTATCAGTCGCTCAGTCATGTCCAACTCTTTGCAACCCCATGGACTGCAGCACACCAGGCTTCCCTGTCCTTCACCATCTCCCAGAGCTTGCTCATGTTCATTGAGTTGGTGATGCCATGCAACCATCTCATCCTGTGTCATACCCTTCTTCTCCTGCCTTCAATCTTTCCAAGCATCAGAGTCTTTTCCAATGAGTCAGATCTTCACATCAGGTATTGGAGCTTTAACGTCAGCATCAGTCCTTCCAGTGAATATTCAGGATTGATTTCCTTTAAGATTGACTGATTTGATCTCCTTACAGTCCAAGGAACTCTCAAGAGTCTTCTCCAATACCACAATTCAAAAGCATCAATTGATCAGTGCCCAGCTATCTTTATGGTCCAATTCTAACATCCATAATGACTATTGAAAAAGCCATAGTTTTGACTACATAGACCTTTGTTGGCAAAGTAATGTTTCTGCTTTTTAGTATGCAATCCAGGTTGGTCATAGCTTTTCTTCCAAGGAGCAAACATCTTTTAATTACATGGCTGCAGTCACCATCTGCAGTGATTTTGGAGCCCAATAAAATAAAATCTGTCACTGTTTCCATTGTTTCCCCATTTATTTGCCATGAAGTGATGGGACTAGAACCATGAACTTCATTTTTTGAATGCTGTTTTAAGGCAGATTTTCACTCTCTTCTTTCACTTTCATCAAGGGGCTGTTTAGTTCCTCTTCCTTTCTGCCATAAAGGATGATGACATCTGCAATCTGAAGTTACTGAAACTTCTCCCAGCAATGTTGATTCCAGATTGTGCTTCATCCAGTCAGGCATTACACATGATGTACTCTGCTTATAAGTTAAATAAGCAAGGTGATAATATATGCCCTTGACGTACTCCTTTCCCAATTTGGAACCAGTCCATTATTCCACGTCCAATTCTAACCGTTGGTTCTTGACCTGCATACAGATTTCTCAGGAGGCAGGTAAGGTGATCTGGTCTTTAAGAATTTTCCACAGTTTGTTGTGATCCATACAGTCAAAGACTTTAGCATAGTCAATAAAGCAGAAGTAGATTTTTTTTTTAATTATCTTGCTTTCTCTATGATCCAGTGGATGTTGGCAATTTGATCTCTGGTTCCTCTGCCTTTTTTAAATCCAGTTTGAACATCAGGAAGTTCTCTGTTCATGTACTGTTGAAGCATAGCTTATTAAATTTTCAGAATTACTTTGCTAGATTGTGAGATTAGTGCAATTATGTGGTAGTTTGAACATTCTTAGGCATTGCCTTTCTTTGGGATTGGAATGAAAACTGATTTTTTCCAGTCCTTTGGCCACTGCTGAGTTTTCCAAATTTGCTGGCATATTGAGTGCAGCACTCTCACAGGGTCATCTTTTAGGATTTGAAACATCTCAGCTGGAATTCCATCACCTCCACTAGCTTTGTTCTCAGGGATGCTTCCTAAGGCCTAATTGATCTTGTATTACAGGATGTCTGGCTCTAGGTGAGTGATCACACATCGTGATTATCTGGGGCATGAAAATTTTTTGGTATAGTTTTTCTGTGTATTCTTGCCACCTCTTCTTAATATCTTCTGCTTTTGTTAGGTCCATAGCTAGTAAGTCCTGTGCCCATCTTTGCATGAAATATTCCCTTGGTATCTCTAATTTTCTTGAAGAGATCGCTAGTCTTTCCCATTCTATTGTTTTTCTCTATTTCTTTGTATTGATAACTTTGGAAGGCCTTCTTATCTCTCCTTGATCTACTTTGGAACTCAACATTCAAATGGATTTATATATATTCCTTTTCTCCTTTCCCTTTTTCTTCTCTTTTCTCAGCTATATGTAAGGCCTCCTTGACAACAATTTTGTACTTCGTTGTCAAAATGTACATGCTTTCTTGTACTTCTTGTTCTTGGGGATGATTTTGATCACTGCCTCATGTTCAGTGTTATAAATCTCCTTCCATAGTTCTTCAGGCATTCTGTCTATCAAATCTAAACCCTTGAATCTATGTGTCACTTCCACTATATAATCATAAGGGATTTGATTTATATCCTACCTGAATGGTTTAGTGATTTCCCCTACTTTCCCCTTTTAGTCTCAATTTTGAAATAAGGAGTTCATGATCTGAGCCACAGTCAGCTCTCAGTCTTCTTTTTGCTGACCATATAGAGAATTTCCATCTTCAGCTGCAAAGAATAGAATCAATTTGATTTTGGTATTGACCATCTTGTGATGCCCATGTGTAGAGTCTTCTCTTGTTTTGTTGGAAGAGAGTGTTTGCTACGACTGGTGTATTCTCTTGGCAAAACTCTGTTAGCCTTTGCCCTGCTTCATTTTGTACTCCAAGCCAAATTTGCCTGTTACTCCAGGTATCTCCTGACTTCCTACTTTTGCATTTTGGTCCTCTATGATGAAAAGAACATCCGGTTTTGGTGTTAGTTCTAGAAGATCTTGTTGGTCTTCATAGAACTGTTTAACATCAGCTTCTTCAGCATTAATAGTTGGGGCATAAATTTGGATTACTCTGATATTGAATGGGTTTGCCTTGGAAATGAATGGAGATCATTCTATCGTTTTTGAGATTGTACCCAAGTACTGCCTTTCAGACTCTTTTCTTGACTATGAGGGCTACCCCATTTCTTCTAAGAGATTATTGCCCACAGTAGTAGATGTAACAGTCATCTGAATTTATATCTGCCCATTCCTGTCCATTTTAGTTCACTGATTCCTAAAGTGTCAATGTTCACTCTTGCCATCTCCTATCTGACCACTTCCAGTTTACCTTGATTCATGGATATAACATTCCAGGTTCCTATGCAACATTGTTCTATAACATCGGACTTTACTTCCATCACCAGTCACATCCACAAGTGGGTATTGCTTTTGCTTTGGCTCAGCCTCTTCATTCTTTCCTGAGCTGTTTCTCCACTGATCTCCATTGACCTGGGGAGTTCATCTTTCAGTGTCATATCTTTTTGCCTTTTCATACTCTTCATGGACTTCTCAAGGCAAAAATACTGAAGTGGTTTGCCATTCCCTTCTCCAGTGAACCATGTTTTGTCATAACTCTCCACCATCACCCATCCACTCTGTAGCCATACAGGGCATGGCTCATAGTTTCATTGAGTTAGACAAGGCTTGATCCATGTGGTCAGTTTGGCTAGTTTTCTGTGACTGTGGTTTTTATTCTGTTTGCCCTCTTATGGATAAGGATAAGAGGTTTGTGGAAGCTTCCTGATGGGAGGGACTGTCTTTGAGGAAATCTGGATCTTGCTCTGATAGGGAGGACCATGCTCAAGGCCAATTTTCTCTTAATGGGTGGGGCCTGAAGCCAAACTGTAGTAGGGGTAAATGGAGGTAGTGAGGGCCTCCTAAAAAAGACTTTTGTCAGCACACCCAGGGGCTCCCAGGACTGCTGTATTTGGTGCCCCTGACTTTGGGGTAGACCACTGTTGACTCATACATCTGCCAGAGACTCCTGGACTCTCAGAGGCATGTCTGTCTCGGTCTCATCTGAGGTCACTGCTTCTTTCACCTGGGTACCAGCAAAGAGATCCTTTCCCTTCTCTCTCTGTGGCCAGGCCTGCATATTTTAGGTTGTTGATATCTCTCTTAACAATATTAATTCCAGCTTGTGCTTTATCTATCCCTGTATTTCCCATGATGTACTCTGCATGCAAGTTAAATAAGCAAGGTGACAGTGTACAGCCTTGACATACTCCTTTCCCAATTTTGAAACAGTCTGTTGTTTCATGTCCAGTTCTGTCACTTCTTGACCCATGTACAGGTTTTGAAAGAGGCATTATAAATTATAGAGAGTGCTTATTTCTCATTTTTCTTTATTTTACTTGGTAAATATACTATTTTTTTTCATCAAAGGATCTGTGGATGGGACCCAGAATTTTTAAATATTCCCATAATTGGTGAGAGAATATTCTTTCTCAATATTCTCATTATTTGTGAAGAAGTGAAGTGAAGTGAAAGTGAAGTCACTCAGTCGTGTCGGACTCTTTATGACCCTATGGACTGTAACCTATGAGGATCCTCCGTCCATGAGATTTTCCAGGCAAGAATGCTGGAGTGGATTGCCATTTTGTTCTCCAGGGGATCTTCCCAACCCAGGAATCGAGCCTGGTTTTCCCGCAATGCAGGCAGACGCATTACCATCTGAGCCACCAGGGATGAAATAATTGGGTAGTAGAGGTGATTCAAACTTAAATTGAAGAAAGTAGGGAAAACTGCTAGACCATTCAGGTACAACCTAAATCAACTCCCTTATGATTATATACTGGAAGTGAGAAATAGATTTAAGGGCCTAGATCTGATAGATAGAGTGTCTGATGAACTATGGAGGTTCATTATTGTACAGGAGACAGGGATCAAGATAATCCCCATGTAAAAGAAATGCAAAAAATCAAAATGGCTGTCTGGGGAGGCCTTACAAATAGCTGTGAAAAGAAGAGAAGTGAAAAGCAAAGGAGAAAAGGAAAGATATAAGCATCTGAATGCAGAGTTCCAAAGAATAGCAAGAAGAGATAAGAAAGCCTTCTTCAGCGATCAATGCAAAGAAATAGAGGAAAAGGACAGAATGGGAAAGACTAGCGATCTCTTCAAGAAAATTAGAGACATGAAGGGAACATTTCATGCAAAGATGGGCTCGATAAAGGACAGAAATGGTATGGACCTAACTGAAGTAGAAGATATTAAAAAGAGGTGGCAAGAATACACTGAAGAGCTGTACAAAAAAGATCTTCATGACAAGGATAGTCACGATGGTGTGATCACTCACCTAGAGCCAGACATCCTGGAATGTGAAGTCAAGTGGGCCTTAGAAAGCATCGCTATGAACAAAGCTAGTGGAGGTGATGGCATTCCAGTTGAGCTGTTTCAAATCCTGAAAGATGATGCTGTGAAAGTGCTGCACTCAGTATGCCAGCAAATTTGGAAAACTCAGCAGTGGCCACAGGGCTGGAAAATGTCAGTTTTCATTCCAATCCCAAAGAAAGGCAATGCCAAATAATGCTCAAACTACCACACAATTGCACTCATCTCACATGCTAGATGGTGATTGCAGCCATGAAATTAAAAGACGCTTACTCCTTAGA
The DNA here is from genome assembly GCF_014754425.2 of Oryx dammah. NCBI lineage: Eukaryota > Metazoa > Chordata > Mammalia > Artiodactyla > Bovidae > Oryx > Oryx dammah. The sequence continues at coordinate 58,660,232 of NW_024070209.1, forward strand.
AGAAAAGTTATGACCAACCTAGATAGTATATTCAAAAGCAGAGACATTACTTTGCTAACTAAGGTCCGTCTAGTCAAGGCTATGGTTTTTCCCGTGGTCATGTATGGATGTGAGAGTTGGACTGTGAGGAAGGCTGAGCACCGAAGAATTGATGCTTTTGAAGTGTGGTGTTGGAGAAGACTCTTGAGAGTCCCTTGGATTGCAAGGAGATCCAACCAGTCCATTCTGAAGGAGATCAACCCTGGGATGTCTTTGGAAGGAATGATGCTAAAGCTGAAACTCCAGTACTTTGGCCACCTCATGCAAAGAGTTGACTCATCGGAAAAGACTTTGATGCTGGGAGGGATTAAGGGCAGGAGGAGAAGGGGACGACAGAGGATGAGATGGCTGGATGGCATCACTGACTCTATGGACGTGAGTCTGAGTGAGCTCTGGGAGTTGGTGATGGACAGTGAGGCCTGGCGTGCTGCGATTCATGAGGTCACAAAGAGTTGGACAGGACCGAGGGACTGAACTGAACTGAACTGAACTGAACTGAACTGAACTGAGAGATGTGTTAGCTCCTTTTTATCATCGCTTGGAGTACACTTTAATACCAGTAGGAGTTGATGTAAAGAATAAGCAGAAATTGAGACACATTCTTTTCAACAAAATCTCTGCTTGACCTTTATCCAGAAGGATGATATATTTACATTTCTTTGGATATTTAAGCCTTTTCACTATTTTATGATTATTGTATTATTGCAAAATATATACCCATGTCAAAGTGATACTAAGAGCCAACTGGAGAGCTCCCAATGATCAAAGCTGGAACAACTTGAACAACAAAATAAGCATCATAGTTTGTAAAGCAAAACATAAAATAAATATTCATAAGTCATACCAATATTAATGAGTGACTAAGTAAAGAGAAGAGAAGGAATAGAAAAATGTCACACACAGAATTCCAAATAATTGAAGTTGATATTCCTTCTCAAGAATAAAGATCACAACTCCCTATTCCTGAAGTGTTCCTGGGCATAGTGATTTCTTCCACAAAACACGGAATGGAAAAAGGGTGAGAGTCAGGAGTAAGTTTATGGTGTATAAATAAAAAGACCCTACCTGAAACTGGTAATACAAATTAACATCACCAATGATGTCATGTTGACAGTATTTCCCCTTGATAAATTTTAGGAAAATGATACTTTCTCCTCTGTGATCTTCCTTCCCAAATGCCATAATTCTGATATAACTATGAGAAAAACATCAGAAAGATCCCAGTTTAGGGCATGCTACAAACTACCTGACCAGTATTTCTCGAAACTGTCAAGGTCATTAAAAATAAGGAAAGCTTGAGACATTGTTACAGCCCAGAGGAGACAAGGAAGACGAAAAGACTAAGTATATTGCAGGGTCCTGGAACAAGAAAAAGACATTAGGAAAAAATTAAGGAAATCTTAATGGATTTTAGTGACTATTAGCATGCAAATTAACTGTGACAATGTAATACCAGTGTTTCACTACTGTAAGATATTAAGAATAGCACAAACAGGGTGTACAGAATATAAGAACCCTCTATACTATCATTTTTGGCAAAAAATTCTTCTGGTTTTGTTTTGTTTGTTTGTTTGTTTTTGGTAAATCGAAAACTAATCTTTCAAAAAGTTTATTTAAAAAAATAACACTCCCTCTCTCCTCCTTATCTGCCCCATGCTACTGCTGCAGAAGTAATAAAATTTAAAGCTTGTCAACCAACCCTATCTAATCTGAAATTCAAAAAGGAAGAAATGTACCAAAAACTGACTTGAATTACTTTATTTTTGCTGCATTTTTGTTTTTGAATGCAATTCTTCGGGGATTGTTTATTCTATTACTCTCATAAATGAATAGCTTACATCCAAAACACATGAATTACATATTTTAATGGAAATAATATGAGTAGTTATAAAGAACAAAGTATTAATAGTTATTTTCATGCTTTATGTTTTATGGATTTCATGTTTTGAAACAGAACCAGGGCTTTCATATTCCCTTGACATGAGTGAAAGTCAAGAAAGCCCAAGATTGATGAAAGACATCTGATGAAACAGCTAATGAGAGATAGTCCTTGTCTGACAGAAGTAAGATTATACCATTCATGATTTAAGTAAAGAAAAATAGTTCCTATAAACAATTCTGAAGTGAGGCGATTTCATGTGCACACCTTTCCAGATGAAATATGTACACATATTTGTCCTGAAATGGATCTGAGTATGTTTTTTAGCAAAACATATGCAAATTTTTTCTAAATCTGACCTTGGAAAAAACCTATTTTATATTTTTTAATTTAAATTTATTTATTTTAATTGGAGGCTAATTACTTTACAATGTTGTATTGGTTTGCCATACATCAACATGAATCCGCCACGGGCGATAGGTCGCAGCAACCGTGCTGGCCAAACGCCTCATCACCTGAGCTGCTCAGACCTGGGAAGGGCACAAAACGCAGGCCCAGTGAGCCTGCGCCTATGAGGACTATCCGAGTGCCTGAACCTGAGCGTCTTAGACCTGGGAGGTGCATGCAGCCCAGGCCTGTCCTCGAACGGTTCCTGGCGGAGCAACCTAGAGCCTGAGCAGTGTGGGCAGAGAGGGCACATGAACCATGAGCGGGGGCAGCCCAGTATTGCTGAGACACTACAAGCACAGTTCAGTTCAGTCGCTCAGTCGTGTCCGACTCTTTGCGACCCCATTAATTGCAGCATGCCAGGCCTCCCTGTCCATCACCAGCTCCCATAGCTCATTCAGACTCACGTCCATCGAGTCCGGGATGCCATCCAGCCATCTCATCCTCTGTCATCCCCTTCTCCTCCTGCCCTCAATCCCTCCCAGTATCAGAGTCTTTTCCAATGAGTCAACTCTTCGCATGAGGTGGCCAAAGTACTGGAGTTTCAGCTTTAGCATCATTCCTTCAGAATGGACTGGTTGGATCTCCTTGCAGTCCAAGGGACTCTCAAGCATCTTCTCCAACACCACAGTTCAAAAGCATCAATTCTTTGGCACTCAGCCTTCTTCACAGTCCAACTCTCATACATGACCACAGGAAAAACCATAGCCTTGACTAGATGGACCTTAGTCGGCAAAGAATTAGCTCTGCTTTTGAATATACTATCTAGGTTTGTCATAACTTTTCTTCCAAGGAGTAAGCGTCTTTTAATTTCATGGCTGCAGTCAACATCTGCAGTGATTTTGGAGCCAAAAAAATGAACTCTGATACTGTTTCTACTGTTTCCCCATCTATTTCGCATGAAGTGATGGGACAGGATCCCATGATATTCATTTTCCGAATGCTGAGCTTTAAGCCAACTTTTTCACTCTCCTCTTTCACTTTCATCAAGAGGCTTTTTAGCTCCTCTTCACTTTCTGCCATAAGGATGGTGTCACCTGCATATCTGAGGTTATTAATGACCTAAATCAAATCCCTTATGATTACACAGTGGAAGTGACAAATATATTTAAGGGATTAGATCTGATAGATAGAGTGTCTGATGAACTATGGAATGAGGTTTGTGACATTGTATAGGAAACAGGGATCAAGACCATCCCCATGGAAAAGAAATGCAAAAAAGCAAAATGGCTGTCTGAGGAGGCCTTACAAATAGCTATGAAAAGAAGAGAGGTGAAAAGCAAAGGAGAAAAGGAAAGATATAAGCATCTGAATGCAGAGTTCCAAAAAATAGCAAGAAGAGATAAGAAAGCCTTCTTCAGCGATCAATGCAAAGTAATAGAGGAAAAGAACAGAATGGGAAAGACTAGAGATCTCTTCAAGAAAAATAGAGATACCAAGGGAACATTTCATGAAAAGATGGGCTCGATAAAGGACAGAAATGGTATGGACCAAACAGAGCAGAAGATATTAAGAAAAGGTGGCAAGTATACACAGAACAGCTGTACAAAAAAGATCTTCACGACCCGGATAATCATGATGATGTGATCACTAATCTTGAGCCAGACATCTTGGAAGTCAAGTGGGTCTTAGAAAGCATCACTATGAACAAAGCTAGTGGAGGTGATGGAATTCCAGTGGAGCTGTTTCAAATCCTGAAAGATGATGCTGTGAAAGTGCTGCACTCAATATGCCAGCAAATTTGGAATACTCAGCAGTGGCCACAGGACTGGAAAATGTCAGTTTCATTCCAATCCCAAAGAAAGGCAATGCAAAAGAATGCTCAAACTACCGTACAATTGCACTAATCTCACATGCTAGTAACGTAATGCTCAAAATTCTCCAAGCCAGGCTTCAGCAATACATGAATTGTGAACTCCCTGATGTTCAAGCTGGTTTTAGATGAGGCAGAGGAACCAGAGATCATATTGCCAACATCCACTGGATCATGGAAAAAGCAAGAGAGTTCCAGAAAAAACATCTATTTCTGTTTATTGATTATGCCCAAGCCTTTGACTGTGTGGATCACAATAAACTGTGGAAAATTCTAAAAGAGATGGGAATACCAGACCACCTAACCTGCTTCTTGAGAAATCTGTATGCAGGTCAGGAAGCAACAGTTAGAACTGGATATGGAACAACAGACTGGTTCCAAATAGGAAAAGGAGTACGCCAAGGCTGTATATTGTCACCCTGCTTATTTCACTTATATGCAGAGTACATCATGAGAAACGCTGGACTGAAAGAAACTGCAAGCACATGCCAGTGTTATTTGTTTGCACTGTCCATCCCTCCCCACAGCACAACTGAACAGTTCAGTTCCGTTCAGTTACTCAGTTGTGTCCGACTCTTTGCGACCCCATGAATCGCAGCACACCAGGCCTCCCTGTCCATCACCAACTCCTGGAGTTCAATCAAACTCACGTCCATCAAGTCCGTGATGCCATCCAGCCATGTCATCCTCTGTCGTCCCCTTTTCCTCCTGCCCCCAATCCCCCCCGGCATTTCTTCAACTCTCACATTCATACATGACTACTGCAAAAACCATAGCCTTGACTAGATGGACCTTTGTTGGCAAAGCAATGTCTCTGCTTTTCAATAGGCTATCTAGGTTGGTCATAACTTTTCCTCCAAGGAGTAAGCGTCTTTTAATTTCATGACTGCAGTCACCATCTGCAGTGATTTTTGAGCCCATAAAAATAAAGTCTGACACTGTTTCCACTGTTTCCCCATCTATTTCCCATGAAGTGATGGGACCAGGTGCCATGATCTTCGTTTTCTGAACGTTGAGCCTTAAGCTAACTTTTTCACTCTCCTCTTTCACCTTCATCAAGAGGCTTTTTAGTTCCTCTTCACTTTCTGCCATAAGGGTGGTGTCTTCTGCATTCTGAAGTTATTGATATTTCTCCCAGCAATCTTGATTCCAGCTTGTGCTTCTTCCAGTCCAGCGTTTCTCATGATGTACTCTGCATATAAGTTAAATAAGCAGGTTGACAATATACAGCCTGATGTGCTCCTTTTCCTATTTGGAACCAGTCTGTTGTTCCATGTCCAGTTCTAACTGTTGCTTCCTGACCTGCACATAGGTTTCACAAGAGGCAGGTCAGGTGGTCTGGTATTCCCATCTCTTTTAGAATTTTCCACAGTTTATTGTGATCCACACAGTTAAAGCCTTTGGCATAGTCAATAAAGCAGAAATAGATGTTTTCCTGGAACTCTCTTGCTTTTTTGATGATCCAGCAGACGTTGGCAGTTTGATCTCTGGTCCCTCCGCCTTATCTAAAACCAGCTTGAACATCAGGGAGTTCACGATTCATGTATTACTGAAGCCTTGCTTGGAGAATTTTGAGCATTACTTTACTAGTGTGTTCAGTTCCGTTCAGTACAATCGCTCAGTCACGTCCGACTCTTTGCGACACTATGAATCACAGCACGCCAGGCCTCCCTGTCCATCACCAACTCCCAGAGTTCACTCAGATTCACATTCATCAAGTCTGTGATGCCATCCAGCCATCTCATCCTCTGTCTTCCCCTTCTCCTCCTGCCCCCAATCCCTCCCAGCATCAGAGTCTTTTCCAATGAGTCAACTCTTTGCATGAGGTGGCCAAAGTACTGGAGTTTCAGCTTTAGCATCATTCCTTCCAAAGAAATCCCAGGGCTGATATCCTTCAGAACAGACTGGTTGATATCCTTGAAGTCCAAGGGACTCTCAAGAGTCTTCTCCAACAACACAGTTCAAAAGCATCAATTCTTCGGTGCTCAGCCTTCTTCACAGTCCAAGTCTCACAACCATACATGATGAGTGCAATTGTGCGGTAATTTGAGCATTCTTTGGCATTGCCCTTCTTTGTGATTGGAATGCAAACTGACCTTTTCCCATCTTGTGGCCACTGCTGAGTTTTCCAAATTTGCTGGCATATTGAGTGCAGCACTTTCACAGCATCATCTTTCAGAATTTGAAAGAGATCAACTGGAATTCCAACACCTCCACTAGCTTTGTTCATAGTGATGCTTTCTAAGGCCCACTTGACTTCACATTCCAGGATGTCTGGCTCTAGGTGAGTGATCACACAATCATGATTATCTGGGTCGTGAAGATCTTTTTTGTACAGTTCTTCAGTGTATTCTTGCCACCTCTTCTTAATACCTTCTGCTTCTGTTAGGTCCATACCATTTCTGTCCTTTATCGAGCCCATCTTTTCATGAAATGTTCCCTTCATGTCTCTAATTTTCTTGAAGAGATCTCTAGTCTTTCCCATTCTGTTGTTGTCCTCTATTTCTTTGCATTGGTCGCTGAAGAAGGCTTTCTTATCTCTTCTTGCTATTCTTTGGAACTCTGCATTCAGATGCTTATATCTTTCCTTTTCTCCTTTGCTTTTCGCTTCTCTTCTTTCCACAGCTATTTGTAAGGCCTCCTCAGACAACCATTTTGCTTTTTTGCATTTCTTTTCCATGGGGATGGTCTTGATCCCTGTCTCCTGTACAATGTCATGAACCTCCATCCATAGTTCATCAGGCACTCTATCAGATCTAATCCCTTAAATCTATTTCTCACTTCCACTGTATAATCATAAGGGATTTGATTTAGGTCATAGCTGAATGGTCTAGCGGTTTTCCCTACTTTCTTCATTTTAAGTCTGAATTTGGCAATAAGGAGTTCATGATCTGAGCCACAGTCAGCTCCTGGTCTTTTTTTCGTTGACTGTATAGAGCTTCTCCATCTTTGGCTGCAAAGGGTATAATCAATTGGTTTCAGTGTTAACCATCTGGTGATGTCCATGTGTAGAGTCTTCTCTTGTGTTGCTGGAAGAGGATGTTTGCTATGACCAGTGCATTATCTTGGCTCTATTAGCCTTTGCCCTGCTTCCTTCCATATTCCAAGGCCAAATTTGCCTGTTACTCCAGGTGTTTCTTGACTTCCTACTTTTGCATTCCAGTCCCCTATCATGAAAAGGACATCTTTTTGGGGTGTTAGTTCTAAAAGGTCTTGTAGGTCTTCATAGAACCCTTCAACTTCAGCTTCTTCAGCATTACTGGTTGGGCATAGACTTGGATTACTGTGGTATTGAATGGTTTGCCTTGGAAACAAACAGATCTTTCTGTTGTTTTTTAGATTGCATCCAAGTACTACATTTTGGACTCTTGTTGACCATGATGGCTACTCCATTTCTTCTAAGGGATTCCTGACTGCAGTAGTAGATATAGTGGTCATCTGAGTTAAATTCACCCATTCCAGTCCATTTTAGTTCGCTGATTCCTAGAAGGTCAACGTTCACTCTTGCCATCTCCTATTTGACCCCTTCCAACTTGCCTTGATTCATGGACCTAACATTTCAGGTTCTGATGCAATATTGCTCTTTACAGCATCGGACCTTGCTTCTATCACCAGTCACATCCCAGCTGGGTATTGTTTTTGCTTTGGCTCCATCCCTTCATTCTTTCTGGAGTTATTTCTTCACTGATCTTTAGTAGCATATTGGGCACCTACTGACCTGGGGAGTTCCTCTTTCAGTATCCTATTATTTTGCCTTTTCATACTGTTCATGGGGTTCTCAAGGCAAGAATACTGAAGTGGTTTGCCATTCCCTACTCCAGTGGCGCACATTCTGTCAGCACAACTAAACAAGTGAGCCTAAAAAGTGTCCACCACCACCCCCTTGTGTCAGGGCGGAAATCAGACACTGAAGAGACCAGCAAACACAAGAAGCTAAAACAGAGGGAACTGCCTTGGAAGTGACAGGTGCAATAGATTAAAACCTTGTTGTTAGTACTGACTACATAGGAAGGGGCCTATAGATCTTAAGAAATATAAGCTGGACCAAGGAACTATCTGAAAATGAACTGACCCCACACTGCCCACAACAACACCAGAGTAAGTCCTAGATATAGTTTTACTATTTTTATGATCATTCTTTTCTTTTAATTTTCTTAATTGTTAAGTCCTCTAGTACTCCTTTAATTTTCATTTTTATAACCTACTATTACTTTGCACACAAAAAAGACCCTATTTTTTTTTTTTAAAAAAAACCTATTTTAATGGAGAAATGCCATAAAGCATTTCAGATTAAATATTTATCCCATCTTCAGCTTAGGCACAAAAAGGCTGCCTTATTGAAAAACATTTTCTTCATGTCTCCTTCACAGGAAAGCACTGGGGCTGGAGGCAACCCAACTAAAATTGAAAGACAATAATCACTCTGAGTTAAGTATCTCTTGGTGGTACAGGCTCTAATTAATCTTGTGCGGAGCCTATTAGAGCTCATTTCAATCCTAACAAGTATCCCCAGTCAATTTAAACCACAGTTTAGCAAGCTGCCTCTCTTTTTTCCAAAACTCTCTTAAGACAGGAGAATTTACTACCAGGCCAGGCATTTGTTAACCACTGTCCCTTTTCACAGAGCATTTCATTGGTTGGCAGCCAGAAAAACACTCAATGAAGTTTTCATTCTGTCGGTATTTCTATAGTACCAAGCATACACATAATATAATTAAATGTCAAAGAAGTTTATGAGGTGTTTAAGTGACTAGAATGGATCCTAGATCTGAAAATTGGATTAGATATATGAGATGGGAGGACATATACATTGTTTCATTCCTTCTTCCAGACCTCAAAGACTTCCACTAACTGTGTTTATTATTCAGTTACACTATAAATTTTTTCTTAGTATTTTATGAAGTTCAAATAACTCCATTTATCAAAAGGAGTATAAGTTATTTTAATGTTTTATTGCTATAGAAAAAAAGCTCAGTGTTTGAAATTTAATTCTTATGAAACATATCTAGTAGTATAATGGGAGTCAGGAAAATGGGAGATTAACTTGAGAAAAGTAAAGGAGTAAACATTATACAATAAAAACAAAAAAGATGATCAATGAAGAAAAACATACAGTTGGTGCGTGGGGGTGTGGGGGTGTGATTTTTCCTATTCTGTTGTTGTTTTTCAGTCACTCAGTTGTGTCTGACTCTTTGCTACCTCATGGATTGCAGCATGCCAGGCTCCCCTGTGCTTCACCATCTCTGGGAGTTCACTCAAACTCATGTCCATTGAAAATTATGCCATCCAACCATCTCATCCTCTCACCCCCTTCTCCTCTTGTCCTCAGTCTTTCCCAGCATAGCCTTACTTCCAAGGAGCAAGTATGCTTTAAATTTGTGAGTGCAGTCACTGACCATAGTAACTTTGGAGCCCAAGAACATACGTCTCTCACTGTTTCAACATTTTCCCCCATCTATTTGCCATGAAGTGATGGGACCTCTTGAGAAATCTATTTGCAGGTCAAGAAGCAACAGTTAGAACTGGACAGGGAACAACAGACTGGTTCCAAATCAGGAAAGGAGTACGTCAAGGCTGCATATTATCACCCTGCTTAGTTAACTTACATGCAGAGTACATCATCAGAAATGTTGGGCTGGATGAAGCACAAGCTGGAATCAAGATTGCCGGGAGAAATATCAATAACCTCAGAGATGCAGATGACACCACCCTTATGGCAGAAAGGGAAGAACTAAAGAGCCTCTTGATGAAAGTGAAAGAAGAGAGTGAAAAACTTGGCTTAAAACTCAACATTCAGAAAACGGAGATCATGGCATGCAGTCCCATAACTTCATGGCAAATAGATGGGGAAACACTGGAAACAGTGACCGAATTTTATTTGGGGGGCCCCAAAATCACTGCAGATGGTGACTGCAGCCATGAAATTAAAAGATGCTTACTCTTTGAAGAAAAGTTATGACCAACCTAGACAGCATATTAAAAAGCAGAGACATTACTTTGCCAACAAACGCCCATCTAGTCAAAGCTATGATTTTTCCAGTAGTCATGTATGGATGTGAGAGTTGGACCATAAAGGAAGCTGAGCACTGAAGAATTGATGCTTTTGAACTGTGGTGTTCGAGATGACTCTTGAGAGTCCCTTGGACTGTAAGGAGATCCAACCAGTCCATCCTAAGAGAAATCAGTCCTGAAAATTCACTGGAAGGACTGATGTTGAAGCTGAAACTCCAATACTTTAGCCATCTGATGTGAAGAACTGATTCATTTGAAAAGACCCTGATGCTGGGAAAGATTGAAGGCAGGAGGAGAAGGGGACAACAGAGGATGAGATAGTTGGATGGCATCACCGATTTGATGGACGGGAGTTTGAATAAGCTCCGGGAGTTGGTGATAGACAGGAAAGCTTGGCATGCAGCAGCCCATGGGGTGGCAAAGAGTCAGACACAACTGAGTGACTGAACTGAACTGAACTGAACTGATGGGACCAGATGCCATGATCTTAGTTTTTTGAATGCCTAATTTTAAGCCAGCCTTTTCACTCTCCTCTTTCACTTTCATCAAGAGGCTCTTTAGTTCCTCTTCACTTTCTGCCATTAAAGTGGTATTATCTGCATATTTGAGATTATTGATATATCTCCCGCCAATCTTGATTCCAGCTTGAGCTTCATCAAACCTGACATTTTGCATGATGTACTCTGCATACAAGTTAAATAAGCAGAGTGACAATATACAGCCTTGATGTACTCCTTTCCCAATATGGAAGCTCTGCAAATTCCTACCTTTCAAATCAAATGAAGACTCACTTTTAACCATTGAAATTTGGATTCTAATTCTCTGCCATCTTGGTGTTTAGGATCAGTAAGATGAAAATGTAAGGTCTTTGCTCAACAGCTAATTAATCTTGAGGCCCTTCCAAATGTGCAAGGCACAGTTACACATGAAGTCGGTTCTGTTGGTGTTCAGTTTTCTCATGTTGATTCTTACAGAAACCCATTCATCTACTAGATAAACACATTGCAGAAACAAAGGCAGACAACTCTAGCTCAAATGATAGCCAGAAAGGTTTTCTCTTCAGATGGAAAGCCTGAAGTAAACACAATGTAGGAGAGATGATTGTGTGGCTGCTCCCTTTGGCTCTCACAGGTAAGCCACTTGTGGTCTTTTTTCAAGTTGTCAGTGTCCATTTGCTTTTTTGGATGCCCAAGTGGTGCCAACCATGTTGTTCTGTCCTTGTTTAATGTTTGTTCTTCAAAATGTCTATTCATCCTCTTTAGGCCTTCAAGATTCTGCAAGGTGCTTTGTGAAATCTATGAAATTAGGTAAAATGCGTAGTTTTAAGGAGTTACAGAGTACTAATATTTATTTTTTATTAATATAGATTTGTGAATATTCAAGAAAACTTGAAGATGCCTACAAGGTGTCGGGAAGTGTGTATTCAAGGATGTCGATAATAGCTCTAGGATCAAAGTCATAAAAGAAAGAAATGCCTCTATCTGTGGAACTGTCAAAGTCTGTGGCTGGCACATTAAGGAAAGGATGGAGATAAGGTGGGAGTGGTGTGGTTGGAGGACTTTGTGATAGTAAGAAGCACTTTTAATTTCCATATCTCTTTCAAATGAGTCATGTCCAAATATCTCCTGATTTATTTTCAGTGATATAGTTACTAACATTTTAACCAATGATTACAATATTACCACATAAAATAACATGAAGTATTCATAAATTCTAAGATGAAGTTTGTAATATTGAATAATAACTAGAACTAAACCTCTGGGATTTTAGTGCCTGGAGAAAATGCATTCATGCCTAATCAGCATGCTTTTGTAATATGGTATATTCATTCATCTCAAGGCACAGTTTTCATTAAGACGCTAATAATCTTACTGAAGCAGGGACAAGTATTTTAGTGATAATAATGAGAAACTCAGGCAAGTTGTTGCAACAAGCTAAAAACTAGCCTTTTATGTTTGAAATATAATATCTATAGATTCTAAGACTTTTTAGAGAAATAACACATTTAGAATTTTTTTTAAGTTACTAACCTACACTGATAGCTCACTATGTAGCAGGCTGTTTACATAAATGATCTCAAAACAGTTTCAATAGTAATACCTAAAATTTGTGAAAATAATACCTTGACTCACAAGTAAGTGGAAAATATAAGAGAAATAGTGTCCATTGATTATAAGAATATTAGGTATTCTCATTCCCTGTTAGTGGAAGCTTAAATTAGAACAATCTGTTATTAAGAAACATTCTGCAAAATATTTACACGTTTTAAATGATGCAATTCACTTCTTAGGGTTTACTATTAAATTATAATTAAGGATTAAAATCATTGTCTGTAAGAGAAAATAAAAATTGTGCAGTTAAAGGAAACTGGTTTAATCTATTTATAAGTGACTGTTGTGTGTCAGTTACTTTGAAAGTGGTGAGTATATAGCAATGAACAAAAATGACAATGTCCCTATCTTTATACAGCTTGCATTCTAATGAAGAATATAGAAAATAAGTAAAACAAGTACATAAATATACAACATATCAGCTGGTAATAAATGCTCTGAAGAAATATTAAAGCAAAATGTAGAACAGCAAGTCACAGGTGATATTTTTTACAGGTAGATATCTGAGGTAAGAACATTTGAATAGGACTTAATGGGGTGAGAAAAGGAGCCACGAGGGTCTGGGGAAAGGTCTTAAGGCCAGAGTAAAGGCTCTCAGAAGCAAGTATAGCATGTTCAAGGGTCCTTAAGAAAGCAACTGTAGCTGCAGCCGAGTGAGAGAGGATAAAAAGATAAAGATTGATCAAAGAGAAGCCACAGACAAGTCATACAGGTTCTTGCAGGCCAAGGCATGTATTAAGACCTCCTCGTGGCTGACCATAAAAAATGTGCCTGCAAATGGAGGGTGCAGCTTCAATCCCTGGGTCGGGACGATACCCTGGAGATGGGAATAATTACCCGCTCCAGTATTCTTGCCTGGAAAATTTCATGGACAGAGGAGTCTGGCAAGCTTCAGACTTTGGGGTCGCAGAGAGTCGGACACCACTGAGCAAGTAACGCTTCACTTTCACTGCCAGTGTGAGGAAGAGCATTGGTGGATTCTGAGTAGAGGAGTATATAGTCTGACATATTTAACCAATTGTAGGCGTGGCAAGGGCTTCCCTGGTGGCTCAGGCGGTAAAGCGTCTGCATGCGATGCGGGAGACCCGGGTTCGATCTCTGGGTCAGGAAAATCCCCTGGAGAAGGAAACGGCAACCCACTCCAGTACTCTTGCCTGGGAAATTCCATGGATGGCAGAGCCTGGTAGGCTACAGTCCAGAGGGTCGCAAAGAGTCGGACACGACTGAACTTCATCTTGGTTCTGGGTTAGGTGTGGCAAAGCAGAAGAAGAGAGGCTCCTCTTGTCAACTACAAAATTAAAAAAAAAAAAAAAAAGACTGTCTAAGGAGAAGGAAATGGCAACCCACTCCAGTGTTCTTGCCTGGAGAATCCCAGGGACGGGGTAGCCTGGTGGGCTGCTGTCTATGGGGTCACACAGAGTCGGACACGAGTGAAGTGACTTAGCATAGCATAGCAAGGAGTTAGCAATGGAGGTTGGGAAGTTTGTAGATTATGGAAATTTTTGAGGTAGTTATTAGGATGACTGGATGTGGGTTGTGAATTAAAGAGTAATAGACCAGTCCATGGTTATTGTTGTTCAGTCGCTAGGTTGTGTCTGACAGTTTGCCACTCATTGTGGTTTGACTGCCTCTGCCAGGCTCCTCCATCCTTCATTATCTCCCAGAGTTTGCTCAAATTCATGTCCATTGACTTGATGATGCTATTTAAACATCTCATCCTCTGTTGTCCCCTTATCCTCTTCCCCTGAATCTTTCCCAGCACAATATTTCCAATGTGTCAGCTGTTCACATCAGGTGGCCAAGATACTGGAGTTTCATCTTTAGCACTAGTCCTTCTAATGAATATTCAGGGTTGATTTCCTTTAGGATTGATTGCTTTGATCTCCATGAATATTCAGGGTTGATTTCCTTTAGGATTGATTGGTTTGAACTCTTTGCTGTCCAAGGGACTCTCAGGAGTGTTCTCCAACACCTCAATTCGAAAGCATCAGTTCTTCAGTGCTCAGCCTTCTTTATGATCCACATTTTACATACATACATGACTACCAGAAAAACTGCAGCTTTCATTCCCATACAGTCCTTTGCCTGCAAAGTGATGTCTCTGCTTTTTAATACACTATCTAGGTTTGTTATAGCTTTTCTTCCAAGGGGCAAGTGTCTTTTACTTTCATGGCTACAGTCATCATCTGCAGTGATTTTGGAGTTCAAGAAAATAAAATCTGTCACTATTTCCACCTTTTCTCCTTCTAGGTGTAATGAAAAGATGGGATCGGATGCCATGATCTTAGTTTTTTGGATGTTGAGTTTTAAGCCAGTTTTTTTTAATTTATTTATTTTTAATTGAATGATAATTGCTTTACAGCATTGTGTTGGTTTCTACCAAACATCAACATGTATCCACCATAGGTTAACCCATGTCCCCTCCCACTTGAACATCCATGCCATCTCCCTCCCTATTCCACCCGTTTAGGTTGCTACCAAGCCAAGGTTTGAGTTCCCTGAGTCATACAGCAAATTCCCATTGGCTATCTATTTTTTAAAATAATGTATGTCTCAATGTTACTCTTTCCATACCTCCCACCATCTCTCCCTCTCAACCATTTCCATAAGTATGTTTTCAATGTCTGTGTCTCCATTCAGTTCAGTTCAGTTCAGTCGCTCAGTCGTGTCCGACTCTTTGCAACCCCATGAATTGCAGCACGCCAGGCCTCCCTGTCCATCACCAACTCCTGGAGTTCACTCAGACACACGTCCATAGAGTCAGTGATGCCATCAAGCCATCTCATTTTCTGTCATCCCCTTCTCCTCCTGCCTCCAATCCCTCCCAGCATCAGAGTCTTTTCCAATGAGTCAACTCTTCGCATGAGGTGGACAAAGTACCGGAGTTTCAGCTTCAGCATCATTCCCTCCAAAGAAATCCCAGGACTGATCTCCTTTAGGATGGACTGGTTGGATCTCCTTGCAGTCCAAGGGACTCTCAAGAGTTTTCTCCAACACCACAGTTCAAAAGCATCAGTTCTTCGGTGCTCAGCTTTCTTTCCAAGTCTCATATCCATACATGACCACAGGAAAAACCATAGCCTTGACTAGACAGACCTTTGTTGGCAAAGTAATGTCTCTGCTTTTCAATATGCAATCTAGGTTGGTCATAACTTTTCTTCCAAGGAGTAAGTGTCTTTTAATTTCATCGCTGCAGTCACCATCTGCAGTGATTTTGGAGCCCAAAAAAAAGAAAGTCTGACACTGTTTCCACTGTTTCCCCATCTATTTCCCATGAAGTGATGGGACCAGATGCCATGATCTTTGTTTTCTGAATGTTGAGCCTTAAGCCAAATTTTTCACTCTCCTCTTTCACTTTCATCAAGAGGCTTTTTAGTTCCTCTTCACTTTCTGCCATAAGGGTGGTGTCATCTGCATATCTGAGGTTACTGATATTTCTCCCAGCAATCTTGATTCCAGCTTGTGTTTCTTCCAGTCCAGCGTTTCTCCTGATGTACTCTGTATATAAGTTAAATAAGCAGGGTGACAATATACAACCTTGACGTACTCCTTTCCCTATTTGGAACCAGTCTGTTGTTCCATGTCCAGTTCTAACTGCTGCTTCCTGACCTGCATATAGGTTTCTCAAGAGGCAGGTCAGGTGGTCTGGTATTCCCATCTCTTTCAGAATTTTCCACAGTTTATTGTGATCCACACAGTCAAAGGCTTTGGCATAGTCAATAAAGCAGAAATAGATGTTTTTCTGGAACTCTCTTGCTTTTTCCATGATCCAGCAGATGTTGACAATCTGATCTCTGGCTCCTCTGCCTTTTCTAAAACCAGCTTGAACATCAGGGAGTTCACGGTTCACGTATTGCTGAAGCCTGGCATGGAGAGTTTTGAGCATTACTTTACTAGTGTGTGAGATGAGTGCAATTGTGTGGTAGTTTGAGCTTTCTTTGGCATTCCCTTTCTTTGTGATTGGAATGAAAACTGACCTTTTCCAGTCCTGTGGCCACTGCTGAGTTTTCCAAATTTACTGGCATATTGAGTGCAGCACTTTCACAGCATCATCTTTCAGGATTTGAAAGAGCTCAACTGGAATTCCATCACCTCCACTAGCTTCTCCTACTCCTCACAAATAGGCTCATCAGTACCATCTCTATAGATTTCATATATATGCATTAGTATACATTTTTTTTCTCTTCCTGACTTATTTCACTTTGTATAATAGCCTCTAGTTTCATCCACCTCATTAAGACCAACTCAAATGCCTTCCTTTTTATGGCTGAACAGTATTCCATTGTATATATGTATCACAGCTTCTTTATCCAGTCATCTGTTGATGGACATCTAGGTTGCTTCCATGTCCTAGCTAGTTTAAATAGAGCTTCAATGAACATTGAGGGTACATGTGTCTTTTTCAATTTTGGCTTCCTCAGGGTATATGCCTAGGAATGGATTTGCTCGGTCATATGGTGGTTTTATTTCTCGTTTTTCAAGGAATCTTCATGCTGTTCTCCATAATGATTCTATCAGTTTACATTCCCACCAACAGTGCAAGAGGGTTCCCTTTTCTCCACAACCTCTCCAGCATTTATTGTTTGTAGATTTTTTGATGATGGCCATTCTGTCCAGTGTGAGGTGATAACTCATTGTAGTTTTGATTTGTATTTCTCTAATAATGAGTGATATTGAACATATTTTTGTGTTTATTAGCCATCTGTTTGCTTTCTCTGGAGAAATGTCTGTTTAGGTCTTTTGCCCACTTTTTGACTGGGCTGTGTTTCTGGTATTGATTTGTATGAGCTGTTTGTGTATTTCTAAAATTAATCCTTTGTCAGTTTCATTTGCTACTATTTTTTTCCCATTCTGAGGGTTGTCTTTTCACCTTGCTTTAGTTTCCTTTGCTGTGCACAAGCTTTTAAGTTTAATTAGGTCCCACTTGTTTATGTTTGTTTCTATTCCCATTACTCTAGGAGGTGGGTCATAGAGGATCTTGTGATTTATGTCATAGAGTGTTTGGCATACATTGTCCTTTAAAAGTTTTATAGTTTCTGGTCTTTAATCCATTTCAAGTTTATCTCTGTAGATGGTGTTAGGAAGTGTTCTAATTCATTCTTTTACATGTAACTGTCCAGTTTTCCAGCAACACTTATAAAAGAGATTATCTTTGTCCCATTTATATATTCTTGCCTCCTTTGTCAAAAAGAAGATATCCATAGGTGCATGGGTTTATCTCTGGGTTTTCTATCTTGTTCCATCAGTCTACATTTCTGTTTTTGTGCCAGTACTAAAAGGGCTTCCCTGATAGCTCAGTTGGTAAAGAATCCACCTTGCAATGCAGGAGACCCCGGTTCAATTCCTGGGTCAGGAAGATCCCCTGGAGAAGGGAAAGGGTACACACTCCAGTATTCTGACCTAGAGAGTTCCATGGACTGTATAGTCCATGGGGTCACAAAGAGTTGGACACAATTGAGTGACTTTCACTTTCACCATACTGTCTTGAGGGCTATAGCTGTGTAGTATTGTCCGTTTCCTCATTCTCCTCTTTCATCCTCATTAAGGGGCTCTTTAGTTCCTCTTCATTTTCTGCCCATAGAGTGATATCATTTGCATATCTGAAGCTCCCGATATTTCTCCTAAGAATCTTGATTCCAGCTTCTGACTCATACAGCTGGCATTTCACATGACATACTAGGGCTTCTCTGGTGGCTCAGATGTTAAAGAATATGCCCTCAATTGTAGCGGACCCTGGTTCAGTCCCTGGGTCAGGGCAATCCCCTGGAGAAGGGAATGGCAACACTCTCCAGTATTCTTGCCTGGAGAATCCACGGGCAGAGGAGCCTGTTGGGGTCACAAAGAGTTGGACGTAGCTGAGTGACTAACACTTTCACTTTTTGACTCTGCATACAAGTTAAATAAGCAGGGTGACAATATACACCCTTGTCATACCCCTTTCCCAGTTTTGAACCACACTGCTATTCCATGTCAAGTTCTAATTGTTGCTTCTTGACCAGAATAGGTTTCTCAGGAGACAAATAAAGTATCCTGTTACTTCCATCTATTTAAGAATTTTCCACAATTTGCACACAGTCAAGGGTTCTGTATAGCAATGAAGCAGAAGTAGATGCTTTTCTAGAATTCAATTGCTTTCTCCATGATCCAACAAATGTTGGCAATTTGATCTCTATTTCCTCTGCTTGGGAAAGGTATGAAGTTGGCATAACTGATGGGGGAGGTGCTGGGAAAGGAAGGTGGTTGTAGGGGAGCAACAATGAACTACAGATATTAATGTTCATACTTTAGAAGAATATGTAACAAATTTGGAAGCTTAATGCTATAGTATGTAAATGGTATAAAACAATATGTACAATAGGATTATACTTGTATGTGTATAGAAAAATTACTAGTGATGAAAAGATGTTAACATTGTCTTTCACTGGTTAGTGTGATTATAGCTGATTCATTTTCTTCACCATTTCATTCTCCATTTTCCAATTTTTTTTTACTATAAACATGTGTATTGAATCAGGGGAAAAATCATTTCAAATAGCTTTGAGATCATGGAGAAATATAACTGGGATAAGATACGGCTGAGAAAGCCCAGCTGTTTGAAAATCACTTGAAACATTTAACAAACACAAAACACAGCTGGTCTAGAAGACAGAGATATTATGTAATTTGAATTCTTTACTGTCTCAGCTAAAATAAGAAAGAAATTGGAGAAAACATTCTTTAAAATAAGATTGCCATCTATTTTCTGAGTTGAACTTTAAAATTCCAGCAAAAAATTCTGTGCAATCCATCACATTTTTTAGTTTCTTGACTAAATATGTTACAGGGACAATCACTGGCCATGCAACATTCCACATCATTGATGCACATGATAGTAGATTCCAGAATCATTCAGTATCAATTCTGGCAATTTGGTACTGGCCTTCAAAAGACTACTTTCTAATTTTCAGGAAAATGAAAAAGCATAACAAAATAATGTCAAAAGTAGTTTTCCAAGTTTTAAAACAGCATAAAGTATATTTATGCATCAAGAAATAACAAAAAAGGCAACTCCTGACTGAACCTCATGTGATTCTTTTCTTTATAAGTTTATGTATTGTTTCTTTCAAAAACAATGTACATATATCAGGGGCTTCCCTCATAGCTCAGTTGGTAAAGAATCCACCTGCAATACAGGAGACCACAATTTGATTCCTGGGTCGGGAAGATCCGCTGGAGAAGGGATAGTCTACCCACTCCAGTTCTTGGGCTTCCCTTGTGGCTCAGTTTATGTATTCTTTCTTCCAAAAGAAATGCACATATATCAATTATGTAGATAGAAAATATTGACAGAAATCAATGAATGTGCATTAGAGATAATTGATAATTTATAAAAGTAAAGTTAGAATAAAATGCAAGAATAAGTAGAAACTATTTTTTAAATGGAAAACCAAGTCTATGACATACAGAAAAAAATCACCATAATCAAGATTTTAGATTCCCATACAGAAAGCAAGTTTTTAGGATAAAACATACCTTATATCTAAATGCTCCAATAGGGGGAAGGGTCAAGGAGACATGAACAAATATGAAGCATAACAATGGGAGAATGATTTCCCTGAAACCTAGAGAAAATGGCAGAAGCCATTCATCACATAACAGGACCCTGAACCCTACTTACCTAAAAAGTTGAGCGTGAATGCTAACTCATATTTCCATGTACTGTGTGAAACTCAGAAAGTTATTTGATATTGATAAGGCTTTGAACTCTTCACCGGCAAAGGAGAAATTTCTTCTTCTAAGAGTATTATAGAATAAATGAAGACTTTTAATTTCCATTAAGATGGAATAACAGACAGGTTTTACCATCCAACTCAGAACAAATAAAAATCCGGACAAAATATATAAAACAAGGGTTCTTGAGACACTACACATCAGGCAATGGCAAGATGGTGATTCCTAAGATATGGAGACAAATAGGGTAAAACCTATGACTGCTCTGGCTTACTGCCTTGAATGAGTTTCCAGGTCACAGTGAAAGGAGGGAGGACCCAGGCAAAGCCCAAGTGACTCTGTAAATTGAAGAGCAGAGCTGAGAGTCTGTAGTTACTGGCACCTACAGTAAAAAGTACTAAAAAGTGGAAAATTGTATAAATAGGGAATTCCAAAGGTCTGTAGAGCATCCCCATGAAGAATTCAGCAGAAAAGTGACCATTCACAGCATCAACATTGGCTACTCACGAGACAGTTTTTCTTCCCTGGAAAACTGTGTTCTCTAATAGCTACTAGAAGATTTAGCAAAACTTACCTTGTGCCATCACACATACACACACACACACACACACACACACACACACACACACACACACGCATCTTTCCTAGTATACTATAATTTACAAAGGAATGGAGATATGTCTTACTATTTTTTGAGCAGCCATGGTTCCTCTGTTTTGTACAGAGTATATGCCAAATAAATGCTTCCTGGAGTTGAACAGTAATATTCTATTAATATACCATTTGGCAGAATTTCTATATGTTCCCGGTCTCTAGTGTTTAGTATTTAATTTAATGTATGCAGTGACTTCCTTCTTGCACAGAAAGGTGTCATTATTACAGTTATTTGTTTCTTTCTGAGATGATACTAATGATACAAACTAATACAGCATATCAAATATTGTATCAAAAACAAACCTGATCTTATTTTCTTACTCTGCAGGTCCTCTGTCTTATAATTAGTAAAAAAAAAAACCCTTTTATTAAATATGGACAGTTGTATTTTAAGTATTCTGCCTAGGTCCAGTTTTGTATGCTTAGATAAACAAAAAATGACTTTCTTTCTGAAAAAAAAAAAACACTATAATGGATTTTTGTGTTAAAATTAAAACACACACAATAAAATTTATGACCCAGATCTGATACAGAAACATGAGTAGATGATAGGCTAAGCTAATTAAAGATTTTTTGTTTGGTTGTTATTTTTTGCTTCCCCAAACATTCACTGACATTTGAAAGTTGATTTCTTATTGGAAACTAGCTTATTACAATGTTTTGACTTGATTTCCTATGACAAATTTTATTTGCAAAATAAATAAATACAACCCCGAATTGCCTTTCTATTGTGTATCCATAGAATGTGTGGCTCTGCATAGTTGATTCTGTCACCAATTTGCATTATGACATTTCTCCTTATGACAACATAATAGGCAATGGAATTGTGTATTTAGCTGATCCTCACAGCTTAAGAAAGTTTTGTATACAATCCAGAAGTATCCACTGTGTCCTATTGTGTTTTCATATATGTCTGGTAGAATTGGATTTATTGTTGTAGGAATATTTATGCTAAAATAGAGGCCCTATGTTCATGAGCCTTTTGTCTTCCTATGTGATATTCTCATTAACTTCTTTTTTAATTTATTTAATTGGAGGCTAATTACAATATTGTCATGAGTGTACATGTGTCCCCCATCCTGAACCCACCTCCCACGTCCCTCCTCATCCCATCCCTCTGGGTCATCCCAGTGCACCAGCCCCAAGCACCCTGTCTCATACATCAAATGTGAACTGGCGATCTGTTTCACATATGATAATATTCATGTTTCAATGCTATTCTCTCAGATAATCCCACCCTCGCCTTCTCCCACAGAGTCCAATAGACTGTTCTATACATCTTTGTCTCTATTGCTGTCTTGCATATAGGTTTATCGTTACCATCTTTCTAAATTCCATATATATGTGTTAGTATACTGTGTTGGTGTTTTCCTTTCTGGCTTATTTCACTCTGTATAATAGGCTCCACTTTCAACCACCTCATTAGAACGGATTCAAATGTATTCTTTTTAATGGCTGAGTAATATTCCATTGTGTATGTGTACCACAGCTTTCTTATCCATTCATCTGCCAAAGGACATCTAGGTTGCTTCCATGTCCTGGCTCTTAGAAACAGTGCTGTGATGAACACTAGAGTACACGTGTCTCTTTCAATTCTGGTTTCCTCAGTGTGTATGCCCAGCAGTGGGATGCTGGGTCGTATGACAGTTCTATTTCCAGTTTTTTAAGGAATCTCCACAATGTTCTCCATAGTGGCTATAATAGTTTGCATTCCCACCAACAATGTAAGAGGGTTTCCTTTTCTCCACACCCTCTCCAGCATTTATTGCTTGCAGGCTTTTGGATCGCAGCCATTCTGACTGGTGTGAAATGGTACCTCATTGTGGTTTTGATTTGCATTTCTCTGATAATGAGTGATGTTGAGCATCTTTTCATGTGTTTGTTAACCATCCATATGTCTTCTTTGGAGAAATGTCTGTTTAGTTCTTTGGCCCATTTTTTTTATTGGGTCTTTTATTTCTCTGGAATTGAGCTGCAGGAGTTGCTTGTATATTTTTGAGATTAATTCTTTGTCAGTGGCTTCATTTGCTATTATTTTCTCCCATACTGAAGGCTGTCTTTTCACCTTGCTTATAGTTTCCTTCATTGTGCAAAAGCTTTTAAGTTTAATTAGGTCCCATTTGTTTATTTTTGCTTTTATTTCCAATACTCTGGGAGGTGGGTCATGGAGGATTCTGCTGTGATTTATGTGGGAGAGTGTTTTGCCTATGTTCTCCTCTAGGAGTTTCATAGTTTCTGGTCTTATGTTTAGATCTTTAATCCATTTTGAGCTTATTTTTGTGTATGGTGTTAGAAAGTGTTCTAGTTTCATTCTTTTACGAGTTGTTGACCAGTTTTCCCAGCACCATTTGTTAAAGAGATTGTCTTTTCTCCATTGTATATTCTTGCCTCCTTTGTCAAAGATAAGGTGTCCATATGTGTGTGGATTTATCTCTGGGCTTTCTATTTTGTTCCATTGATCTATATTTCTTTATTTGTGACATTACCATACTGTCTTGATGACTGCAGCTTTGTAGTAGAGCCTGAAGTCAGGCAGGTTGATTCCTCCAGTTCCATTCTTCTTTCTAAAGATTGCTTTGGCTATCTGAGGTTTTTTCCTATGTCCATAAAATTGTGAAATTATTTGTTCTAGTTCTCTGAAAAATACCATTGGTAGCTTGATAGGGATTGCATTGAATCTATAGATTGCTTTGGATAGTATACTCATTTTCACTATATTGACTCTTCTGAACCATGAACACGGTATATTTTTCCATCTATTTGTGTCCTCTTTGATTTCTTATCAGTGTTTTATAGTTTTCTATATATAGGTCTTTTGTTTCTTTAGGTAGATATATTCCCAAGTATTTTATTCTTTTCGTTGCAATTGTGAATGGAATTCTTTCCTTAATTTCTCTTTCTGTTTTCTCATTGTTAGTTTATAAGAATGCAAGGGATTTCTGTGTGTTAATTTCATATCCTGCAACTTTACTATATTCATTGATTAGCTCTAGTAATTTTCTGGTGAAGTGTTTAGGGTTTTCTATGTAGAGGATCATCTCATCTTCACACAGTGAGATTTTTACTTCTTTTCCAATCTGGATTCCTTTTATTTCTTTTTCTGCTCTGATTCTTGTCACCAAAACTTTCAAAACTATGTTGAATAGTAGTGGTGAGAGTGGACACTTGTCTTGTTCCTGACTTTAGGGGAAATGCTTTCAATTTTTCACCATTGAGGATAATGTTTGCTGTGGGTTTGTCATATATAGCTTTTATTATGTTGAGGTATGTTCCTTCTACTCCTGCTTTCTGGAGGGTTTTTATCATAAATGGATGTTGAATTTTATCAAAGGCTTTCTCTGCATCTATTCAGATAATCGTATGGTTTTTATCTTTCAATTTGTTAATGTGGTGTACTACATTGATTGATTTGTGGATATTAAAGAATCCCTGCATCTCTGGGTTAAAGCCCACTTGATCATGATGTATGATCTTTTTAATATGTTGTTGGATTCTGCTTGCTAGAATTTTGTTAAGGATTTTTGCATCTATGTTCATCAGAGATATTGGCCTGCAGTTTTCTTTTTTTGTGTGGCATTTTTATCTGGTTTTGGTATTAGGGTGATGGTGGCCTCATAGAATGAGGTTGGAAATTTACCTTCCTCTGCAATGTTCTGGAAGAGTTTGAGTAGGATAGGTGTTTGCTCTTCTCTAAATTTTTGGTAGAATTCAGCTGTGAAGCCATCTGGACCTGGGCTTTTGTTTGCTGGAAGAGTTCTGATTACAGTTTCAATTTCTGTGCTTGTGATGGGTCTGTTAAGATTTTCTATTTCTTCCTGGTTCAGTTTTGGAAAGTTGTACTTTTCTAAGAATTTTTCCATTTCTTCCAAGTTGTCCATTTTATTGGCATATAGTTATTGATAGTAGTCTCTTATGATCCTTTGTATTTCTATGTTGTCTGTTGTGATTTCTCCATTTTCGTTTCCAATTTTGTTGATTTTATTCTTCTCCCTTTGTTTCTTGATGAGTCTGGCTAATGGTTTGTCAATTTTATTTATCTTCTCAAAGAACCAGCTTTTGGCTTTGTTGATTTTGGCTATAGTCTCTTTTGTTTCTTTTGCATTTATTTCTGCCCTCATTTTTAAGATTTCTTTCCTTCTACTAACCCTGGGGTTCTTCCTTTCTTCCTTTTCTAGTTGCTTTAGGTGTAGAGTTAGGTTATTTATTTGACTTTTTCCTTGTTTCTTGAGGTAAGCCTGTATTGCTATGAACCTTCCCCTTAGCACTGCTTTTACAGTGTCCCATAGGTTTTGGGTTGTTTTGTTTTCATTTTCATTCATTTTTATGCATATTTTGGTTTCTTTTTTGATTTCTTCTGTGATTTGTTGGTTATTCAGAGGCGTGTTGTTTAGCCTCTATATGCTGGGATTTTTAATAGTTTTTTTCTTATAATTGACATCTAATCTTACTGCATTGTGGTCAGAAAAGATGTTTGGAATGATTTCAATTTTTTTTAATTTACCAAGGCTAGATTTATGGTCCAGGATGTGATCTATCCTGGAGAAGGTTCCATGTGCACTTGAGAAAAAGGTGAAATTCATTGTTGTAGGGTGAAATGTCCTATAGACATCAATTAGGTCTAACTGGTCCATTGTATCATTTAAAGTTTGTGTTTCCTTATTAATTTTCTGTTTAATTAATCTATCCATAGATGTGAGTGGATAGTCACAATAGTCTCCCACTATTATTGTGTTATTGTTAATTTCCCCTTTCATAGTTGCTAGCATTTGTCTTACTAATTACACCTGTGTTGGGTGCATATATATTTATAATTGTTATATCTTCTTCTTGGATTGATTTTTTTTATCATTATGTAGTGTCCTTCTTTGTCTCTTTTCACAGCCTTTATTTTAAAGTCTATTTTATCTGATATGAGTATTGCTACTCCTGCTCTCTTTTAGTCTCTATTTGCATGAAATATCTTTTTCCAGCCCTTCACTTTCAGTCTGTATGTGCCCCTTGTTTTGAGGTGGGTCTCTTGTAGACAACATATATAGGGGTCTTGTTTTTGTATCCATTCAGCCAGTCTTTGTTTTTTGGTTGGTGCGTTCAAACCATTTACATTTAAGATAGTTATTGATAAATATGATCCCATTGCCATTTACTTTGTTGTTTTGAGTTCGAGTTTATACATCCTTTCTGTGTTTCCTGTCTAAAGAATATCCTTTAACATTTGTTGAAGAGCTGGTTTGGTGGTGCTAAATTCTCTCAGCTTTTGCTTGTCTGTAAAGCTTTTGATTTGTCCTTCATATTTGAATGAGATCCTGCTGAATACAGTAATCTAGGTTGTAGGTTTTTCTCTTTCATCACTTTAAGTATGTCTTGCTATTCCCTTCTGGCCTGAAGAGTTTCTATCAAAAGATCAGCTGTTATCCTTATGGGAATCCCCTTGTGTGTTATTTGTTGTTTTTCCCTTGCTGCTTTTAATATTTGTTGTGTTTGATCTTTGTTAATTTGATTAATATATGTCTTGGGGTGTTTTGCCTTGGGTTTATCTTGTTTGGGACTCTCTGGGTTTCTTGGACTTGGGTGACTATTTCCTTCCCCATTTTAGGGACGTTTTCAACTATTATCTCCTCAAGTATTTTCTCATGGCCTTTCTTTTTGTCTTCTTCTTCTGGGACGCCTGTGATTCGAATGTTGGGGTGTTTAACATTGTCCCAGAGGTCTCTGAGGTTGTCCTCATTTCCTTTCATTATTTTTTTCTTTTGTCCTCTCTGCTTCATTTATTTCTACCATTCTATCTTCTACCTCACTTATCCTATCTTCCGCTTCCATTATTCTACTGTTGGTTCCCTCCAGAGTGTTTTTAATCTCATTTATTGCATTATTCATTATTGATTGACTCCTTTTTATTTCTTAGGTCCTTGTTAAACATTTCTTGCATATTCTCAGTCCTTGTCTCCAGGCTATTTATCTGTAACTCCATTTTGTTTTCAAGATTTTGGATCATTTTTACTATCATTGTTCTGAATTCTTTTTCAGATAGGCTCCTTATCTCCTCTTCTTTTGTTTGGTTTGGTGGGCTTTTATCATGTTCTTTTACCTGCTGAACATTTCTCTGCCTTTTCATCTTGTTTAGATTGCTGTGTTTGGGGTGGCCTTTCTGTATTCTGGCAGTTTGTGGTTCCTCTTTATTGTGGAGGTTCCTCCCTGTGAATGGGGTCAGACGAGTGGCTTGTCAAGGTTTCCTGGTTAGGAAAACTTGCATCAGTGTTCTGGTGGGTGGAGCTGGATTTCTTCTCACTGGAGTGCAATGAAGTGTCCAGCAGTGAGTTTTAAGATGTCTACAAGTTTGGTATGACTTTGGGCAGCCTGTATATTGAAGCTCAGGGCTACATTCCTGCGTTCCTGGAGAATTTGTGTGGTATGTCTTGCTCTGGAACTTGTTGGTGGTACTTGGTTTCAGTGTAGGGATGGAGGCTTTTGGATGAGCTCCTATCGATTAATGTTCCCTGGAGTCAGGAGTTCTCTGGCGTTCTTGAGTTTTGGACTTAAGCCTCCTGCCTCTAGTTTTCAGTCTTATTCTTACAGTAGCCTCAAGACTTAGCCATCCATACAGCACCGATGATAAAACATCTAGGTTAATGGTGAAAAGATTCTCCAAAATGAGGAACACCCAGAGAGGTTCACAGAGTTACATGAAGAAGAGAAGAGGGAGGAGGGAATATAGAGGTGACCAGGAGAGGAAGAGGAGGAATCAAAAGGGAGGAGAGCAATCTAGCCAGTAATCAATTCCCTATGTGCTCTCCACAGTCTGGAACCCTCAGAGAGGTTCACGGAGTTATATAGAGAAGAGAAGAGGGATAAAGGAGATAGAGGTGACCAGGAGGAGAAAAGGGGGAATCAAAAGGAGAGAGACAGATCTAGCCAGTAATCAGTTCCCTAAATGTTCTCCACGGCCCAGAACACACAGAGATTCACAGAGTTGGATAAAGAAGAGAAGGGAGAGGGAGGAGACAGAGGTGACCTCCTTTAAAAGACAATGGGCTGCCTTTCTGGGTGCCTGATGTCCTCTGACAATGTTCAGAAGTTGTTTTGTGGAATTTGCTCAGTATTTAAACGTTCTTTTGATGAATTTGTTGGGGAGAAAGTGGTCTCCCAATCCTATTCCTCCATCATCTGGGAACTCTCCCTCTCATTTACTTCCTTTATAAATTTGTTGATAAATTATTTAATAATCAGCTGTGAATCTTATATCCAATTTTGTAACCAAAAGGCCTTCTCTTGATTTTTCAAAACTACTAAAGAGCATGAGCAGACTTGGACAAGGAGTTTTGTTTTCCCAAATAGATAATGCTTCCTAACACTGACTATAGAAATGTTGAAATGATCATCATAGAATTTTAGAAGGTGTTCAGTGAAGCTTTTTCCACATATCTTAATTGTAACAGGATTTTACATGATCTTTCCCTTGATCACTTGCAGGTCTAATGGGCAGTGTTTCTATTATTCTTTGATTTCAATTTTGACTTGAGAAAAAGCAGCCCTGCATTATATCAAGTGAACATGGGAGATGCAAGGGAATATTGATCCTGGGTCCTCTGAGGCCATCAGAGTAACAGCCAACAAATCATACCCCTGGTAAATTGTCTTTGACATTGTTATGTCAAACTGGATTACCAACCAGTTCAGAAAAGAACTGTGGATTGTGTTATTATTTCATATTTATAGTGAGATATAGAAACATGCCCTGCCATTGTAGCATCACAATATTTATCAATTATGATCCTTTCAGGGATCCAATCAGAAAGTGTTATTTCCTATATCTGGTTTCTAAGAAGAAAAGCACATTAAGTCTAACATTGAACTGTAGCTATGGCAATAAAATTATACCACTAAGAAGATACTGACACCTCATCTATTAGATTTCCCTGAGGGGGGGGTTCCAATTAATTAATAGTCTGATATATTTTTTCCCAAATTCAAAAGACCTAATTATGTTCACAAAAGGTGGTAATAGAAATATTTTATTAAAGCTAATGCTTATTGGGTGCTCCTTCTTGCCAGGCTTGACATGTATTTTATTATTTAAACTCCATAGCACTCTATGAAATAGCTTACATTTTCCTTATTTTAAAGATAAAGGAATGGATGCCAATGCAAGATCATACATCTGAAAAGATGTGAAGGTGAGATTTGAACCCCGGCAGGAGGAGGAATGATAACTCCTAAATGTGTTTCTTTCTTTGTTAAGGGGTGGGGAGGAAGCCTCAAGAATAGAAGCAAATCCAAAAAGGCCTTGCATCACTATTCTTGCAGAGTACATACCATACAATGACTGCCAAAGCGAGGCCAATGACTACCGTATCATTAGTTTGGACTTTATTTCCTTTTCCAGTTTTATTTAAATATAATTGATCTATAACATTGCATAGATTTAGAGAATACACACAATTTGATATAGGTATATATTGTTAAAAGACTACTACAATAAGTCTAAAATCCATTACCACACATAGTTACATTTTTTTCCTGTGATAATAACTTTAAATACCTACTCTCTTTGCAACCTTCAAATATACAATACAGTATTTTAAACTATAGTCATCATACTGTACATTAAACCCTCAGGACTTATTTATCTTATTACTGGAATTTTGTACCTTTAGATCAACTTCACCCTTACCCTGACAAGTTTTATCTCTTTCCTATATTTTCTTTAATTTTTTATTCCATATATAAATGAAATCATGCAGTATTTTCTTTCTATTTGATTTATTTCACTTAGTATAATGCCTTCAACATCTACCCATCTTGTCACAAAAGGAAGAATCTTTCTTTTTTTCTTGCTGAGTAGTATTCTACTGTATATGTGTATATACAATATTTACTTTATCCATTCATCCACTGATAGACACATAGGTTGCTTCCAAGTCTTGGCTACTGATAATAGTGGTACAATGAAAATGAGGGTATAGATATTTCTTTGGCATAATGATAATCTTTATTGGATGTCATACCTAAAGCACAAACAACAAAAGAAAAAATTAACAAGTGGGCATACATACAATTGAAAGCTTCTGTAAAGCAAAGTAAATGTTCAACAAAATTAAAAAACAACCTAAGGAGTGGGAAAAAATATTTATAAATCATGTATTTCATAATATACAAAATATATAAGGAATTCATACAGCTCAATAGCAAAAAAAACAAATAATTAGGTTTTAAAATGGGCAAAAGGCATTACTAGACATTTCTCCAAAGAAGATGTTCAGGTTGTCAATAGGTATATGAAAAGGTGCTCAACATTCCTTAGGAATTGGGAAAATGCAAATCAAAACCAAAATAAGATCAGATCTCATATTTGTTAGATTGTCTGTTGTTGCAAAGACAAGAAAAACATGTGCTTTTGAGAATGTGGGAAAAAGGGAACCCTGTGCACTGTTGGTGGGAATTTAAGTTGATGCAAGAAAATAAAATGGACAATAGTATGGAGGTTCCTCAAAAAATTTAAAAAAGAACTACCATATAATTCAGCAATTCCTATTCTAGTTGTATAACTGAAGGAAATGAAATCACTATCAGTTTGACTTTAACTCCTAGCCACAGAACAGGAGTCTAGTGAATTATTCTCACCATTGTGGATTTCCTCCACTGAGTGTGGAATAACTGCTTTTGTACTTCTAAAGGTAAGTCAGAGTCTCTGATGCTAGGAAAGTTCTCCTGATAAGATGAAGGAAGTCTAAGAGCATGAAGAATCAATCGAAAGGATACACCCACCTCATCACAGCAAAGATATCCTAGGTCATTTGTTTCAGACCACTCATCCTGTGAACTTGTCCTTTATCCTGGTAACTTCAAGACGGAATCAATCTATCTATAAGTGAAATATTGAAAAAGCTAGAGCTAAAAAAAAAAAAAAAGAATTCGGGCTTATTCTAAAGCAAATGAGTCCAAGTCATCCCTCAACCAAGAAACATGGAAAAAGAGAGAATGGAAAAAGATCATGCCCTTGTGCTCCATTACTTTGAAACTTTTATCCATAGGCTTGAGAACCTAGAATTTGGCTATTCCAGATCAACGCTTTCTTCATGACCATAAAGGAGGTGTTGTTATAAACTCCTCCTGAAATTCAAGTTCTCACCAAACTAAGAAAAATTCTAAAAATAATAAAGTAAAATTATATAAAGTTAGAATGTCACTAACTTCTAGTAGTACATCAAGGCTCTATATTGTTACTGTGCTTATTTAAATTCTATGTAGGGCATATCATGAGAAATGCCAGGCTGGATGAATCACAAGCTGGAATAAAGATTCCTGGGAGAAATATCAACAACCTCAGATATGCAGATGATACCACTCTAATGGCAGAAAGTGAAGAGGAACTAAAGAGCCTCATGATGATGGTGAAAAAGGAGAATGAAAAAGCGGACTAAAAACTCAATATTCAAAAAAATGAAGATCCCCAATTCTTCCCTGCTGTTTATGTTCTCTTTCATCACCACCTTTGCTAGCACATACAGTATCTTAGTGTGAATAAAATGAGTGAGCATCTCCTCTAAATAATTGCAGCAACTCCAGGAGGGTGCTCCCCCTGGGGAAGAAAGTGTGGGTGGAGTGTGGGCTGGAATTGAGCTCCCTCATTTGTTTGGCTGGGCAATTTCTGAAGGGCACAGCCTGACAAATCCTAGGTGGTATTTCTGCAAGTTGTTAAATTAGTCAATACACCAGGCATGCAGCATCTAACAATGGCCCAAGCTGAATTTGAGGAAAAAACTGGCATTTGGGGTCCTATACAGGAAAGTAAACAAGAAAGCTATAGGCTTATGCTACATAGTTTTCTTTGATAAATATTACCTTTATTGAAATTAGTATGGCTATATAGGATTTGTTAAGATTTTCCTTGATCTTTATATGTTTTCTGTAATCTTGTGTCATTTTTTTAAAACAAAAATGCATTTCTTTTAGAAGGCAAAAAAGTAAGCTAAGTATAACAGTATTGGGATAAACTATTATAATATGAAATTCTTTATTGCCTCCAGGTATCATAGACTGAGGGTAGGATAATACAGAAGGATACCTAATTCATTCCTCTGCAATCTCTGTCCCACCCATATTTCTAGCAATTAAAGAAGTTAGAAATTAGGGACAAAGCGCTAGCACCTGATTCTAATCTCAAATTCTATTCTTTCCCCTAATGTGTCCTCAGCCCTGAACCCTGTGATCCCAAAGCATCTCCAGAGTATAAGTATCCATTTTACTGAGAAGCAATTTATAGCAGAAAAAGCAGAAAATGCAGAACCAGAAAATCAAAAATATGCATATATTTGCTGTTTAACTTGGAATAAGAAAATTTATGTCTCTAAGACTCAGCTTTCTCGTCTTCAAAATGTGAAAATTAGAACTTCCTTTTCAATAGCAGTTAGGGAAGTAAAGTAAATACTGTATAGAGAAAATACTTTGAGATCATAAACTCCATATACATAAGAGCATTTATCAGTATTATCACAAATCTTAGCATAAAAACTTCTCTATGTTTGAGTCCTCAACTATAAAACTGTTAATATTCTCTTCCTCAAAGGAATTCACAGGATTTGTTTTCTAAGTTTACTATGATACAATAGACATAACACATGGAACAGAGACACTCTGCTTCAAATTTGTATTATTACTTTTTTTTTCTTATGTGATGTCTACCTTACATGATTTCCTTCTTATATAAAAAATAAATAAATAAAACCTTGCTCAGTCATGTCCGACTCTTTGCGACCCGATGGACTGTAGCCTACCAGGCTCCTCCATCCATAGGATTTTCCAAGCAAGAATACTGGATTGGATTGCCATTTCCTTATCCAGGAGATCTTCCTAACCCAGGGACTGAACCCGGGCCTCCCACATTGTAGGCAGACTTTTTACCATCTGAGCCACCAGAGAAGTCTCTTCCTTCTTATATGCTTACCCTTAAAAAAGATTGGCCTCAAATTTTTAGCTAAATTTAGCCTTGCTTTATAAGCTTCATTGTACTTATTTTTTAATTATCTCTTTTATTTTT
The DNA here is from genome assembly GCF_014754425.2 of Oryx dammah. NCBI lineage: Eukaryota > Metazoa > Chordata > Mammalia > Artiodactyla > Bovidae > Oryx > Oryx dammah. The sequence continues at coordinate 58,692,931 of NW_024070209.1, forward strand.
CCTTTCTGTGATTAATCTCAGCAACTATGAAATCTACACAGTTTAGAGAACACTTTGTATTCTTGCTGATCTCCTAATACTAGTAAATGTGACCTTGTGTTCAAGCTCATTTTAGTTCTAAGGAACCAGAGATCAAATGCCAAAATCCACTGGCTCATTGCAAAAGCAAGAGAGTTCCAGAAAACCATCTACTTCTGCTTTATTGACTCTGTCAAAGCCTTTGACTATGTGGATCACAACAAACTGGGTAAAATTCTTAAAGAGATGGGAATACCAGGCCACCTGACCTGCCTCTTGAGAAATCTGTATGCAGGTCAAGAAGTAACAGTTAGAACTGGACATGGAACAACAGACTGGTTCCAAATCAGGAAAGGAGTACGTCAAGGCTGTATATTGTCACCCTGCTTATTTAACTTATATGCAGAGTACATCATATATGCATCATTTCTCAAATGCCAGGCTAAATGAAGCACAAGCTGGAATCAAGATTGCCGGGAGAAATAGCAATAACCTCAGATATGCAGATGACACCACCCTTATGGCAGAAAGTGAAGAAGAAGAGTGAAATGAAATGATGAACGTGAAACGGAAGAGTGAAAAAGTTGGCTTAAAACTCAACATTCAGGAAACTGAGATCATGGCATGTGGCCCCATCACTTCATGGCATGTAGATGGGGAAACAGTTGAAACAGTAACAGACTTTATTTTAGGGGGCTCCAGAATCACAGCAGATGGTGACTGCAGCCATGAAATTTAAAGACGCTTGCTCCTTGGAAGAAAAGCTATGACCAAACTAGACAGTTTATTAGAAAACAGAGACATTACTTTACAAACAAAGGCCCATCTAGTCAAAGCTATGGTTTTCCAGTAGTCATGTATGGATGTGAGAGTTGGACTATAAAGAAAGCTGAGTGCCAAAGAATTGATGCTTTTGAACTGTGGTATTGGAGAAGACTCTTGAGAGTCCCTTGGACTGCAAGGAGATCCAACCAGTCAATCCTAAGGGAAATCAATCATGAATATTCATTGGAAGAACTGCTGTGAAGCTGAAATTCCAATCCCTTGGCCACCTGATGTGAAGAACTGACTCATTGGAAAAGACCCTGATGCTGGGAAAGATTGAAGGCAGGAGGATAAGGGCACAACAGAGGATAAGATGGTTGGATGGCATCACCGATGCGAAGGACATGATTTTGAGTAGGCTCCAGAAGTTGGTGATAAACAGGGAAGCCTGGCGTGCTGCAGTCCATGGGATCACAAAGAGTTGGACACAACTGAGGGACTGAACTGAACTGAAGTAAAGGAGACTTTATACACTCATTGCCTGTGTCCTGGATTCTGTGTTTAATGTTGCAAAGTTTGATTATAGTTATTTATCAAGGATAGCTAGGGACAATAACATGATTGGCTAAGTTCATTTCTAATCTGATTCTCAACCTTTGCCCCACCCAAAACCCATATTTCTCTAGACCCCAAGGCAGAGTCACTTGCTGTTCTATACACATTTCTATAGTAACTTTCACTTACCTCAGTTACATTTCTTAACCCACTGGACTGCAACTGTCCATTCTGACTTTCACTATACTCTGACCTTCAGTTTTAATCATAACTATGTCCAGCATGTAGAATCAAGAACACTGGTTCACAAAAATAATAGCAAAACTGCAATGTTTATTCATCTCTCCTTATGTCAGACAAGGGTCCAATTGTTTTTCCACATATTGCTCTGCAAAAATCAATTTTTAAATGATAAAATTATGAACCTCATACAGACAAAATAAACATGTGTTAAACGTATTATTTAACTCATAATGAAGATTTCAGTCATCTGTTACAAACTGTTCAAAGAGGTTAAACAAGCACAAATTTATGTAAAGAACTGATGAAATGAATTACAAAGACAAATTAGCTTTTTCCATGGAGAAAAAGCAATCAAACCTCCCTCTCAAAGAATATCTTAATTGTCTATATATAAGAACTATTTTCCAGAGCTGTAAATGATCTATGGGATCAGGATCAGGTAACCTGGAAAAATATACTGTGGAAAATGCATAATTTCCACCCAAACACATTTTTCCCTGTAATTCTTTTAACTTTCACAAAATAGGCAATCTTTGTTAAATTTAACCAAAGCACTAAATTTTCCTATTCACCCCATAGAAGAGTCCTTTTATTTTCCTTTTGTATGTTTTTAATCCCACTCTCTATTATCAGCTCAACACTTAAACATTAAACATTTTGCTCTGAACTCAATAGACAATGGGCTTTCAACATGTTAATCTTGAATTCTGGAAGTATAGACATTGGGGAGAATATGCAGAGAGTCTGCTTATGTCAATACAGGAAAGAAAGAGACAAAGATCAGCAATGGCTGAAAATTTGCTAATAATGGCAAGTTACACCTTATTCAGTTCGGTAGCTCAGTCTTGTCCTCTCTTTGCAACCCCATGAATCGCGTTTCTCATGATGTGCTCTGAATATAAGTTAAATAAACAGGGTGACAATATACAGCCTTGATGTACTCCTTTTCCTATTTGGAATCAGTCTATTGTTCCATTTCCAGTTCTAACTGTTGCTTCCTAACCTGCTATAGGTTTCTCAAGAGGCAGGTCAGGTGGTCTGGTAGTCCCATCTCTTTCAAAATTTTCCACAATTTATTGTGATCCACACAGTCAAAGGCTTTGGCGTAGTCGATAAAGCAGAAATAGATATTTTCCTGGAACTCTCTTGCATTTTTGATGATCCAGTGGATGTTGGCAATTTGATCTCTGGTTCCTCTGCCTTTTCTAAAACCAGCTTAAACATCTGGAAGTTCACGGTTCACGTATTGCTGAAGCCTGGCTTGGAGAATTTTGAGCATTACTTTACTAGTGTGTGAGGTAAGGTAAGTCGCTCAGTCGTGTCTGACTCTTTGCGACCCCATGGATTGTAGCCTACCAGGCTCCTCCCTCCATGGGATTCTCCAGGCAAGAGTACTGGAGTGGGTTGCCATTTCCTTCTCCAGGGGATCTTCCCGACCCAGGGATCAAACCCAGGTCTCCCACATTCCAGGCAGACGCTTTGACCTCTGAGCCACCAGGGACCTCTCACCACTAGTGTGTGAGATGAGTGCAATTGTGTGGTAGTTTGTGCATTCTTTGGCATTGCCTGTCTGCGATTGGAATGAAAACTGACCTTTTCCAGTCCTGTGTCCACTGCTGAGTTTTCCAAATTTGCTGGCATATTGAGTGAAGCACTTTCACAGCACCATCTTTCAGGACTTGAAATAGCTCAACTGGAATTCCATCACCTCAACAAGCTTTGTTCATAGTGATGCTTTCTAAGGCCCACTTGACTTCACATTCCAGGATGTCTGGCTCTAGGTGAGTGATCACACCATCGTGATTATCTGGGTTGTGAAGCTCTTTATTGTACAGTTCTTCTGTGTATTCTTGCCACCTCTTCTTAATATCTCCTGCTTCTGTTAGGAGCATGCCATTTCTGTCCTTTATCGAGCCCATCTTTGCATGAAATGTTCCCTTGATATCTCTAATTTTCTTGAAGAGATCTCTAGTCTTTCCCATTCTGTTCTTTTCCTCTATTTCTTTGCATTGATCGCTGAGGAAGGCTTTCTTTATCTCTCCTTGCTATTCTTTGGAACTCTGCATTCAGATGCTTATATCTTTCCTTTTCTCCTTTGCTTTTCACTTCTCTTATTTTCATAGCTATTTGTAAGGCCTCCCCAGACAGCCATTTTGCTTTCTTGCTTTTCTTCTCCATGAGGATGGTCTTGATCCCTGTTTCCTGTACAATGTCATAAACCTCCATCCATAGTTCATCAGGCACTCTATCTATCAGATCTAATCCCATAAATCTATTTCTCACTTCCACTGTATAATCATAAGGGATTTTATTTAGGTCATAGCTGAATGGTCTAGTGGTTTTCCCTACTTTCTTCAATTTAAGTCTGAATTTGGCAAAAAAAAGAGTTCATGATCTGAGCCACAGTCAGCTCCCGGTCTTGTTTTTGCTGACTGTATAGAGCTTCTCCATCTTTGGCTACAAAGAATATAATCAATCTGATTTCAGTGTTGACCATCTGGTGATGTTCAACTGTAGAGTCTTCTCTTGTGTTGTTGGAAGAGGGTGTTTGCTATGACCAGTGCATTTTCTTGGCAAAACTCTATTAGCCTTTGCCCTGCTTCCTTCCATATTCCAAGGCCAAATTTGCCTGTTACTCCAGGTGTTTCTTGACTTCCTACTTTTGCATTCTGGTCCCCTATAATGAAAAGGACATCTTTTTTGGGTGTTAGTTCTAAAAGGTTTTGTAGGTCTTCATAGAACTGCTCAACTTTAGCTTCTTCAGTGTTACTGTTTGGGGCATAGGCTTGGATTACAGTGATATTGAGTATATTTTATTAGTGCAAACCAAATCTCATTATACCAGTTGTGCACTCTTTGTCTCTGGAATAATCTTTCTCCAACCAACCATCATGTTTCCCAAATCATTTTCATTTTCCTTATCAATTATCTCTTTTCATAGGACACCTCACAGATCACTGCTTCTGTTATAGCATGGATACTGCCCTTCTTTTCCCTTGCCACATGTTGTCCTTCCCCAGCTTTGGATAATAAGGTGGGAATTTCCCAGAACACTCATATACTTTCCCTTCAATATGCCTTTGTCCCCCGAAGTCACCTGGCCATGGAAGGAAATAGAATTAACAGTCAGATTTGCTCCCCAACAAGTTTTCACTACGTTCAGCCAATCAAGATATCAGGAACTTGCTGACTAAAATGGCTTCACTTTGATGCTATCAGAATGAAGAGGGGAAAAAAAAACAGCACAGGAAGCAATATGAAAATCCTGTTTCCTCTGTATTTTTTAAGCAAGCTATTTTTAGTTTGTCAGCCAAGAAAATTATGTATTCTTTTTCAGAAATCTTATAGCCTGTTGACACAAGATACAGAAATTTAAAAGGGGCCACTTAGAGCAGGAATCAAAGTGGTAGAAACTGTCTGAATGCATCTCCACCTCCCCTAGATATTTTTAAAACTAAATTACCTCTCTGTTCTTAGGTCTCTTGTTATTTTGCTCCTGTGTAAGATAACATGGAGAAAGGTAGAGGAAAATTGAATCAGACAACTCCCTCGAGGATTGAAAGAGCTACATGACAAACTTCAAAGTTTTCATTAAATTTAATAATTAATTTTTATTTTTAGAATGTTATAACAATGAAACATATGATAGAATTGAAAATATTATACAAATACTGCTAAACAAGTGTTAGAAATGTTGGGGAACCAGACAATCAACTTATGCATTTATAATTTATATTTTCTTGATTTTTTCCCACATGTTATAAATATTCACTATCAATGCCATTTTCAAATTTATGATCTAAGAAAAATTAATCACTTGAAAAAGGTTGTTTTAAATGTAGCTTATTTTTAATGGTTCAAATTTCATTTGGAAGATAAGATAGAACTTTCTTTATTGCTCTATGAATAGGAAAAATTTTGTACTTCATTTCAAATCAATTGTGGCAGGTTTCCCAGATGAAGTTGAATTTGAGGTGAGGGTTGAAGATACAACTTGCCAAGAAACTCATATAACTTATGTTTTCTGGACTCACAAACTATTAAAAAGATAGGAAAGTCTAGATATCTTTCAGCTAAAGTACATATTGTTCAGAAATCAGTCAAGTGCACTGTCATTAATTAACTTTTGTTGAAGATATTTCAACTCATGGTTCATTTTGCTTCTGATTGACCAACAAGTAATAATTTTTCTTCCTCATCCAACTTTGTAGATTCTATCTGATTGGTCTTTGTCATTCAATAACCTTCATTATAACCAAACTCAAAAACATGATTGATTTAACCCATAGGATCAGTTTAAATATAGATTTGTTAAACTTCTTATTCATCAAAGTCAATTTTATTTTCCACCAAATATTTGCAGCATTTCAATTATATAAATCTGAGAAGGGTAAAACATATTTTTTGTTTTAATATTTTAATATATACCATAAAACCATTTACTCTAGTTCTATCTTTTTATGAAGAAGATTATTAATTATGTTCAGTTCAGTTCAGGCGCTCAGTCGTGTCTGACTCTTTGCGACCCCATGACTCGCAGCTCACCAGGCCTCCCTGTCCATCACCAGCTCCCGGAGTTCACTGAGACTCACATTCATCCAGTCAGGGATGCCATCCAGCCATCTCATCCTCTGTCATCCCCTTCTCCTCCTGCCCCCAATCCCTCCCAGCATCAGAGTCTTTTCCAATGAGTCAACTCTTCTCATGAGGTGGCCAAAGTACTGGAGTTTCAGCTTTAGCATCATTCCTTCCAAAGAAATCCCAGGGCTGATCTCCTTCAGAATGGACTGGTTGGATCTCCTTGCCTTCCAAGGGACTGTCAAGAGTCTTCTCCAACACCACAGTTCAAAAGCATCAATTCTTCAGCAGTCAGCCTTCTTCACAGTCCAACTCTCACATCCATATATTACATGTTTATAAAAGAAGAGCATAAAAGCCAGCTTAAATTCATCACCTAGTGGAAAACACAACATTCATATCTGTGCATAGGCATATGTGCTAGATTTATTTTAATGGAAGTATAGTAATTTATCAAAATTTTTCATTTGACATATATATATATATATATATATATATATATATATACGGTTTTTCTGACCTTATAATCTTCCATCATAATCTTCAAAGTCTGAATAGTATTACAATACATAAATCAATGTAGTATTTTTTATTTGAATAACTTCTTAACTAAAGAAACTGGGATTCTTTTTCAGAAACATTAATCTAGTGTTACCTATGCATCTATTTTGTAATACAGCTATATTTAGGACTGAACATTATCTATTCACATTAGATAAATGTGAATATATCATGAACATTAGGGATATGTATTTCAAAATATTAAAGCTTATTTGACAATGAGCTTGTTTGCATTTTCTCACTTTAACAATTAAATAAGGTAAATGCAAGAAAATTTTAATTAAAAAAAATCAAACATTTTGTTAACCCTCCAGTTCTACATTTTTCCTAATGAATAATCTAGATATTACTAATTACTTTTGCTGTGATTCCTTTTAGTATAAGCTCATATACATATTTCTCTCATCACATTCTAAAATGCTAATTGAGCATTGCAGTTAAAGTACCCCAAACACACATATACACATGCACACACACAAGTCCTGTCACCTTGGATTCCTTTCAGAAATGCTATTGTCTTCTCTTGCCTCATGACTTTGCACCTGTTTTCCCTCTGCCAGGAATGTCATCTTCCCAGTCTAACCATTTACTTGGTCATATAATATCAGTATGTAAGACAGAGACCCTGCCTGTTTTATGTACTATGCATCAATCTCCCGAGGTCTGATTGTGGAAAGTGCAATTAAATACTTGTTAAATGATATATTTGTTAAACATGGCAGGGAAAAAAGAATATATGGATTAGCACAAGGAAAATGTATTTGTCATTATTTTATAGCAGTTTTCAGAGAAAAAAATTAAATGGTTAATAATATTTAATTGTTTTATATTAGTCAACAATTTGTTAAAACCCTTCTTGAGATATCTTTTTCTCACACAGATTTATTTTATTCTCTTTTAAAATTAGTTTTAGTTTCTTGAAGCAAATGTTTAGTTTGCTTATTTTTAGTATTTATTTTAATACCAAAAGAATTAAGGTTCTATTAATACATTTTCCTCTAAATGAAAACATTGCAATTTATTTATTCATTCCAAGTTGGTGGGATTTGAATTGTTTCCAACAGTAATTAACATTTGTCATTTTGTAAACAATGTTCTCCTGTACCTAAGCATGCATATCTCTAAGATACATATTAATATATATTTAGAGGATAAAAAAGATTAAAGTTTAAAAGACATTTATAAGTAATTTATAAATTTTGAATACAAGCTTAAGTAATTGCTATGCATTTAATAAAACCTCAACTCTAGAAATACACCTCCTTCACAATTTAAATCATTTCCCTAGCAATAACTAAAAGTTTCAGAAATCATTAACTAATTTAAAATCAGTTAATATGGTTGCATTTACTATATTATTAATTTTTTCTTTTAAACAGCTATAATTATGTTAAATTCAACTATATTTGACAACAATGGAATTTAAGAATTCTGAAAATGTATTACACCTAGTAAATAAACATTGATTCCAAAATTAAACTTTTTACAACCTTTATTTTTTCCACATGGTCTATGAAAACCTAAAGGAACTATTCAGTTTCTCTTTGGATTTCTAGTGATTTTTTTCCTCTAAAATATTTTGATTTTATATATTTCTTTGATGTATTCTGTGTAAATATCACATCTTTGAGAATTTAAACTTATATTATTTAAATGTTTTATCTTTGATTTATTTTTAGTTGTTTCTTTCCTTTAAATCTACTTTGGAATTAGCAATCTTTCTTTTCATTTCAACTTCTATAGTGAAATTACATATAAAATGGTGATGGCAAATAATGAAAAATTTATCATTTTACTCACCCACATATACAGTATATGGCCCATACTTTACATAGCTTTTATTGAAACTATATGGGTTTTGTCAAAGAAAAATTCCGCTATACAGACTAAAATAGGCAAGAAAGATTTTATTAAAGACAACTGCAGTAAGTAGGAGATTGAATTGAGCTGCTCCGATGAAACAAGGCTAGACAGTGAGTAAGCCCTTTGTGAGCTAGTGGAAAGTCACTGGATGCCATTGTTGGGGCAAAGTTGACCAATATGATTAGGCCATTTGTGTTGCTAATTGGTGCTTCTTGACCATCCCACAGAGACAGGGATGCTATTTTTTTAATGATTACTTTTCAAAATTCTTTGAGAAAGATATTCCTGGGTTGTAGAACTGCCAAGAGGCTAAGAGAAGACAGATCTTACAGGGGAAGAGAAAGTATTTATAACTGCAAGTTTTCTAAAATAAATGCTGTTTTAAAAAAAAAAAAAGTAAAGTAAAGGTCTATCGTTAGGAAATTTTAAAATTTAGTCCAAGTTAGGGGAATGCAAAGGTTCTCTTAGGCAGTTTATTATTGCACATATTTGTCTCTTTCAGTAATTATGCTCCATTTTTTCATTTTTTAATTAATATATCATCAACAGGCTTCCCAATCCTCTTGACAATGCAGGAGACACAGGAGACACAGGTTCAATCCCTGGGTGGGGAAGATCCCCTGGAAGAGGAAATTTCAACCCACTCCAGGATTCTTGCCTGTAAAAGTACATGGACAGAGGAGCCTGGCGGGCTACAGTCCGTGGGGTCACAAAGAGTCAGACACAACTGAGCAAGCAAGCACACATTCACATGATCAAGATTTATTTGGGCTAAGTCGCTGCAGTCGTGTCCCACTCTTTGTGACCCTATGGACTGCAGCCCGCCAGGCTCCCCTGTCCATGGGATTTTCCAGGCAAGAATACTGGAGTGGATTGCCATGCCTTCCTCCAGGGGATCTTCCCAACCCAGGGATGGAACCTGTGTCTCCTATGTCCTTGCAGTGGCAGGACCGCTAGGGGCACCTGGAAAGTATGTCTATTTACTACCTGATTCTCAGTTCAGTTCAGTTCAGTTCAGTTTAGTCGCTCAGTCGTGTCCGACTCTTTGCGACCCCAAGAATTGCAGCACGCCAGGCCTCCCTGTCCATCACCAACTCCCGGAGTTCACTCAGACTCATGTCCATCGAGTCAGTGATGCCATCCAGCCATCTCATCCTCTGTCGTCCCCTTCTCCTCCTGCCCCCAATCCCTCCCAGCATCAGAGTCTTTTCCAGTGAGTCAACTCTTCGCATGAGGTGGCCAGAGTACTGGAGCTTCAGCTTTAGCATCATTCCTTCCAAAGAAATCCCAGGGCTGATCTCCTTCAGAATGGACTGGTTGGATCTCCTTGCAGTCCAAGGGACTCTCAAGAGTCTTCTCCAACACCACAGTTCAAAAGCGCTCAATTCTTCGGTGCTCAGCCTTCCTCACAGTCCAACTCTCACATCCATACATGACCATGGGAAAAACCATAGCCTTGACTAGACGGACCTTAGTCGGCAAAGTAATGTCTCTGATTTTGAATATACTATCTAGGTTGGTCGTAACTTTTCTTCTAAGGATTCTCAGTAAATGTTTTTTAAATTGTTTTGAAATTGCTTTCCTATTTTGTTTTTGTCCTGTTCTACCTACATGCAATAGTAATGCTTTAACCTCCCCCACCCCCAAATATATATGCCTTCTGTTCATGGTTTCTGAAACTTTAAAAACCTTATGTATTGAGAATTTCAATTGAGTGAGGGCATATTTTAGTACAAATAGTTTTTAGATTTGTCAGGTAGGTTAATTTCTCTTCTCAGTTCTTGCCTCATAGCAACAAATATTTGGAAAAGTGGACTAAAGTGTTTAAAACAGCAGACAAGTTACAGCTCAGTTCGGCCCAAGCAGACAGATCTTTTATTTAGACGATGCTAACTTTCTGGTTCTCTTTGCCCACAACTTTTTTCCTATTCTTAAGTAATTTCCTGTAAATTTTTGCATTTGTCTCACACCTGCCCATCTATGTTTTGATGTTTATTTTGTTCTTTTTTTTCTTTCTCTTTCAGACATGAGAAAAACTCTGGGCTTCAATTTCTACCAAAATCACCTGGGTGGGTTTTCCTCCGATCCCCCATTTCTCCCATGGACAGTATAAGTGTCCTGGATATTAAGTGGAATACACTCAAAATTCAGAATCCTAGAACTTTAGAGGCAAAGGAAAAGTTTAGTCCCTGGGGTCTGTCAAGAGGAAGATCCTCTCAGTTCTGGGTTGGACTCCTATACTGTATTTGCCCTGAGGTATATCCCAGGTTAGTCTTAAACCAAACTGTTCCAGTTCAACTGGAAATGATTTGGGGTGCTACACACACCCTTCTTGATGCTCCAGGAAAGTAATCTAGCCAAAGCTGTTTGAGGTGACAGTACTGGACCTCAGGCCTTCCTGTCAGCTACTTAAGACTACTGAGGAAACACAGTGGTCAAAAGGATTCCACATGGAGGCTTTGCTGCTGCCCCACTTCCCTTCCATTCCCCATTCTTATGAATAAGATCATTTTAGTCATATTTTGCCTCAGTCTCATCTAAATGGACTTCTTTGGTAGCTCAGGTGGTAAAGCGTCTGCCTACAATGTGGAAGACCCGGGTTCAATCCTGGGTTGGGAAGATCCTTTGGAGAAGGAAATGGCAACTCACTCCAGTACTCTTGCCTGGAAAATCCCATGGATGGAGGAGCGTGGTAGGCTACAGTCCACAGGGTCACAAAGAGTTGGACACGACTGAGCAACATCACTCACTCATCTAAATCAGATTGAGTAGTTCTCAGCAAGCCATTGTTTTCCTTCTTCTAGATGGTTCTTGCTGTATTAAACGGTCCCCCAAATCGTCTAAGCTGATGGCAAAAGGGTAATACTTTATACTGTTTCCAAATTACTGGTACCGCAATTCCAACCCCTGCATGCCGGTGCACATGTGCATGCGTGACCACACACACACACACACACACACACATACACACACAGCATTTTTTTCGCCCTTTAGTCGTTTCTTTGAGTTGAAAGTGAGATAAGACGAAGATTAGGCATTTGTAATCATATCACTGTTTTCAACAATTCTTTGTCACATTTTTTGGTTGTTGTTGATTTTTGTTTTGTTTTTCAGGATTGAACCTGAGAAAAAAGAAATTATTAGAGAGCTAGGAATAATAATGTTAATAAGAAATCTAGTAACTGCAAGGGCTTACATTTGACCAAGAGTCAAAAATTTCCTTGGATCTTTCAAACTATTGTATAAATGAGTAACATTTGCTAGCAACCTATTTTTTGAGGATTAGAGAGTGAAACTAACTTGGTCTCTTGGAACATGTAACACAGTGTGAGTACTTAGTTGACCTAGAAAAGCTCTCCAAGGGACACAGAAACAATTACAGATTTAAATGGATGAAAATGGAGACATATTTTATGTATGTCAAATGTTTCAATTGTACTACTGGGGAGTAAAAGACCTTCTATGACTTTGTTGGTACATTTTTTTAATGCATAATACATAAAAGGAGAAATTCTTAACACAGCTTACTTTTAATCAGAGGACTTCAATGTATTTTATAGGTAGTTATTAATCTTTAAGGAAAATAAGGAAAGTGAAAAGTGAAGTTGCTCAGTTGTGTCCGACTCTTTGCAACCCCATGGACTGTAGCCTACCAGGCTCCTCTGTCCATGGGATTTTCCAGGCAATAGTACTGGAGTGGATTGCCATTTCCTTCTCCAGGGGATCTTCCTGACCCAGGGATTGAACCCAGGTCTCCCACATTGTAGACAGACGCTTTATCGTCTAAGCCACCAGGGAAGTCCAATAAGATGGCTTCTAAACCAGGAAAATAAATAGGCCTTTTCATCCCTAAACAAAACTTTAACAAATAAATGGAAACACATTTAGACAACAACTGTATCCCAGGTAGGGGGCTAGATGCAGGGGGGCTACATAGATATGAGACCAAATATCTACCCTCTCGAAATTTTATATTGTACAAATAGTGAGGATGGGGGTTCAGAATGGCAAAACAATACTGTTTAAGGGATGTGGGTTCTGTAAAGGAGCTAGTATTGTATGAATTTTGAAGGACAACAATTTACTTAGAGTTGAAGAAAATATAACAATCATTGTCCATTCCACACACGTTATGTTACAAATTCTTTAAAACATGGCATTGTTTATGGAAATATGTCCTTTCCCTCTAAGCCTCTTTTAGGAACTTTTGTTTTATTATTTGGTAACTCCAGTTAACTGTTTTTCAGCCTGATTACCTATGTCCAATAATTCTTCAGCTCCCACTCTCAAAGCCACGTTGTGCATTAAAATTAGCTGTAGGGCCTGTTCAAACAGATTCCTGAGCCCTGAACCCAGAAATTTGATTCAGGAGATCTGAGGAGGGGTAAAATTATTTGCATTTCTAACAAGTTAAAACAGATCATGCTGCTGTTGCTAGTCCAAATAACCACTTCTGTGGGATCTACAAAAAAAAAATTATTTTTTTCTTTTGATTAATTTTTGGATCTAGGCACAATGGAAACATTGGGTTCATCTAGTATAAATACCATCACCATTCTGGTAGATGATTATTGTGAAAAAACTGATTTGCTAAAGCAATGTATCAAAACTTGAACATGCATATGTCATATGTAGAAGCCTTCTTGAAATGCTGACTCAGATTCATGAAGTCTGGGGTGAGACCTGAGATTTTGCATTTCCGAGAAGTTTCTAGGTGGGATGGACTGCACTACTATAAGTGAGATATTAAAGGACCTTGTGCATAGCACCTTAAAATGATTTTTTTTTCAGTAGCAATTGAGCTTCCTAAAGTAACATCACAAATCCCAAATTCATCTAATTAATATCACCACTTGTTATATTATCATTGTCAACTACTCTCAACAGAAAAAAAATTGTATTCACAGAAAATGCAAAATAAGTCAAAGTGTCAGTAGCTCAGTTGTGTCTGACTCTTTGCAACCCCATGAACTGCAGCCAGGCTCTTCTGTCCATGGAATTCTCCAGGCAAGGATGCTGAAGTGACTTGCCATTTCCTTCCCCCAAATAAGTCAAAGGAGACTTTAAATATCTTCCAAATTAATCCCTTCATTTTACTTATATGGACAATTTTCTGGGTCTACATGTGACTAGGAATAAGACCAACATAGAGGAATCATTTCAAAAAAATATTTTTGTTTTTTCAGGGTAGATTTAGTCATTTAAATAAAGAGAAATCTCTTAAGTAGCAGTAACAGTTTATGAAACCAAGGTAGCAGAATGATGTTTCAAGTCCCATGGAGATGTTAATGATCTTCACCTGCCTCTTTTTATGGCTATTAAAAGAAATACTTACTTTATAGCCTGACTGTGCCTGAAACTAGTGGGGATTATGAGCAACCCCCCAAGAAACATGAGTCATTTCTTAAGCAGTGCTACAGGATGCTTCATTTGGTATCTTGTTCAAACCTCTTTATAACACTAATTAGACACATCAAAAGAAGATATTTCTCTGTGTCAGTTTAATGTGAATTTCAATATAGTTTATCTCCAGCACATTCTGTTCCCTGCAGAGAATGAACAAGGCAATTAATCTCTCCCAATCCTTCAGTTATTCAGGATAGTTCTAGGCAGGAGGAGTCACATCCTGATTTCAGTTAAATTTCCAAAATGTCATCATAATGCTTTGCTTTTGAAATGTGAGTGTTATTTACAGAGAAAATTGCCATAAGAAATAGTGTGGTTTGTTTTCTTATTTCTGAAGATTACTTTTGTCCATAAGAAGACTGAGTAGAAGAGCACTTTGAATTTACAAGCATAAAGTTCCAATCTTAACTCTTTCTATATGTAATTTTAGGACAAGAATGTTGTGCATTGCTCTCAATCCACTTGCAATGCAGGAGACCCTGGTTTGATTCCTGAGTCAGGAAGATCCCCTGGAGAAGGGATATGCTACCCACTCCAGTATTCTTGGGCTTCTCTGGTGGCTCAGACGGTAAAGAATCTGCCTGCAAAGTGGGAGACCTGAGTTCAATCCCTGGGTTGGGAAGATCCTCTGGAGAAGGGGACAGCTACCCACTCCAGTATTCTGGCCTTGAGAATTCCATGGACAGAGAAGCCTGGCATGCTACAATCCAGGGGTGGCAAAGAGTCCAATGGAACTGACCAACTTTCACTTTCACTTTTCAGTAATAGAAATTAGAAAAAAATTATTCCCCTAGGAAAACATAACTTGTATATTAGAAAGAGTACTTAAATTTCTTTTAAAAAAATATTGATTCTTTGCATGCTATGAATTCTTAATTAACTTAATAAAAATCCAGTATTTCCTCTAAGAAAAATCTTGTTTCATTTATCCACCAATGTATCCATTTTCATAGTGTCAGGCCAACTTGGCTTTTGATGTTAAGCACTATCCATATTTATTGTGAAAAATGGATGGAATAGGTTCCCATATTAGGATAATTGCATATAAAATAGCAGGTATACTTTTTCCCTTACAGTCATAATTCCTTAGAGAATGAATCAACTTGACCACTTTTAAAAGATATTTTCAGAGAGACTACTACTTTTAAAAGTCAGCTTTTTGTATTTTCAAACCAAAGCCCTTATGAAAATAAACTATGCCTTTTTTAAAAACTTCATATCTCTATATAATACATATATAAATTAAAATGTGCTTTTTCTGGGTTTTTAAAATATAGACTTTAAGATTCAATTGATTATATAACAAAAATTCCTTATACTCTTGCTTTAAGACACTACCACTTGGAAAACTAAAGTTTGATTTTATACTTAACATTTCATTAAATCTTGCAAATAGCCTTAATTAATATTCCATACATTCTTTCTGTTCCTAATGGTTTAAATGCTATTCTGACTAAAAATAAACCTAGTTTATTTTATCATCTAGGTACCCGAGGCAGACCTAAGTTTTGTTAAAATAGACAAGGAGGGAACAGTGGGAAGTGAAGAGGCATGCAAGAAGAAAGGGAAAGAGAAACAAAAAGGAAATGAGAGGCAAGAATAAAGTAGGAATAGAGAAGTAAAGAGGAAAAAAAAAGGATGTAGAGCAGGAGTATAGAATGCTACCAAGAGTTGTTACTGTGACAATTTCTTTGTGATTATTTGAATGATTCATACCACCAACTATGACTTTTTATGTTACATATATTATAGAGCTTTTTTCTGAAGTGCACTGCCTGAGGTAAACACCCAGGCTTGACAGCCATTTTCAGTATGTGACATAGGGCAAGTCATTTCACCCATGTGCCTCAGTTTTACTATCTTCTAAATGAGAATCATATTAGCATCCAAATCAAAGAAATTTTGTGAACATTGAATTGATCACATCAAGCACTTATAAAGATGAGTGGCCCAGAGACAAACTCCATAAGTGCTACCAACTAGTACCGGTGGAAGTTTGCCATCCTGCTTAAAATTTTAAGCAAAATGAACATGATGTTTAATGTTCATATCAATTGCTACAAGTAAAACTAAAATTCAGTCACTTAGATTCCCACAGAGAAACATTGCACACCAAAATTTTAACGAAAGAGAGTTTAATGAAGGGAATTGTACAGAGATGAGAGCAGCATTAACAGGAGAGCTACAAAGCATGGTGAAGAATTCAAACAGAAACAGCGGGAAGCTGCTCCTGATCTCTCCCCCCAAAGCCTGAAGGGATGCGTTATAGGATGTTTAGTAGCCTCACTGGCCTCTAACCACTCAGTTCACATCAGTCGCTCAGTTGGTCCGACTCTTTGTGACCCCATGAACAGCAGCACACCAGGCCTCCCTGTCCATCACCAACTCCCAGAGTCCACCCAAACCCATGTCCATTGAGTCAGTGATGCCATCCAACCATCTCATCCTCTTTCGTCCCCGTCTCCTCCTGCCTTCAATCTTTCCCAGCATCAGGGTCTTTTCAAATGAGTCAACTCTTCACATCAGGTGGCCAGAGTATTAGAGTTTCAGCTTCAGCATCAGTCCTTCCAATGAACACCCAGGACTGATCTCTTTTAGGATGGACTGGTTGGATCTCCTTGCAGTCTAAGGAACTCTCAAGAGTCTTCTCCAACACCACACTTCAAAAGCATCAATTCTTCCATGTTCAGCTTTCTTTATACTCCAACTCTCACATCCATACATGACCACTGGAAAAATCATAGCCTTTACTAGATGGACTTTTGTTGGCAAAGTAATGTCTCTTGCTTTTTAAGACACTATCTAGGTTGGTCATAACTTTCCTTCCAAGGAGTAAGCATCTTCTAATTTCATGGCTGCAATCACCATCTGCAGTGATTTTGGAGCGCAGAAAAATAAAGTCTGACCCTGTTTCCACTATTTCTCCATCTATTTGCCATGAAGTGATGGGACCAGATGGCATGATCTTAGTTTTCTGAATGTTGAGCTTTAAGCCAACTTTTTCATTCTCCTCTTTCACTTTCATCAAGAGGCTCTTTAGTTCTTCTTCACTTTCTGCCATAAGGGTGGTGTCATCTGCATATCTGAGGCTATTGATATTTCTCCTGGCAATCTTGATTCCAGCTTGTGCTTCATCCAGCCCAGCGTTTCTCATGATGTACTCTGCATAGAAGTTAAATAAGCAGGGTGACAACATACAGCCTTGATGTACTCCTTTTCCTATTTGGAACCAGTCTGTTGTTCCATGTCCAGTTCTTTTGCTTCCTGACCTACATACAGGTTTCTCAAGAAGCAGGTCAGGTAATATGGTATTCCCACTTCTTTCAGAATTTTCCACAGTTTATTGTGATCCACACAGTCAAAGGCTTTGGCGTAGTCAATAAGCAGAAATGGATATTTTTCTGGAACGCTCTTGCTTTTTCCATGATCCAGCAGATGTTGGCAATTTGATCTCTTGTTCCTCTGCCTTTTCTAAAACCAACTTGAACATCTGGAAGTTCATGGTTCACGTATTGCTAAAGCCTGGCTTAGAGAATTTTGAGCATTACTTTACTAGTGTGTGAGATGAGTGCAATTGTGTGCTAGTTTGAGCATTCTTAGGCATTGCCTTTCTTTGAGATTGGAATGAAAACTGACTTTTTCCAGTCCTGTGGCCACTGCTGAGTTTTCCAAACTTGCTGGCATATTGAATGCAGCACTTTCACAGCATCATCTTTTAGGGTTTGAAATAGCTCAACTGGTGTTCCATCACCTCCACTAGATTTGTTCATAGTGATGATTCCTAAGGCCCACTTGACTTCACATTCCAGGATGTCTGGCTCTAGGTGAGTGATCACACCATCATGATTATCTGGTTTTTGACGATCTTTTTTGTATAGCTCTTCTGTGTATTCTTGCCACCTCTTCTTAGTATCTTCTGCTTCTGTTAGGTTCCTATCATTGCTGTTGTTAATTGTGCCCATCTTTGCATGAAATGTTCCCTTGGTATCTCTCATTTTCATGAAGAGATGTCTAGTCTTTCCCATTCTATTGTTTTCCTCTATTTCTTTGCATTGATCGCTGAGGAAGGCTTTCTTATCTCTCATTATTCTTTGGAACTCTGCATTCAAATGGATATGTCTTTCCTTTTCTCCTTTGCTTTTCACTTCCCTTCTTTTCACAGCTATTCGTAAGGCTTCCTCAAACAGCCATTTTGCTTTTTTGCCTTTCTTTTTCTTGGGGATGGTCTTGATTCCTGTCTCCTGTACAATGTCACAAACCTCCATCCATAGTTCCTCA
The DNA here is from genome assembly GCF_014754425.2 of Oryx dammah. Lineage (NCBI taxonomy): Eukaryota > Metazoa > Chordata > Mammalia > Artiodactyla > Bovidae > Oryx > Oryx dammah. Next base: position 58,711,198 of record NW_024070209.1, read on the forward strand.
GGCACTCTATCAGATCTAGTCCCTTAAATCTATTTCTCACTTGCACTGTAAAGTTATAAGGACTTTGATTTAGGTCACACCTGAATGGTCTAGTGGTTTTCCTCCACTTTCTTCAATTTCAGTCTGAATTTGACAATAAGGAGTTCGTGATCCAAGACACAGTCAGCTCCCGGTGTTGTTTTTGCTGACTGTAAAAGATACCAGAAATAGTTCAGACTTGACAATTCTTATCTTGACCACTTCAATCTTGATTATAGAAATGCATCCAGATATTAGCTGCTAAATGTTCCTCTGCCAGGGGTGGGGAAGTGCAAAATTGCTTCAGGTTGAAAATCACTGCTGTAGAAGAACCAGCAACTGTAAAACTACAGCGAGGCCAGAATGTTTGGTAAGTTATAAATACTCTGGCCTACCACTCCCATCACCACTGGGTGCGTCTCATTACTGAAACCAATCAAAGGTGGAAAGAATGCGAGCTGGTGAAGCAGGCTAGTTATAAATTGAGATTTGGGGGGCACTGCGGAAAGGTGTCTGAGGGGACAAAAGGAGAATATTCAATATGCAATCCAAAGACATGTATTAAACCAGAGTTACCTGGTCCCTTTTGCAATAGTCTTGAGCCTCTGAGGTAACATGAAAAGATAAGGAATGCCATGGCTTGTAGGCTCCCAGGAAAATGTACTGATGTCAGGTCTCCAGCTGGACACTATGAGAACTACAGCTTGCTGGTATTCTCAGTTGCTCAGTTGTGTCCAACTCTTTGTGACCCCATGGACTATAGACCACCAGGCTCTTCTGTCCATGGGATTTTATAGATAAGAATACTGGAGTGGTTACCATTTCCTTCTCCAGGGGATCTTCCTGACCGAGGGATCAAACCCATGTCTCCTGTGTCTCCTGCACTGCCAGGAGGATTCTTTACCACTGCGCCATATGGGAAGCCTCAAGTACAGTTTAGATGTATACAAAAGACTTCAGCATATATTCCAACTGGAAGTTAGAAATAAAGAGCAAGTAAGAAAAAACAAATCACCTCATGTATAACCCCAGCTCCATTTAAAAAGTAGAAAGATTAATGTGATAAAATGGAGGATGGGAGAAGATTTTTAAAAAAAATACAAATCATAATGCTCCTTTTATTTCTGTCCTAAACTCATAGATACCTTTTCTTTCCCATGAGGGAGATCTCAACATCTTGTGAGAGTCAATTGATATTTGCAGTCCTGCATTGATAAATTAGATAAATACCAATAAAATCTATGTGCTCTGCCATTAAATAGCAGGATTTCACTCAGCTCTCTTAAGAATTTTTTTTTCTAGAACTCTACAGAAGAAAAACAGACTGATTCCAAATTAAGAAAGGAGTACATCAAGGCTGTATATTGTCTTCTTACTTATTTAACTTAAATGCAGAGTACATCATGCGAAAAGCTGGGCTTGATGAAGCACAAGCCAGAATCAAGATTGCTGGGAGAAATATCAATAACCTCAGATATGCAGATGATACCACCACCACCCTTATGGAAGAAAGCAAAGAGGGAATAATGAACCTTTGGATGAAAGTGAAAGAGGAGAGTGAAAAAGCTGGCTTAAAACTCAACAGTCAAAAAACTAAGATCATGGCATCTGGTCCCATCACTTCATGACAAAGAGATGGGGAAACAACGGAAACAGTGACAGACTTTATTTTCTTGGTCTCCAAAATCACTGCAGATGGTGAAAGCAGACATGAAATTAAAAGACGCTTGCTCCTTGGAAGAAAAGCAATGACAAATCTAGACAGTATATTAAAAAGCAGAAACATTACTTTGCTGACAAAGTTCCATATAGTCAAAGCTATGGTTTTTCCAGTAGTCATGTATGGATATGAGTTGGACCGTAAAGAAAGCTGAGAGCTGAAGAATTGATGCTTTTGAAATGTGGTATTGGAAAAGACTCTCTACAGTCCCTTGGACTGCAAGGTGATCCAACCAGTCCATCCTAAAGGAAATCAGTCCTGAATATTCATTGGAAAGATGGATGCTGAAGCCAAAGCAATACTTTGACCACGTGATGCAAAGAACTGACTCATTGGAAAAGACTCTGATGCTGGGAAAGATTGATGGGGGGAGGAAAAGGGGATGACAGAGGATGAGATGGTTGGATGGCATCACCAATTCGATGGACAGGAGTCTGAGCAAGCTCCGGGATTTGGTGATGGACAGGGAAGCCTGGTGTCCTGTAGTCCATGGGGTGTCAAAGAGTTGGACGTGACTGAGTGACTGAAATGAAGTACAGAAGAATTAACAATACTTTTTCACAAAATGATTAATCAACCACAGCCATACTTCCTCCATCACTGTGAAAGCATCCACCCTCCTTCATGAAAAACACCTCACCACTAGTGATGATGGTGCCTATACTAGTCAGCTCAAGCTGCCATAAAAAAATATCACAGGTTGGGTAACTTAAACAATAGTTCTGGAAGCTAGTAAATTGAATATGCTGATGAGGTACATTTCATTCTGAGGCTCCTTCTCTTGACTTGTAAGTGGCCATCTTCTCACGGTGTGTGCACATGGAGCGAGAGAAAGCTCTCTGGCATCTCTTCATATAAGGACACTAATCTTATGAAATCAGGACCCCAATATTTATAACATCATTTGACCATAATTAACCTTAACATAAACTCCCTACCAAAAAGGTGGTAGAGATAGGAACATGTATTATCTACATCCATTAGTAAGTTAGTTAAACACAATTTTCCTGTTTCACTAAATGAAGACCACTATATTTCTTTAAATGCTATATAATTTATAATTCACATTAAGTAATCATCTCTTAGTCTCAATCAATGAGGTTTTATTAGATGCTTAGCTAAAAATATAGTGGGGCCTTTTCATAGTTTTAGTTAGTTAAATACAAGTATCCTATCATTATGGAAAACAGTACTTTAGGTTTATAAACTATATAAAATTAATATACCCAAGAATATTTTGAGTTCTTTTTCTACCAAATTTTCAATGTTAGACTGCATTCCAAGCATCTGGAACCTTTTCTCTGAGGCTCTAAATTCATGATGAAATAGTAAAATGATATATAACATATTACTATGTTTTAAATAAGCTTATTTAAAACATTATTATAAATAAAAAGTATTATTAATATTCAGTTCAGTTCAGTTCAGTTGCTCAGTTGTGTCCAACTCTTTGCGACCCTATGGGCTGCATCACAGCACCCTCAATGTCCATCACCACCTCCCAGAGTTGACTCAAACTCATGTCCATTGAGTCGGTGATGCCATCCAACCATCTCATCCTCTGTTGTCACCTTCTCCTCCTGCCCTCAATCTTTCCCAGCATCAGAGTCTTTGCAAATGAGTCAGCTCTTCCCATCAGGTGGCCAAAGTATTGGAGGTTCAGTTTCAACATCAGTCCTTCCAATGAACACCCAGGACTGAATCCTTTAGGATGGACTGGTTGGATCTCCTTGGAGAGTCTCCTTGGACTCTCCTTGGAGAGTCTCCAAGGGATTCTTAAAAGTCTTCTCCAACACCACAGTTCAAAATCATCAATTCTTCCATGCTCAGCTTTCTTTATAGTCCAACTCTCACATCCATACATGACTACTGGAAAAACCATAGCCTTGACTAAACGGACCTTTGTTGGCAAAGTAATATCTCTGCTTTTCAATATGCTATCTAGGTTGGTCATAACTTTCCTTCCAAGGAGTAAGTGTCTTTTAATTTCATGGCTGCAATCACCATCTGCAGTGATTTTGGAGCACAAAAAAACAAAGTCAGCCACTGTTTCCACTGTTTCCCCATTATTTGCCATGAAGTGATGGGACCAGATGCCATGATCTTACTTTTCTGAATGATGAGCTTTAAGCCAACTTTTTAACTCTCCTCTTTCACTTTCATCAAGAGGCTCTTTAGTTCTTCTTCACTTTCTGCCATAAGGATGGTATCATCTGCATATCTGAAGCTATTGATATTTCTCCCAGCAATCTTGATTCCAGCTTGTGCTTCATCCAGCCCAGCGTTTCTCATGATGTACTCTGCATAGAAGTTAAATAAGCAGGGTGACGATATACAGCCTTGACGTACTCCTTTCCCTATTTGGAACCAGTCTGTTGTTCCATGTCCAGTTCTAACTGCTGCTTCCTGACCTGCATACAGGTTTCTCAAGAGGCAGGTCAGGTGGTCTGGTATTCCCAACTCTTTCAGAATTTTCCACAGTTTATTGTGATCCACACAGTCAAAGGCTTTGGCATAGTCAATAAAACAGAAACAGATATTTTTCTGGAACTCTCTTACTTGAAAAAGCAAGTGAAAAGTGATCCAGTGAATGTTGGCAATTTGATCTCTGGTTCCTCTACCTTTTCTAAAACCAGCTTGAACATCAGCAATATGGTTCACATATTGCTGAAGCCTGGCTTGGAGAATTTTGACCATTACTTTACTAGCATGTGAGATGAGTGCAATTGTGTGCTAATTTGGGCATTCTTTAGCATTTCCTTTCTTTGGGATTGGAGTGAAAACTGACCTTTTCCAGTCCTGTGGTCACTGCTGAGTTTTCCAAATTTGCTGACATATTGAATGCAGCACTTTCACAGCATCATCTTTCAGGATTTGAAATAGCTCTACTTTAAATCCATCACCTCCACTAGCTTTGTTTGTAGTGATGCTTCCTAAGGTACACTTGACTTTGCATTCCAGGATGCGTGGCTCTAGATGAGTGATCACACCATCGTGATTAACTGGATTGTTAAGATCTTTTCTGTACAGTCCTTCTGTGTATTCTTGCCACCTCTTTTTAATATCTTCTGCTCCTGTTAGGTCCATACTATTTCTGTCCTTTATTGAACCCATCTTTGCATGAAAAGTTCCCTTGGTGTCTCTCATTTACATGAAGAGATGTCTAGTCTTTTCCATTCAACTGTTTTCCTCTATTTCTTTGCATTGATCACTGAGGAAGGCTTTCTTTTCTCTCCTTGCTATTCTTTGGGGCTCTGCATTCAAATGGGTATGTCTTTCTTTTTCTCCTTTGCTTTTTGCTTCTCTTCTTTTCACAGCTATTTGTAAGGCCTCCTCACACAGCCATTTTGCTTTTCTGCACTTCTTTTTCTTAGGAATGGTCTTGATCCCTGTCTCCTGTACAATGTCATGAACCTCTGTCCATAGTTCATCAGGCACTCTGTCTATCAGATCTAGTCCCTTAAATCTATTTCTCATTTCCACTTATTAATATTACTGATAATAATAAGTCAGCAAACCAAAATTTAGTTGGCACTGAAAAATTAGTCAGTCTTTGAGCATTCTTAGTAACATTGACTGAGTGCCAGTCTTCTTGCTAAATGCTATGATCTATCTGCATTAATACAGTTCAGAAAGAAGAATTACAGATAAATTATTAAGAGCAATGGGAAAACAGGAATATTGGCCAAATACCTTGACTACGGGCCTTCCCAGGTGGCACTAGTGGAAAAGAACTAACCTGCCAGTGCAGGAAACATAAGAGACACAGGTTCAATCCCTGGGTCAGAAAGATTCCCCAGAGAAGGGTGTGGCAACCCACTCCAGTGTTCTTCCCTGGAGAATCCCATGGACAGTGGAGCCTGGTGGGCTACAGTCCATAGGCTCGCAAAGAGTCAGACACAACTGAAGCAACTTAGCTCAGCACAGCACACAGCACATTGACTAGAGTGAAGCACTCAGAGATCAGGATCTAGGAGAAACAGGTAAACCTCGAACACAACAGTAGATTAGAAGTGACCTGTTGAGATAGTCAGAGGTAAAAGGTATCTGAATCATGATAAACAGCTGAGGAAACTACATGCCATTCGTTGAAGTGGTTTGGGATAGAGGATAGTTAATGATGTGATCAGAATTCAAGAAGGCAGGGTAGAATTTTTTAGGAAATGTAGAAAAGCAATTTGGGTTAGGAAAAAAAAAAAAAGGTTGTTTTAAGCATGGTATAGAGTGGGTTTAGATACCCAGAAGAGGTTAGAATTTGGATGTTGGCCCAAAAAGAAAAAAATAAATAAATAAATGAAGCCCAGCATGATGGATTCACCCAACTCCTCTGGAGTATGTCAAACAATTCAACTACTCAATTTAGCTTCATTCTAAAATAGGACTTATTCCAAGGCAATAAAAATAAAAACAAAAATAAACAAATGGGACCTACTCAAACTTACAAGCATTTGCACAGCAAAGAAAACCATAGGAAAATTACAACAATGGAATGAGAGAAAATATTTGCAAATGATGTGACAAAGTCTTAATCTCCAAAATACACAAAAGCTCATACAACTCAACAACAAAAATAGCAATCAAAAAATGGGCAGAAGACCTTATTCTCCAAAGATGGCATACAGATGGCCAGTAGACACATGAAAAGATGCTCAGCATCACTAATTATTAGAGAAATGCAAATCAAAACTACGATGAGGTATCACCTCACATTGATCAGAATGGCCATCATTAAAATGTCTGCAAATAATAAAATGCTGGAGAGGATGTGGAGAAAAGGGAACTCTCCTATACTGTTGCTGGGAATATAATTTGGTGAAGCCACTATGGAAAATAGTGAGGAAGTTCCTTAGAAAACTAAAAATAAAATTATCATGTGATCCAGCAATTCCACTCCTGAGCATATACCAGAAAAAATTATAATCAAAAAGATACATGTACTCCTATGTTCATACAGCACTATTCACAATAGCTAAGTCATGGAAACAACCTAAATGTCCATCAACAGATTAATAGATTAAGAAGCAGTCCACTTAAGCAATGGAATACTACTCAACCCATAAAAGAGAATGAAATAATGCCAGTTGCAGCAATGTGGATGCAACTAGAGATTACCATATGAAGTGAATCAAGTCAGAAAGAAAAAGACTAATATCATATAATAGTACTTAGATGTGAAATCTTAAATATGGCACGAATGAACCTATCTACAAAAAAGACTCACAGACATAGAGAACAGACTTGTGATTGCCAAGGGGGAGGAGGTTAGGTGAGGGAAGGACTAAGAGTTTGGGATTAGGAGATGTAAACTATTAAGTACATGATGGATAAGCAACAAGGTCCTAATGGATAGCACAGAGGACTATATTCAAATCCTGTGAAAAACTATAATGGAAAAGAAAATTTTTTAAAAAAAGAATGTCTGTATGTGTATAACTGAGTCACTTTGGTGAACAGCAGAGCTTGGCACAATACTATAAATCAACTGTATTTTAATTAAATATTAAATTAAAAACTAAATAAAATAGGGACCCATGAAGGTAGTCTGTAAAGGTAGTCCTTCAGAAGTATAAGCATGGTACTTATACCCAAGTAAATAAATCCTGTGGTCTTCAGGATGGGTGGCACCTAGTGTTGGTAGTGGTGGGTGGAGGAGCTTCTTCAAGCTGGCGTCTGTAGTCTCACATCTGCAGATCACTTCCTACCATTATTTACTACAACAGATGATGAATTTCATCAATTATAAATCAATTCTTAACTAATTTCAGTGGCAGAAGACACCCTTTTAGAGTCCCATAGGTATTTGAGCATCAGGTTGTTTCAAAGCAAAGATGAATTTAATGATCCTTCCCAAAGTTTTTTCCTAATCATTATTGCTTACTTGCTAATACTTTGGAGTTATAATTCTTTTTCTCTCATTTTAAATTTATCACTTGATGGAAATAATTGGGAGGTGTGAATATTTTTCAACAGTGGGAGCCTTTATTAGCTTTTAAGTAGATAAAAATATCCTTTCTTCCCCATAGTGCAAAGTGGAATGGGCTATTACTACCACCTCAGTAAATTAAATGATTTTTAAAAAAAAAAAAGAAATAGATTGTGAAAATGTTTAGCCAAAGGAGTTCTCCAGCTGACTGAACATTTATGGGCACTTTACCATCAAGGCAAGGTAAATTCACCTACAAGTAGCTATTTAAGAAACATGTGTATAATGATAGCTGTTAAACCTACCCAACTGAATTACACCTAACTTTAGACAAAAGAGGAGAATGTACTCATTACTAAATTGGTGATAACTAAAAGGATGGTAGAATAATCACCTACAAGAATATGAATAGGGCCAAATGAAGCCTAAATTTGTGAAACAGAATAATTAGCAATAATGTATTGAACTTAAGAAAACTTAATTGGAAAGTAAACACACACACACACATATACACATGTTTGGTAACTTCTGATTGGGAAATAATTGCTTTGTTTTGAGCCAGGTGGTCTCCAGGCAGGTATGGGAAATTAGGTAAATCATACTGTGTACTCCCTCCTGGGCCTAATTATTTAAAGGAAAGTCATCTAAATTTAACAAGAAGCAGTGTTCTCAAGGGGAGAAGGCAATGGCAACCCACTCCAGTACTCTTGCCTGGAAAATCCCATGGATGGAGGAGCCTGGTAGGCTGCAGTCCATGGGGTCACTAAGAGTCAGACACAACTGAGCGACTGAACTGAACTGAACTGATATATCCCCGGCAAAGGTTACGGTGAGTACAAAGACCCAGAAATGGAAAAAGGCTTGATGAAATTGAGAAATTAGAAGAATGCTTTTTAACTTTTTCACAAAGCAAAACAAAACCTATTTACTATTAGATGATCTGTGAAACTAACCTCTTTTACTAAATCACCAAAACTCTTTTGGGCTTTGCAATATAAACCATCATACACCTAGGGACAGTTTTACTGGATTAAAAGTGCTGCTTAAGGTCTTCACTAAAAGGTCATTGGGCATTTATTCTACCAGAGGTGTTTGATATAAATGACCTGAATGGTAACTTCAGAACTCCCACCTGGAGGTTCAAGTCTGACTTCTAAGTACCAAGATAGTGTGAATCTAGCTAGCTCTTTGTCTCAGATCTTCTGAGAGCTTTGCTCTTAAGTGAAAGAAAGACTTGGATCTTCACAGGGAAACCTTCAGTATGTACTGGCTGGGGGCACTTTTCTCCCTCTGTTTTCTGGATTTGGGTTATGTGGTATAAGACACAGGGAAGTGGAATTGGATATGCCTCATTCTATCAGTTCTGAATAAGTTCCTTGAGTAAAATACTCTTATTTTATTCTTCTTCAGATACCAAGCACCTACTACAATGCCTAGCTTATAGTACACTGGCTAATACCTGAATAGTTTTACTTTTTTATGGTTGAAAAAACCAAAAATATAGAAATGCTTTGTGACACCTGAAAGTTATATCAAATTCCATCTCAATATTCAAAATCAATTTTACTGAAACAGAGCCACAGTCATTTACATTTTGTCAAAACCTATGTGCTTTCATGTTATAATGGCAGCCTAGACTATGTGGGTTACAAGCCTTACTTACTATTTTCTAGTCACTTATAATTGGCCATAATCTCAATGGTGTGATCACTCATCTAGAGCCAGAAATCCTGGAGTGCCAAGTCAAGTGGGCCTTAGAAAGCATCACTATGAACAAAGGTAGTAGAGGTGATGGAATTCCAACTGCTGCTACTGCTGCTAAGTCGCTTCAGTCGTGTCCCACTCTGTGCAACCTCATAGACAGTGGCCCACCAGGCTGCCCCGTCCCTGGGATTCTCCAGGCAAGAACATTGAAGTGGGTTGCCATTTCCTTCTCCAATGCATGAAAGTGAAAAGTGAAAGTGAAGTAGCTCAGTTGTATATGACTCAGCGACCCCAGGGACTGCAACCTACCAGGCTCCTCCATCCATGGGATTTTCCAGGCAAGAGTACTGGAGTGGGGTGCCATTGCCTTCTCCGGGAATTCCAGCTAAGGTATTTCAAATCTTAAAAGATGATGCTGTTAAAGATCTGCACTCAATATGCCAACAACTTTGGAAAAATTATCATTGGCCACAGGACTGGAAAACATCAGTTTTCATTTCAATCCCAAAGAAAGGCATTGCCAAAGAATGTCCAAACTACCACACAATTACACTCATTCACATGTTAGCAAAGTAATGCTCAAACTTCCCCAACCTAGGCTTCAACAGTATATGAACCAAAAATTTCCAGATATATAAGTTGGATTTAGAAAAAGCAAAGGAATCAGAGATCAAATTGCCAGCATCCTTCGGATCATAGAAAAAGCTGGAGAATTCCTGAAAAACATCTGCTTCATTCACTATGCTAAAACTTTTGACTGTGTGGTTTACAAAAATACTGTGGAAAATACTTAAAGAGATGGTAATAACAGACCACTTTACCTGCCTCCTGAGAAGCCTGTATGCAGGTCAAGCAGCAACAGTTAGAACGGGACATGGAACAATGGACTGGTTCCAAATTGGGAAAAAAGTCTGTCAAGGCTGTTTATTGTCATCCTGCTTAAACCTATATGCAGAGTACAGCATCTGAAATGCCAGGCTGGATGAAGCACAAGCTGGAATCAAGATTGCTGGGGAAAATATCAATAATGACAGGTACGCAGATGACACCACCCTTATGGCAGAAAGTGAAAAGGATCTAACAACCATTTGATGAAAGTGAAAGAGGAGAGTGAAAAGGCTGGCTTAAAATTCAACATTCAAAAATCGAAGATCATGGCATCCAGTTCCATCACTTCATAGCAAAATGATGAGGAAACAAGGAAACAGTGACAGACTTTATTTTCTGGGACTCCAAAATCACTGCAGATGGTGACTGCAGCCATGAAATTAAAAGACTCTTGCTCCTTGAAATAAAACCTTTGACAAACCTAGACAGCATATTAAAAAGCAAAGCCATTACTTTACCGACAAAGGTCCATCTAGTCAAAGTGATAGTTTTTCCAGTAGTCATGTATCAATGTGAGAGTTGGGCTATAAAGAAAGCTGAGTGCCAAGGAACTGATGCTTTTGAACTGTGGTGTTTGAGAAGACTCTTGAGAGTCCCTTGGTGCAAGGAGATCCAACCAGTCCATCCTAAAGGAAATCAGTCCTGAATATTCATTGGAAGGACTGATGTGGAAGCTGAAGCTCCAATACTGTGGCCACGTGATGGGAAGAGTAGACTCATTAGAAAAGACCCTGAAGCTAGGAAAGATTGAAGGAGGGAGGAGAAGGAGATGACAGAGAACAAGGTGGTTGGATGGCATCACCAACTCAACAGACATGAGTTTGAGCAAACTCCAGGAGATGGAGCAAGACAGGGAAGCTTGGCAGGCTGAAGTCCATGGCATCGCAAAGAGTTGGACATGACTGAGTGACTAACAACAACTATTGGCCATTCACAGAAAAGTTTGCCAACCTCTGTGACAAATAATTTTCATCTAAATGAATGAATATATGAATAAATTAATTGTAACAGGAAATTTATTTTTATGCAATCACTTCTCAAAAGTACTCCATGACAGAGATCCAGATGTTGTCTAGATTTTGACACATTTTATTACAAATATGACACTTGTAAGTATCATTTTGCTGTGCTATTCTGAAATAGATTCAATCAGAATAAAAATTATAACTGTGTTTTCTAAATGAGCTTCTCCTGTTTTTGTAATTAAACATACATCATCATGCTTCTTTTCATGAGGATCAGTCAACCCCCCAAGAAATTCTTTTTAAACTCTGTTCGTCATCTCAGGTTACTCATCTCACTCTATCAAGTATGTGTATGTCCTTTGGGGATCTTTTTCCTTCTGCATTTGTCATTTGGTTCTAAACTTTTACCCTGTGATAGGCATTTCTGATTTAAAAAATATGACTGCAAGAAACTCAATCACCTTCCTTATATGTGAATTTCATTTCACTTTTTTCTTTACATGTTTTAAAGAAATTCTAGCTATTACTGAATACTCCCTGCACTTTTTCAAGTGTTTATTTGGAAGAATCACAAAGTGACTATATCTTGAAAAGCAGAACCAGTCACATTTGGATGAAACAAGATTTATGCTCTTGTATAAAGCAGGTTGATGAGGGTAAAAGAAGAGAGTGAAAAAGCTGGCTTAAATTTCAGCATTAAAAAAAATAATAAGATCATGGCATCTGATCCCATCACTTCGTGGCAAGTAGAAGGGCAAACAGTAGAAGCAGTGACAGTTTTTCTTTCATTGGGCTCCAAAATCACTGCGGATGGTGACTGCAGCCATGAAATTAGAAGACGCTTGCTTCTTGGAAGAAAAGCTATGACAAACCTAGACAGTGTATTAAATAGCAAAGACATCACCCACAAACATCCAAGTAGTCAAAGCTATGGTTTTACCTATAGTCATATACAGATGTGAGAGCTGGACCATGAAGAACGCTGAGCACTGAAGAACTAATGTTTTGAATCATGATGCTGGAGAAGACTCTTGAGAGTCCCTTCGACTGCAAGGAGATCAAACCTGTCAAGCCTAAAAGAAATCAACTTTGAATATTCATTGGAAGGACTGATGCTAAAGCTGAAGTTCCAATAGTTTGGCCACCCCAAACCTCACTGAATGCAGACAGCCAGCTCATTGGAAAAGACCCTGATGTTGGGAAAGACTGACGGCAAAAGGAGAAGAGGGTGACAGAGGATGAGATGGTTGGATAGCATCACCGACTCAATGGACATGAACTTGAGCAAACTCCAGGAGATAGAAGAGGACAGGGAAGCCTAGCATGCTGCGTCCATGGGGCTGCAAAGAGTTGGACATGACTTAGCAACTGAACAACAACAACATAAACAAGATACATACACTGCTATTGATTTAACAACAACAACAACAAAAAGCTATACAAAATACATATTACAAAATTAGAAATAAGCTACTCTGAACAGTGCAGAGAAACCAGAAGAGGACTAAAAGGAAAATGGCTCTAATGCTATTGCTTACACCTTCCTAGTGTTGGCATTCCTGCCACTTTTCACTTATTTTCTTTTCCAAATTTCTGAAAAGGGATTACAAAGTAAATAATAAGTTGAATCTGTTACCTGAGATGACAAGTTTTTTTTTTCTTTTGTGTAATTTTGCTTTTAAATTTGGAGAAGTGGATTCAGACTCAAGTTCTTTTAAAATATAAAGCTTGTCTTCTGCACATCATTGATATCACTGAAACTTATAATTTTATAAAGGCAAAAAATGTGGGTTTTGATATTTATCATCTCCTTTTTTTCTCTAAGTGTTTTGGAAATAAATTTATATAGATTGCAGTTAAATAGTATGTTCATTTGCCATACACTATAGGGGAGATCTTATTCTTTCAAATTGAGGGGCCAGTGCTACAGAAGGAAAAGCTTTAGAAGTTAATACTACTTAGTTAATCCAGCTCATTAGCCCCAAATCTCACTGAATGCTGAGAGTGCTGCTAATGTAATAATTTCCCCTGTTAATGGAGTCAAAGCAAACTTCAAAGAATGGCTAGTACCTCATTCATTAACTTAATCAACTCTCTGGACACCTCACAGACAAGGCGTCCTGGTAGGAGGGCAATAAAGATGTAAGTAGGTGTTCTGTTCTGTTTTCCCACCACTGATTTAAAAGTTAAAATTCAAATAACCAAGAGTGCACAAAGAATAAACAGTCCCAGCTTCCCTGGTGACTCAGACAGTAAAGAATCTGCTGGTAATGCCAGAGACCTGGGTTTGATCCCTGGGTTGGGAAGATCTCCTGGAAGAGGAAATACAGTATTCTTGCCTGGAAAATTCCACAAACAGAAGAACCTGGCAGGCTACGGTCCATAGCGCCACGAACAGTAGGACATGATTGAGCACACAGGCAGATACCACCTTTAAATAAGACCAGAACAAGAAAAATAAATGCTACTATGTAACTTTTGTCAGAACTTAACTGCAAGCAGATCCACCCAGTCCATTCTAAAGATCAGTCCTGGGTGTTCATCAGAAGGACTGATGCTAAAGCTGAAACTCCAATACTTTGGCCACCTCACGCGAAGAGTTGACTCATTGGAAAAGACTCTGATGCTGGGAGGGATTGGGGGCAGGAGGAGAAGGGGAAGACAGAGGATGAGATGGCTGGATCGCATCACTGACTCAACGGACATGTGTTTGAGTGAACTCCAGGAGCTGGTGATGGACAGGGAGGCCTGTGTTCTGTGATTCATGGGGTCGCAAAGAGTTGGACACAACTGAGCAACTGAACTGAATGAACTGAACTGAACTGAAGTTTGAAATGATCCAAATAGAGAACAGTCAATATAAAAAGCCAAAATCTAGTGTACTAGCATTGTACGTTTTACATGCTAGAACTGCTGTACACACTTTAGCCTGTAAACAAAATAGATGCTGGGTGGTTATCAATTTCTACCATTATTAGTTCATTTTCCTTTAAAGATTTTCTAAAACAAAGGTCAATATATTTAGAGCATATATAACAAATACTATTTTTCACACATGATTTTTTTAAGCTTTAAAACAAAGTAGGAAAAAAAAAGAATGTTATTTTTCTTTCACTCAATCAATATGTGAATACCTTCCGCCTACCTAAGCAGTATTTAAATGTTGTTTTTGCTGCTTAGTCACTAAGCCATGTCCAACTGTTTTGCGACCCCATGGACTGTCCCATGGGATTTCCCAGGCAAGAATAATGGAGTGGATTACCATTTCCTTCTCCATGGGATCTTCCTGATTTGGAGATCAAATTCAGGTCTCCTGCGTTGGCAGGTGGATTCTTCATCACTGAGCTACCAGGGAAGCCTGGTGTCTAGATGATAAAATTCAATAAGAATGTATTTTAAATTATTTTTTATTTTTATTAATTTTTAGCAAATCTTCTTATGAGTTCTTGAATCTTTCTCATTTCTGGATAGTCTTCACTACTATAGTTACTACTGAGGGAGGGAGGAAGGTCCCTATGCCTGTATAAAGTGTTAAGATGTCAGAGATTGCATGGGATTCTTTTTTAAAGAAATAGGTTTTGTTTAGTGAACTAGTTAAAGTTTGGGGGTGACAAAGAGAGAGAAGTTATTGGTGACAGCAGCTGGACAAGAAATAAAACAGCAGGAAGAGTTTTGCTTCTCTTTTGTCACTTGAAGAACTCTCCATTTTCTAAAACAGAAAGTGAGTTTTCTGGTTCCAGCACAACCTTAACTGACTTCAAGTTCCACAGTGTGAATCCTTGGGAGTGACTGTTATTCTCCTTCTGCACCTGCCCCTGGTTTCACCCCCAGCCAGGGAATTATTTAAAACTCTGTTTTCTTTCCTCTTTGCCTACTTAGACACTCAAAGCTGGGGAGTGTTTCATAGTTCTACAAAGGACTTTTCCCCAGCCCAAACTAGCTGTTCCTCCAGTTGCATTAAATTATATGCTAGCAAAGCTTTCTTTTATTCTGTTCTATCTTGCAGGAATTTCTAAGACGCTTTGATACAGTTATAGAGAAACTCACAAACATCTCTGATTTATAAAATGAAGATGTACTATTGAAAGCTTTACTTTTAATTAACAGAAACTAAACGCTTAGAAAATCAGTGTTCTCTAATGCAGAAGCAGCCTGTATTTTTAAAATAATGAATAAGAATGTTTCATGTAGAATGGGATTCAAAGTGTAATTTGATACATTGATTTTAGGTTCATTACTTATATTGTGTCTCTTTTACATTATACATGTCTTTAGATATTCAAAATCTAAGAAGGTAATTGGCACTTCTCTCGATTGAGACATGAAGGATAAAATCAGGTTTGGAGGTACTATTAATTTTCAGTTCAGTCATATGTAATGCTCATACGTTCTCTGGGGTTTTTGCTCTTGGGCATATGTGCCTGCAACAAGCTTCCATGAGCTGTATGGGGTGTCAGCTAGTCTAAGAAGCTTTAGTTGCTCCACTGGAAGGAAGGCTTTCCTTTCTTCAGTGGTCTCACCTGGGCTTGTTCACATGGTGGTAGCTAGCCTGGCCCAGGATCCTAAGAGCCTGCCAACCCAAACAGTGTTGCTGCCGTTTTGTTCTATTAGCTAAAGAAAGTTACAAAGCCAGCCGGTGTTAAAGGCAAGGAGAAATGGACTATAATATCTGGAATAGATAAAACTAAGAATCGTAGTCATGCATGCAATCGTCTGGAACATGCACAACTTTGGAGCTGTAGCAGTCATATGTACAATCATGTTGAGGAAACAGACAGTCAGGACATGAAGATAACTTGCAGAGATAATAATGTGTAAGTGACTAGGACGACCTTGGTAACATTTGTGTTCCTGGTTTTAGCTGTTTCCAAGATTTTAGTGGTACCCTTGCACTTCCCTCAGTGTTGCTGTTAAATCCTTTCTTGAATCTGTGAGTCAATTAAGTCTCCCTTTTTACCTAACTTAAATGAGTTCTATTGGCTTTAATCAAAATTCCTGAAAAAATACCTGCACCCAAACTTATTTACATTTCTTATTCCCTGTCCATTCTTGTCTTATACTAATATACTCAGTAGAATAAAGGTTAAGTTATATATTCATTTAGCTACTGCCTTTCATTTTTCAATCAATTTTATTTCCAATAAACCAAATGTCCATCTTCATTAAGCAACTCAACTGTATTTAATTCTTCATCTGGATTTGTAGGATGGTACTTTTTAAATGGTCTGAGTAGTCAGACACTACCCTTTAATTCCAAAAATTAAAGACTAAATGTCATTTAGGAAATTGAAAATCAACTTTTTATGACTTCAATTGAAAGAACTCATACTGAAATGTGAACAATGTTCATGAAAAGTTAATGAATAAGACTAATGATAGTGTGTAGTAATTTTAGAATGATCAGGCTATTAAACTACTTATAACTAATGCTAATACCTTAGAGAAAAGAGGTTAATGGTATTAGAATTTCATGCTCATAACAAAACTGAACTTCAAAAGCCTTTGATGATCACATATATCAAGAGTCCACTTCACATTGCTCTCACATTCACTATCTAGACACATTCATTTATCATTTTAAATATAATTATTATGGATGTCAAACTCTAGTATCTGAAGCAATTTTATGACTTTTGAACTCTGCATATCCCTGTGTAATTTTGTGCTTCCTCCTAAGATTTAAAAATACTCCCTTTTCTTGTTCCCTTTTTGGGCCACTGTAATTGAGAGGTCTGTGTCCTTTTAAAATCCCTTCAGCATGTTGGAAGAAAAACATCATCTAGCAAAAAGGTAAATAATGTTTTTAGAAAACCAGCACAGATGGTAAGGACGCTAAGCCACTGAATGCACAGACTAGGAATAAAAGCCTCTGCTAAAAGAACGGTTCTGTGACCCATTACATCCTGCATCTCTCTGAACGGAAACAAAAAAGAAGGCACAGTTTCAAGGAAAGACACTATCAATGTTAGGTAAAATTTGTGTAGGAATATGCCTTTTCAGTATAGTCTTCTTTCTTCAGAACCAGGCAGTTACTTTCAGTTACCTGATATTTACAGAGGTCAAGGAGGTGTCATTATTGTCCTCAGTTTCAGTAGATTCACAGGCAATGTGGGAGAATTTAAGAGACTTACAATTAGTGATAATGGTGTTTCCTCCCTTTGGTAATCTACTTCAAAATGTCTCTGTAGAAGTTTATATGCCTCTATAAAAGTTTAAATTCAATTGAGTCGAAATGTTCATATTCCTGAGAAAAACAAACAATAGAATTTTAGTATACTTCTCCCAGTGAGACCCCTTCGTTCCAGTGCCACACTGGTTATCTGTAAATAAAGTGCAGCTTTCAAGGCAGTCAGTGAGCCGTCAAGCATGTGAAAGAGGCAATATTTCAGCAGTGCTGTGCTGTGCTAAAGAGTGCAATCCATCAGAGAGCTGGTAAAACACAGGGGCCATTTGGGAAAGCTCTAAGCACACATTTACAAAAATATCAAATACAAATTAAAGGGAACTTAAGGATACTTTGTTTTGACTGCTGGAAAGGAAACAATGATACACAGAGGGACCCAGGTGGTTAATGTACTGTGCACATTACCACTATGAAGTACAAAACCTCAGTCTCTCAGCTCTTCAGAAACTACAAAGTCAGTTGATTACATAGTGCCCTGTAGAATAGACTTTAAACTTAGATGAGCAAACATCCCAGATATCCTTTCAAAGCTTGCCAATTCACTTGGCTTTTGAAGTCTTGTTATAGGGCTGTTGTGCAGGATAAGATTACAATGTTTTAACTCTACTAGAGGGTCTAAGCTTATCTCAAAAACAATACAGAAAATGGCAGGAGCTCTTGTTCATTGAAGTAAAAGTAAACAGGTACAATAGTAACAGTAAAACAAATTTTCTGGATTCAGAGATGGTGCGATATGTAAACCTAAGGATCTGATGTTAATGTAAGTCCCTAGACATGGTAGTCAACTTCACTAGAAGGCAAATAGGGAGTTACTTTTTTCTATTTTAGTTCAATTTTAGGGAGTTTATTTTATACTGGAAATTCATCTATGTTCACATCTGAGCTAATGGTTTTCATCTATAGATTAACCTGGTTGTTTCCTGAGAAACCTGTATGCAGGTCAAGAAGTAACAGTAAGAACCAGACATGGAACAAGTGACTGGTTCCAAGTTGGGAAAGGAGTACATCAAGGCTGTAAACTGTCAAGCTGAATATTTAATTTATATGCAGAATACATCATGTGAAATGCTGGGCTTGATGAATCACAAGCTGGAATCAAGATTGTAAGGAGAAATATCAACAACCTCAGATATGCAGATCATACCACTCTAATGGCAGAAAATAAAGAGGAACTAAAAAGCCTCTTGATGAGGGTGAAAAAGAAGAGAGAAAAAGCTGGCTTGAAACTCAATATTAAAAATACTAAGATCATGGCATCCAGTTCCATTACTTAATGACAAATAGAATAGGGAAAAGTAGAAACAGTGACAGATTTTATTTTCTTGGCCTCCAAAATCACTGTGGACAGTGACTGTAGCCATGAAAATAAAAGATCCTTGTTCCATGAAAGGAAAGCTATGACAGACCTAGATAGCAGAGACACCAGTTTGCTGAAAAAAGTCTGCATAGTCAAAGCTATTGTTTTTTCCAGTAGTCATGTACAGATGTGAGAGTTGGACCATAAAGAAGGCTAAGTGCTGAAGAACTGATGCTTTTGAATTGTGGTGCTGGAGAGGACTCTTGGGAGTCTCTTGGACTGCAACGAGATCAAACCAATCAATCATAAAGGAAATCAACCCTAAATACTCATTGGAAGGGATGATACTAAAGCTGAAGCTCCAAAACCTTGGCCACCTGATACAAAGAGCTGACACATGGGAAAAGACCCTGGTTCTGGGACAGATTAAAGACAAACAGAGAAGTTGGCAGAGGATGAGATGGTTAGGTAGCATCACCGACTCAATGGACATGAATTTGAAAAAAAAAATCTGGGAGACAGTGAAGGATAGGGAAGCCTGGTGTGTTGCAATCCATGAAGTCTCAAAGAGTCGGACATGACTTGATGACTGAACAGCAACAGAAGGGTCTTTAAGATCCTGTCTCATTATCACATTCTCTGCTCATACATATTTGTAGATTCAAGTGTCTTCTTACCACAATGACTAGAAAGTCTATAATGAAAATGCAAGACGGTGGACAAAATCACAACCCATGCTTAATGTTTACTTTGATGTCTTTTAGTAATTTGATTTGATAATTTGGAGATACAGAGTCATTCCTCTAATTGAAAGTGTGCGAAAAATGATCCATACCCAGTGAATGTTGAAGTCATTGGAAATAATTTGGTGGGTGTTTTTGTTTTTGAGTAATACAATTTCACATATCAATAGCAACAACAAAAATTAAGAGTGGAGTACATAATTCATAGGGAGATATTCTTCATAAAATTCTTCCTGTTGAAATGTCTGAATAATATGCTTTGATTTGTATGCTTTTTCAGAGTTTTGCAGACCCATGACACAGAACACAGCTATCTCTATCTAACCAATATATTTTAAAAGCCAATAAGGTTTCCCAAAATAGAACTTGTTGACAAACGCTTCAGATGTGGACCTCTAGTGAGTCATACATGAGTATTGTAGAGAGGAGAGTCACTAAAGGCAAGTTCTACATGAGTAAGAAAAAAAAAAAATCACTGTCGATTTGAAGACCTAATTTAATATTTAGTATTTAGTAATTCAACTATGCTGTCTTATAATTTGTTCCTTGCTTTCACTATCAGTACAGAAACTAATGTCTAATGCCTAAAACATCTCTGTATAAATCCCAATTTTGACCTAGTGTGTATTCAGAAAACTAAGACCATGGCATCTGGTCCCATCACTTCATGGGAAATAGATGGGGAAACAGTGGAAACTGTGGCTGACTATTTTTGGGGCTCCAAAATGACTGCAAATGTTGCCTGCAGCCATGAAATTAAAAGATGCTTCCTCCTTGGAAGAAAAGTTATGACCAACCTAGATAGCATATTCAAAAGCAGAGACATTACTTTGCCAACAAAGGTCCATCTAGTCAAGGCTATGGTTTTTCCAGTAGTCATGTATGGATGTGAGAGTTGGACTGTGAAGAAAGCTGAGTGCAGAAGAATTGATGCTTTTGAACTGTGGTGCTGGAGAAGACTCTTGAGAGTCCCTTGGACTGCAAGGAGATCCAACCAGTCCATCCTAAATGAGATCAGCCCTGGGTGTTCTTTGGAAGGACTGATGCTAAAGCTGAAACTCCAGTACTTTGGCCACCTCATGCGAAGAGTTGACTCATTGGAAAAGACTCTGATGCTGGGAGGGATTGGGGGCAGGATGAGAAGGGGACGACAGAGGATGGAATGGCTGGATGGCATCACCACCCCACCGACCCAGGGATCTAGCCCAGGTCTCCTGCATTGCTGGCAGATTATTTACCACTGAGCCACCAGGGAAGCCTGGCTAAAAGACATTGTCACAGTATAACATAGACAGCAACATCAGGAAATAACTGCCACTCCTACCACTTGTAGGATTAAGGAACCAAAGGAAGGAAGCCATTGGAATCATTAAGGATTGGAGGAGGAGCTTTGTGGAGATGAACATCAGACCTCCCTGGTGCTAGAGTCTCTGAGGGGGACTTGATGAAATTAAATGCTGGAAATGCAAATGTTGGAAAGACTACAAACTAGAATCACTGGCTATTACAGAAAGGCACTGCTGCAGCCAGAATGAAGAAGTGTTGAGGTAACTACCTGGAGCTGAAAGAAACAGAGAGAAAGTTCACCATATGAGCAATCCCTATGTCTCCTCTAGTCTTTCTAGTTCCTTCCAATAGTCTCAAGCAGAAGGTCAGGAGAAAAATTGGGTTTGTAAAGCTCCTGCTCAGCATTATAAAGCCAACTACCGAAGTGGGGCTGGAGCCAAGAGACAATAGTTTGAACTGCCACAACCTCTACCTTACAGGACAGTGAAGGATTTGCAATTACATCATTGATGGACAGTTCTCAAGAGTGTCAGATTGGATACAGTGAGTTATGAGAAATGCTCTAGCATGAAAGCAAGAATTAAGCAGTGATCATTTCCCTTTTTTCTAGTTTTGAGACACATTTTTCTTTATCAGAAAGTTGTAGTTTAATAAAACTCTGTACAGAGAATCAAAATTATTATAACTTTAACATATTCAATGTTTCTTATTAAAGAGATTTCTACAGGCCATTATTCAGGTCTATTATTCTAACATTAGACACATTTTAGCTTATTAGCTTAAAATCAGCAACATTACATATTACAAATGCAAAGATGTGCCCACTTTCAGGATTCTAGACCGCTTTTGTCCAGATATTATAGAATTGTTAGAAATAATCCATGAGAAACTGTGACTTTTTTAAATTAAATAAAATTTATATATAGACATAATAAAGATTTCAATTATTTATATAAATACTTTTAAAGTAAAAAAATCTATATGTTTATAGTTTTAGTCACACAGAAATGGATCCTACCTCAATTTTTTTTACTTAATATCATCCTTTGTAATATTACACAGATTGATATTCCCCAACCTTGGTATTATCTGCATTCAAATGTACATGCACATAATATATGTTAAAATTCCCTTTTGATGGTAATTTATGTTGTTTCTAACTTTCTGCTATGATGATAAATGATGAATGAACAAATGACAGGATTCACATTGAACAATCTTTATATGTGATCTCATATACAAAGTGTTGGAGAAGGAAATGGCAATCCACTCCAGTATTCTTGCTTGGAAAACCTCATGGACAGGGGAGCCAAGCAGCCTACAGTCATGGTGTCACAAAAATGTTGGATACAACTGAGTGATTAAACAACAAATATACAAAGGTCATGTGTGTGTGTGTACGTGTGTGTGTGTATATATATATTCTTGGCATATAAAATTATATATATAATGGACATAACAATACCAAGTTAGATAAACAATCAGTATTTTGTTTAATGTTCATTAATAGTTGGGTCAGCCATTGATGACTTAAAACATCATGAAAAGAGAACAAAATACAGTCCTATGAGTGTCATGTCATCTTTTTATTCAAAGCATTTTTATAATCAGTATTTTTCTTTCTCATAACCAGATCCTACACCATGTGAAGCCCTTACCATATTACAGCTACGACCAGCCGGTGATCAGGTACTGCCAGGCTCACCAGCCACTCCATGTCAACAAGGGCTACGAAGCAGTGTCTCCGGAACAGGACGAATCTCCCAGTCTGGAGCTTGGGCACGACCACAGCTTCATCGCCACCATCGCCAGGTCTGCAGCCCCAGCCATTTACCTTGAGAGAATAACAAACTAACGTGAAAGGCAACCCCTCATTGGAGAACTCAATCCGGGGAAGGAGGGCCTTCATCTTAAAGGAGAATGAGTGTCCAAATCACGCAATCCAGCCGGCTCATCGTTCCTGAGATATTTATGGCATAGAGGAAAGGAAACAAAGAAAACTGCTTAAAGAGAGCAGTGGATGTACCTGCAAGCATAACCAGGAGAACTACAGAACTCTCTTTGCTTTAAAACATACAAACAGAAATTCTCCTGGATGTAAATAGTAAACATGTCAGGTTCTTATAAAAATAGATTTCACCTTAGCTACATATAGCTTTGTTTGTATATTTTGCTTTTTCTACAACTGCATGGTTCCTGGGCTGGAGAACCACAGTGGGGTGGGGGTGGGGGGAGCATCAAACCAGATGTGGGTGGGAAATTGGGGAAACAATACATTTTTCACTGTTAAATGTGTGTAACAGATTATTCCACTTGTTTTCGATTCATTTTTTCTTCAAAAATGTCATTTGTTCTTGCTTGGTTTCTTGTGTTTTTT
Source organism: Oryx dammah (assembly GCF_014754425.2). Lineage (NCBI taxonomy): Eukaryota > Metazoa > Chordata > Mammalia > Artiodactyla > Bovidae > Oryx > Oryx dammah. Next base: position 58,734,304 of record NW_024070209.1, read on the forward strand.
TACGGGTCATGTGATTCTGTTTCCAATTCTAAACATGGGCACTGAAATTTACGTTGTTCCAAAAGATTTCCTTTACTGCAGACCACAAAGAAACAAAGTTGACCACAAAGTCTGACAGAACTACTGGAATGAAAATCCAACAAAATCTGAGCAAATGATCCTCCAAGTCACATTGTATGCAATGTGAAGAGTTTTGATTTTTTTATCCTATTGGCAGCCCACACTGTGAGCTTTCACTGTGTGAGAGGTGAAGAGAAAGACCTGGGAAGACCTCCAAATAAGAAGACTCTTAGAAAGTTTCTCAACTTCGTATACCTAGGGATATATGAAGAACAAAGTCCATGTGGTCAATGAACAAAACGACCAAGCTGACAAATTTCTAAACACAAGATAATGTGTCACCTTGCTTTTTAAATTAATTATCAATTAGCTTTTGTGTAGATTTTATCAATAAAAGAAAAAATGTTGGAAAAAATAAACAATTATTTTGTGGTTAGTATACCACAGGCCACCTAACGTTGAGTGCTTTGTCTCTATATTACGGAATCGTTCTAATGTATAGTGACAATTCGAGAATATTTTGCTATCTGTCAAGTGCCTTCTACATGTTCTTCCCTCAGGTAAGGAAGTCCTGCAAGATTAGAAAAGAATTATGAGACATCTTATGCACTAATTGCTTTCATAGTCTCATTTACAGATATGATGTGACTCAGAACTGTTTAGCAATAAGAAAAAATTAAGTATCCATGGAAGTTTTAGAGGTTGAATGATCTTCTAGGACAGACAGAACTGTGTGGATATTGATTACAATTTCAATAAAGCATAGTTATCACCCATTTTTTAACAAAGGATATACCTATGCATACATCAGTTGAACCATTTTCACTTGACTTCCTTGGTTCTGTGATGCTATCTCATCAATTCTCCGATTCACTACAGACATTATCCTGATTTAGCCACTTGTCTGATTCACTATTTTTAAAATAAATTGAAAGTATATAATGTATGTCATCCTTTATTAGGTGAGATTTTGCATTCTGAAAGGTGCCAATATATGGTGATATTAGTGGGTTTTCTGAAGAACTAAATTGATTGCTGCCATCCATTTAATTCCAAATTCTCTTGAAATAATAATAAAATTATTGTCAATTACTTTCACATCAAAGTAAACTAGCATAGAGTACTAAGAATTTTTTCCTCAAGGTCATTCTGTATTACTACTATTTTAAATTAGATTTGAAGATAAATTCTCTTAACTTATAAAAATGTTGTCATATTAGAGAAAATTAAAGGAAGCATTTTATATTGGAACACAGGTGGTTGCCCTCAGATTCTGGTAACTTTCCTGTTAACATTTATATGGGCTTCCCTGGTAGCTCAGCTGGTAAAGAATCTGCCTGCAATGCAAAAGACCCCAGTTCAATTCCTGGATTGGCAAGATCCGCTGCAGAAGGATTAGGCTACCCACTCCAGTATTCTTCGGCTTCCCTCATGGCTCAGCTAGTAAGGAATCCGCCCGCAGTGCGGGAGACCTGGGTTTGATTTGAAATTAAATTCTATCTTAATTGATAAAAATTTTGTCATATTAAAGAAATGTAAAGGAAGCTTTTTACATTAGCACACAGGCTGTTGCTCTCAGATTTTGATAACTTTCTTGTTAACATTTATAAGTTTTTATTATATCTGGGTATGTTTCTTATACATATTCAAGTACATATTCAAGTATAGTTATATATCACCAACTCAGTGAAGGTAAATTTGAGCAAACTCCAACAGATAGTTACAAACAGGGGCCTGGTGTGCTGCAGTCTACAGGGTCACAAAGAGTTGAACATGACTTAGTGACTGAACAATAACAACAAAATTCAAATATAGAATGAATTGATTGTGAGCTTAAAAGTTAAAAATAATTATTTGCCAATTTACTTTTTTTTAAGAATTATTTAACAGATTTGTGTAGTCTTCCAGGTGGCACTAGTGGTAAAGAGCCCACCAGCCAGTGCAGGAGACTTAAGAGATGCAAGTTTTATCCCAGGTTGGGAAGATGCCAACCCAGGAAATGGCAACCACTCCAGTAATCTTACCATGGGAAATCCTATGGACAGAGAAGCCTGGCAGGCCACAGTCCTTAGGGTTGCAAAGAGTCAAACATGACTGAAGTGACAGCATAGCACACAATATATTTGTAGCAAAATATTTTGGAGTAATTTTTCCCAAATTACATGGATTCTTTTAATTCTTCCCACCATCTCCATCTATCCAACATCACCTATATATCCCATCTGCCACCCCATCCCTGCCTGAGGTGATTTACTAGAGGTCATACCTGAAAAATTGTGATCAAATTTCACTTTAATCAACAATTTATTCTGTTTATTTCTCTTTCTTGTAAGCAAAAGTGCCTTAAAATTGATAATATTCATGTTATATAAAACTGCCATATTTGGCCAACCATTGCCTCAAATCTAACATGAAATAGTGAACTGTTAGCAAAACAGACAACATTATGACAATGCTATATCCTCTTAATGGGAAAAGTTTCAAAGAAGTTTTTAAAATCAGTTTCATTTACATATGCCAGAACAAGTTTTACTGCATTTTGGAACTCTACTGATGATTAAACAAAAAATTGAACCAGCCAAAAAAACCTAACAAACCAAAAAAATCTAAAAAAAAAAAAAAAAATGTGCTTAAGTAGGTTTAGAAAAGTGATTGAAAAATTCAACCAAGAAATTGTGCGAGAGATCAAGTAGATTCTCAGAGAAAACAACTTCTTGAAAAAATTAGTGCTATTTTCAACAGAGAACTTAACCAGATGCTGGATCTTTTAAGATCCTTTAAGCCCAAAAGATAATCATGTCTATGCTGAAAGCCTAGTATAACCAAGAAGGATGCAAGGTTTCTGTCAGTCACAATCAAGACTAAATTATTGTCAGGACCCCTCAGTGATATACAGCAAACCTGAACCATCTGGTCATGTTCATCACCATTCCCGGTTTACTCAACTGCTGTGCTATGCAAACTGATTGCTCTAGATTCCCTCTTCTCCCTAAACCTGGAAGAGAGTTCGTAATTTGGAAATGTGGCCCCATCAGAAGGTGCCATTCAATGAGTCAAGCAGTATGCTCAGTATTTTCCTAGTACAGGGGAAGAAATATATCACACCTCTAGAGACATTTTGAATTTTTTCTCTAGGTGTGGCTAACATAAGTTTTGGGTTTTCTTTTATACTGTCTTCTAAAAATCAGAAATCATTTTGATTCTATTTATTTTTTAGGTTAAAATGTTAAAGATCCTTAAAATAAGTTATGCTTTATTTCAAGACCACACTAATTAGTAGTTTGCTTTTATACTACAATATTTATTAAACCTCTGAAAGGTATGCGGGTTGAGGAGTAGCATGGTGTTAACCATGCTACTCAGAACTATGAATGTGATACCTACAGACTGAAATGGTCAGTTACTCAAACATTATGATTATATTTTTCATAAACATTCTTAGTAAAGTTGAATTTGCTTTTACCTGCTGTTTAATACAATAAGGAAATATCTAAAAGCAGAAACTATATATATATGTTTAAATTTTAATTCTATTGTAGCTCTACTCACAGTATATCATATATGACCTTCTGAGACTAAAGCTATAAATGGTGAGTCATCATTGGCAGAATGCCAGAAACCCAAGTACTTTGAAAATTAAAGAGAGACAAAGTTACAATATTTCATATAATTTCACTCAGTAATAAGACAGTGTGAGAGGAAGGAGGCCTCTAGGAGGATGTCCCTAGCATCTGCATTTAGCCTCCATGCCACACTTTTGTCAGTAGCTTGAGCAAAAGTGATACATATCATGAAACTGAGAAAAGGGAGAAAGTGTAGTATTCCAACCTGTAAACCTTGTTTTTTATAAGCAATCATTTTATATAAATTACATTTGGAAATTTTGGTTGACTGGTACTTTATCATTAGTCCACAGTGTCATAAGACCATCAAAGGAAACAAATCAAAGAGAAGCATAAAATAAAGAATGTTATTATTTGAATCTAACCTTTACTAGTCGAACCATGCCTAGGATTCAGCATCAGTGTTATATCAACAAGGGGACATCTCCAAGAATAGTAAAAATAATACTGATATTTGTGTAATCCATAGCATATATCCCTGCTCAATAAAGGAAAGCATGTACCTTTGCAAATAACTATTTCCACATTTACAAATGACATGAAATACTCTTATGTCTGAAATGCATGGAGGCATTTCTTTATGAAGAACACAATATATTTTAATCTTGCTAATAATAGAGTGAATGTCAAGTTCATCTGGATTAAATGAAAATGAATAATTAAAATGACAAGAACCTAGTATCATGAATGGAAAATGGATCTTTCCATATACAACTTTCCTCTTCCTTGTTGGAGATAAGCCCATTGTTTCTACTGTGTAAAGCATTGCAAAATTATAATAAATTAATAAATGCACAGAGTATTGCAGAAAGTAAAGAAGAAGTAAAGAGTCTCTTGAGGAAAGTTAAAAAGTGAGTGAAAAAGTTGGCTTAAAATTCAAAAAACTAAGATCATGGCATCTAGTGCCATCACTTCATGGCATATAGATGGGGAAACAATGGAAACAGTGAGACTATTTTGGGGGGCTCCAAAATCACTTCAGATGGTGGCTGCAGTCATGAAATTAAAAGCTACTTGCTCCTTGGAAGAAAAGCTATGACCAACCTAGACAGCAGAGACATTACTTTGCCAATAAATGTCCATCTAGTCAAAGCTATGGTTTTCCCACTTGTCATGTATGGATAGGAGACTTGGACTATAAAGAAAGCTGAGTGCTGATGAAATGATGCTTTTGAACTGTGATGTTGGAGAAGACTCTTGAGAGTCCCTTGGACTGCAAGGAGATCCAACCAGTCAATCCTACAGGAAATCAGTCCTGAATATTCATTGGAAGGACTGATGTTGAAACTGAAACACCAATACTTTGGCCATCTGATGCAAAGAACTGACTCACTGGAAAAGATCCTGATGCTGGGAAAGATTGAAAGTGGGAGGAGAAGGGGATGACAGAAGATGAGATGGTTGGATGGCATCACTGACTCCATGGACATGAGTTTGAGCAAGCTCTGGGAGTTGGTGACAGACAGGGAGGCCTGGCATGCTGCAATCCATGATGTCTCAAAGAGTTGGATATGACTGAGTGACTGAACTGAACTGATATATGTATATGCATTAAATAGATGTGAATTTATTATTTATTAAATAGTTGTGCAAACTCTGGGAAATAGTGGAGGAGAGAGGAGTTTGGCATGCTGCAGTCCATGAGATCACAAAGAGCCAGACATGATTTAGGAACTGAACAACAACATATTTATATGTTAGTGTGTGATTTTATAATATTCTATAAAGTTGGCTTTTTCAAGTTAGAGAAACATATATATATTGCTTCATATTCAGATATATATATAATTTAACTAACTACTTATATCTGGAAATTTCCTTCAAGAAGAACAAAATAAAGTTAGAATTTCTACTTTTTTTTTTAATTTATTTTTTATTTTACTTTACAATTCTGTATTGGTTTTGCCATACATTGACATGAATCCACCACGGGTGTACATGCGTTAAAGCATTAAAATAAAATGAATATTGAAATATAAAATTTTAAATAATTTAAGAAATTTAAATGCATATGCATTAAATCCACAAGAATAATATAGGTAAATGGATATTATGGAAACACTAAAGGCAGAAAATGTAAAAATGATATTTTAATAAATAAAACATAAACCCTATAAAAGAAATATCTCAAAAAATGCAAAGCAAACTGGTCCTTTAGAATTTGTAACATAAACAATTACAATTATGTAATATCTTTAATATACAAAGAGTTCTAAAAAGATAAGTTAGGGATTCTATTTATGTAACATTGATATGGTAAAATTATAGCGGTGGTGAGCAAATTAGTCCTGTCTATGAGTCAAGAATGTAAGAGAGAGAGGTCTGAGTGTGACTATAAAGAGACAGCATAAAACACTGAGGTGATAACATAGTTCTATACCTTGATTAGAATGATACTTACACAAAATAATAAAAATGGCAGATAACTGTGCTAAAGTCAATTTCCTAGTTTTGATTTTGTGTTATACTTGTGTACAATGTAAATATTGTGAAAACAAGGTAAAAATTACATAAGAACTCTGCAATTTTTTGCAACTTCTCAGGAATCTGAATTTATCTTAAAAATGAAAACTTAAATTATAAAGAAAAATATGAAGAAAAGAGTCAAGATTTTGAATACAACAATTTCATACACACATTTGCATAAAAATACACAAAGAAGAAATAAAAGTGCCCAATAATCATGCTTTACCCATCATTAATCAAGTCTAACTACTAGACCATTCAGGTATGAGCTAAATCAAATCCCTTATGACTAGACAGTGGAAGTGAGAAATAGATGTAAGGGACTAAACCTGATAGAGTGCCTGAAGAACTATGGACGGAGGTTTGTGATATTGTACAGGAGACAGGAATCAAGACCATCCCCAGGAAAAAGAAATGCAGAAAAGCAAAATGGCTAAGGAGGCCTTACAAATAGCTGTGAAAAGAAGAGAAGCGAAAAGCAAAGGAGAAAAGGAAAGATATGCCCATTTGAATGCAGAGTTCCAAAGAATAGCAAGGAGAGATAAAGAAAGCCTTCCTCAGCGATCAATGCAAAGAAATAGAGGAAAACAGTAGAATGGGAAAGACTAGACATCTCTTCACAAAAATGAGAGATACCAAGGGAACATTTCATGCAAAGATGGGCTCAATAAAGGACAGAAATGGTAGGGACCTAAGAGAAGCAGAAGATATTAAGAAGAGGTGGCAAGAACACACAGAGCTGTACAAAAATAGTCTTGATGACCCAGTTAATCATGAAGGTGTGATCACTCACACTCACCTAGAGCCAGACATCCTGGAATGTGAAGTCAGGTAGGCCTTAGGAAGCATCCCTACGAACAAAGCTAGTGGAGGTGATGGAATTCCAGTTGAGCTATTTCAAATCCTGAAAGATGATGCTGTGAAAGTGCTGCACTCAATATGTCAGCAAATTTGGAAAGCTCAGCAGTGGCCACAGGGCTGGAAAATGTCAGTTTTCATTCCAATCCCAAAGAAAGGCAATGCCAAAGAATGCTCAAATGACCACACAATTGCACTCATCTCACACACTAGTAAAGTAATGCTCAAAATTCTCCAAGCCAGGCTTCAGTAATACATGAACCGTGCACTTCCAAATGTTCAAGCTAGATTTGGAAAAGGCAGAGGAACCAGAGGTCAAATTGTCAACATCCACTGGATCATGGAAAAAGCAAGAGAGTTCCAGAAAAACATCTATTTCTGCTTTATTGACTATGCCAAAGCCTTTGACTGTGTGGATCACAATAAATTGTGGAAAATTCTGAAAGAGATGGGAATACCAGACCACCTGACCTGCCTCTTGAGAAACCTTTATACAGGTCAGGAAGCAACAGTTAGAACTGGACATGGACAACAGACTGGTTCCAAATAGGAAAAGGAGTACGTCAAGGCTGTATACTGTCACCCTGCTTATTTAACTTCTATGCAGAGTACATCATGAGAAATCCTGGGCTGGAAGAAGCACAAGCTGGAATCAAGATTGCTGGGAGAAATATCAATAACCTCAGATATGCAGATGACACCACCCTTATGGCAGAAAGTGAAGAGGAACTAAAGAGCTTCTTGATGAAAGTGAAAGAGGAGAGTGAAAAAGTTGGCTTAAAACTCAACATTCAGAAAACAAAGATCATGGCATCCGGTCCCATCACTTCATGGGAAATAGATTGCAAAACAGTGGCTAACTTTATTTTTCTGGGCTCCAAAATTACTGCATAGGGTGATTACAGCCATGAAATTAAAAGACACTTACTCCTTGGAAGGAAAGTTATGACCAACCTAGACAACATATTAAAAAGCAGAGACATTACTTTGCCAACAAAGTTCTGTCTAGTCAAGGCTATGGTTTTTCCAGTAGTCATGTATGGATGTGAGAGTTGGACTATAAAGAAAGCTGAGCACCGAAGAATTGATGCTTTTGAACTGTGGTGTTGGAGAAGACTCTTGAGAGTCCCTTGGACTGCAAGGAGATCCAACCAGTCCATCCTAAAGATCAGTCCTGGGTGTTCATTGGAGGGACTGATGTTGAAGCTGAAACTCCAATATTTTGGCCACCTGATGTGGAGAGCTGACTCATTTGAAAAGACCCCATTGCTGGGAAAGATTGAGGGCAGGAGGAAAAGGGGACAACAGAGGATGAGATGGTTGGATGGCATCAGCAACTCAATGGACATGGGTTTGGGTTGAGTCTGGGAGTTGGTGATGGACAGGGAGGCCTGGCGTGCTGCGGTTCATGGGGTCGCAAAGAGTAGGACATGACTGAGCAACTGTACTGAACTGAACTGAAGCAAGTCTAATGGGAAAAGGAATGATAACCTTTTTTTTTCCCCTTAATTTATTAAGTGGTCAAAGCAAAAACAGGTTTTGGTGTGAGAAAGTGGAAATTCTGACACTCTACTACAAAAGATTAAATTCTGAGAAATTAAACCTCAAATACAAAAATCTAAAATTGCGTATCTCTAATCCTAGAAATTCCTTTTTTTGTTGTTATTTATCACGTTTAAGTAACAAAGGTGTCTTCATACATGTAATCTCAAGGTTATATGTTAAAATGTAATTTATAAAAGTTTAAAATTATAAAATCTCAAAGGTACAGTAAGAATATTGGTGAAATGAAATACCCATTAGCATGATTGTTGTTATTGTTCAGTAACTCAGTCATATCTGACTTTTTGTGACCCATGGACTGCAGCATGCCAGGTTTCCATGTCTTTCATCATCTCCCAGAGCTTGCTCGAACTCATGCCCATTGAGTGGTGATGTCTTCCAACCATCTTGTCCTCTGTCATCCCCTTCTCCTCCTGCCTTCAATCTTTCCCAGCTTCAGAGTCTTTTCTAATGAGTCAGCTCTTCACATCAGGTGGCCGAAGTATTGGAGTTTCAGCTTCATCATCAATCTTTCCAATGAATAGTCAGGATTGACTCCTTTATGGTTGACTGGTTTGATCTCCTTGCAGTCCAAGGACTCGCAAGAGTCTTCTCCAACAGCACAGTTCAAAAGCATCAATCCTTCAGTGTTCAGCCTTCTTTATGGTCCAAATTTCACATCCATACATGACTGCTGGAAAAACCATAGCTTTGACTATATGGACCTTTGTTGGCAAAGTAGTATCTCTGCTTTTTTATATGCTGTCTAGGTTGGTCATAGCTTTTCTTCCAAAGAGAAAATGTCTTTTAATTTCTTGGCTATAGTCACCATCTCCAGTGATTTTGAAGCCCAAGAAAATAGCATGATATCATTAGCATGATCATGTATAATAATAATTTATATGCATGTCCACGTTTATATCTGGAAATATGTATCAAAAATTGTCTTGTGATAAAATTATTTATATTTTCTTCATTATATCGTCTCATCTTGTTTCCAGACTTTCATATGTTCCTTTTAATAGATGTAATTATATTTTAATAATAATTTAATCAGAAAAATAATTAATCTGCTTTAGCTTTGTGTGTGTGTGCTCAATCATTTCAGACTCTTTGTGACCCCCATGGACAGTAGCCTGCCAGGCTCTTCTGTCCATGGAATTTTACAGGCAAGAATACTGGAGTAGATTGCCATTTCTTAATCCAGGGATCTTCCTGACCCAGGGATTGAATCTGCATCTCCTGTGTCTCCTGCCCTGGCAGGCAGATAATTTACCACTGAACCACCTGGGTAGTTCCATCTTTAACTTCAAATGAATTTAAAATTTAAAGAAAGGAAGTATACCTGCATCAAATGATTATTGAACGATCTCACCTTCAAAATGCATTTATGGATCTCTTCCACAAGCTAAAATAACAACACATCAATAAAATTTAGCAATTTTATACTGATTGGTACAAGAATGTGACATTATATATCATTATTTATTTTCATCTTGTGTCTATTCCAAAGATTTGTTAGCTTTTTAATTATATAATTTAGCTGAATTATTGTGTCTTTCTAGGAAGAAAGTGAAATATTTCCTTCCTTCTTTATGAAACAACATCGTCAATCTAGTTAACGGTGAATAAGAATATCAGAGACGTGTGACAATTGATGTGAAAAAATTAGGTTCCTGCTGGCAATTACCCATCAAGAGCAGGTTGACTGATTGCCAGAGTTAAAAGGCATGCAAACTGTCAGCTATCATAATAGAGCAAATGTCCCAGAACCTTGGTGCAGCGTCAGGTAGAAATTCAGTTTTCACTGCTGGAAACCTGCCCTTGATGCCACACATTCATAATCTTCCCTCATCAAGCCAGATCCACACATTCAAAGATGCCCATCATTCCAACAGTCAAATATATGTGCTGTCATACACATTCAATGGCTCTCATGATAAGTTGGACAAGAACTGACATGCTACTCATGATTGAATAGAAGAGCATATAGTACACAATGCCTGCTGTCAAAATTTGTCATTCTTTTTCTATAGCTAGGTAAGGGACAACCTTGACATTTCCTAAGTTTAAATATTATGGTCAATTAAAAGATAAGACAAATGTAAAAATTATTTCAATGTTTCATATAAACCGTAACTATGATGATTTAGTAGTAGACAGTCAAATAATACATTTAATTTTTAAAACAAATGTATCAAGATTCAATAAAAAAAAATTAAAACGGGAAACACTGTGACATGCAACTACAAATTTTGCCTAAATTGCCAAAGGCATCCAAATGATTGGGCACTGTGCTGATATGTTTACAAGTATTAGCTCCTCTAGTGTGAGGATATGTTTTTCATTACACAAATGAAATATCTATAGATCAATATTATATTCAAAAGCATTCACTGAAATCTAGCTTACAGCCAAACCCTGGGCAACAGAAAAGAAACTGATTCACCTCTTGACAGCTTTCTAAAATTAACCAGGAATTCAACATAATGAACAAATATGCAGAAACTTTCTTCACTTCAGATTTTTTTTACTTTATTTATTCATTTTTATTTGGAGGATAATTGCTTTACAATATTATGTTGGTTTCTGCCACATATCAACACAAATCAGCCATAGGTATACATATGTCCCCTCCCTCTTGAACCTCTCTGCCACCTCTCACCCTCTCCCATCCCTCTAGATTATCCCATAGCAGTGGATTTTAGCTCCTGGAGTCATAGAGTGGGAGCATACAGTAAATTTCCACTGGCTCTCTAATTTTACAAGTGGTAATGTATATGTTTCAATGCTACTCTCTCAATTCATTCTACTTCTCCTCCCACCACCCTCCCCATGTCCACAAGTCTCTATTCATTGCTGCCCTACAAATAAGTTCATCAGTACCATTTTCTAAATTTCGTATCTATGTATTAACATATGCTATTTCATTATCTCTTTGACTTAATTCACTGTGTATAAAAGGCTCTAGGTTCATCCACCTTATTAGAACTGTCAGATGACTCTTTTTTATGGCTGAGCAATATTCCACTGTGCATATGTACCAGACCTTCTTTATCCATTCATCTGTCGATGGATATCTAGGTTGCTTCTGTGTCCTAACTATTGTAAATACTGCTGTGATGAGTATTGGGGTGTAAGTGTCTTTCTCAACTATGGTTTCCTCAAGGTATATGCACAGTACAGGAATTGTTGGGTCATATGGTAGTTTTATCTCTAGTTCTTCAAAGAATATCTGTACTGTTCTCTATAGTGGCTGTAGCAATCTGTATTTCCGCCAACAGTGCAGCAGTGTGCCCTGTTCTCCACTTCTTCTCCAGCATTTATTGTTTGTAGATTTTTGGATCATATTCATTCTGACCAGTGTAAGGTGGTATCTCATTGTACGTTTGATTTGATTTCTCTAGTAATGAGTGATGTTGAGCATCTTTTTTTAATTAATTTATTTTTTATTGAAGAATAATTGCTTTACAGAATTTTGCTGTTTTCTGTCAAACCTCAACATGAATCTTTTCATGAGCTTACTAGCTATCTGTATGTCTTCTCTGGAGAAATATCTGTTTAGGTTTTCTGCCTACTTTTTGATCGGGTTGTTTGTTTTTCTGATATTGAGCTGAATGAGCTGCTTGTGTATTTTGGAGATTAATCCTTTGTCAGCTCTTATGGTGAAAACCTGAAGAGCTGACATGTCTTTCCTCTAAGATCAGGAGCAAGGCAAGCATGCCCACTCTCATCACTATTATTCAACATAGGTTTTGAAGTCCTCACTACAGCAATCAGAGAAGAAAAAGAAATGAAAGAAATCCATATTGGAGAAGAAGAAGTAAAACTCTCACTGTTTTCACATGATATGATTCTTTACATAGAAGACCATAAAGATGCTACCAGAAAATTACTAGAGCTAGTCAATGAGTATAGCAAAGTCACAGGATAAAAAATGAATGCACAGAAATCTATTGTATTTTTATAAACTAACTGAAAAATAAGAAAGAGAAATTAAAGAAGGAATCCCATTCACCATTCCAACAAAAAGAATAAAGTACCTAGGAATAAACCTACTTCAGTGGGTAGTAGATTAAATGGATAGCAGACCACCAAACAGGGACCATGACCTTTTTTTGGTGCAGGTTTGGCTTTGGGAAGTGCTTTGGAGCTTATTCTCAGTTCAACAACTCACCTGGTCATCACTAGTTGCTGTATAAAATCCACTTTTTGTCACACATCATAATCTGATTGAGAAATGTTCTGTTGTCGCATAGAACAAGAGAAGATGACACTTTAAAATGATGAGTTTTGGATTTTCAGTCAGTTCATGAGGCACACACTTATCAAGCTTTTTCAACTTTCCAATTTGCTTTAAATGCCAAATAACTGTAAAATGGTCCATGCTGAGTTCTTTGCTAACTTCTAGTATGGTTATAAGAGGATCAGCTTCGAAGATCCTGTTGGTCGTTGTCAACTTATGATGGCAGGCCACTGCACTCCTCATCTTCAAGGCTCTTGTCTCCTTGTAAAACTTCTTGAATCAACACTGCATTGAACATTCATAAGAAGTTCCTGAGCCAAATGTGGTGATGTTGCAAGTTGTCCCTGCTGCTTTGAAACCCATTTTGAACTTGAGTAAGAAATTTGCTTGAATTTGCTTTTTGTCTAATATAATTTCTCTAGTCTAAAATAAATATAAAATAAGCAACACGTAATAAGTTATTAGCAAAAAAAATTAAGCCAGAAATGTTCATTATATTATATATAACATAACCACATTTATTTAAGAATATATTCCATATCAAATGGCAAAGTTCAACAATGCAAAACTGCAATTACCTTTATAGTATCTTTTCCTCTCTATAGTACCCACACCTATAGCAAAAGCATAGATTTTGCCATCTTTTGATTTTTTTCTCCGTTTCAAAAGTCTTTATTTGTAACATAAAATTCTGACTATTGTTACCTCTCTTAACACATATCTAACTCCCTTGCTCTTACCTGTCCTGTTCTTTTAGACTCATGGACAAAACCATTTTTTTGGGGGGAGTGTCTTTTCATTTCTCTTTCATCTCATTGTTTTTATAAACTTGGACCATTCTAATTATACATTCAAATATTCTCCATTTCCTCATACGGAATGCCACCTTATTATCTTTCAATTTCCCCGCTCTATTGCCTGAAGGAAATTTGAGATGAAAAGCAGCAAAGAGGGAGAAAACATGCATAAATATGAAAAAGGGGATTAGTTCAGTTCAGTCTCTCAGTCGTGTCCGACTCTGCAACCCCATGAATTGCAGCACGGCAGGCCTCCCTGTCCATCACCAACTCCTGGAGTTTACTCAAACTCATGTCCATCGAGTCGGTGATGCCATCCAGCCATCTCATCCTCTGTCGTCCCCTTTTCCTCCTGCCCCGAATCCCTTCCAGCATCAGAGTCTTTTCCAATGAGTCAACTCTTCGCAGGAGGTGGTCAAAGTATTGGAGTTTCAGCTTTAGCATCATTCCTTCCAAAGAACACCCAGAACTGATCTCCTTTAGAATGGACTGGTTGGATCTCCTTGCAGTCCAAGGGACTCTCAAGAGTCTTCTCCAACACCACAGTTCAAAAGCATCAATTCTTCAGCACTCAGCTTTCTTCACAGTCCAACTCTCACATCCATACATGACCACTGGAAAAACCATAGCCTTGACTAGACAGACCTTTGTTGGCGAAGTAATGTCTCTGCTTTTTAATATGTTGTCTAGGTTGGTCATAACTTTCCTTCCAAGGAGTAAGCGTCTTTTAATTCCATGGCTGCAGTCACCATCTGCAGTGATTTTGGAGCCCCACAAATAAAGTCTGACACTGTTTCCACTGTTTCAATGGTGTCTGATAAAAAATTTGAACACTATTTTATAGAGTAGAACATGAAAATGTTCTGTAGAGCTAAGAGACTTGTGTTCTAGATAAAGTGAGCAGAAAAGAAAAATGAAAGGCTGATACACTTGGAAAAAAGAAACTGCAGCCTTTATGTGTTTGTTAAATAAGTGGCTATTGACAACTTAATAGGATGAGGATGTATCCAGACACTTGGAAATATCAGTGAACAAACCAAAAACCATGCCCTCATGTACTAATGCAAAGAGACAGAAGACAATAGACAAATGAGTAGCAAATTATATAGTATCTTAACAGGTGATATATATATATGAAGTGTAGAAGTGTCAGGCATGTAGAGCAACAAATATATTCATTCTGGGTTTCCCGGTCAACAGGAAAGCTTGGACTAGACTCTTCCTACTTTCCCTGTGGAGGGACTATGCATGCGTGCATGCTAAGTTGCTTCAGTCATTTCTGACTCTTTGAACCCTATGGACTGTAGCTTGCCAGGCTCCTCTGTCCCTGGGATTCTCCAGGCATAAATACTGGAGTGGGTTGCCATGCCCTCCTCCAGGGAATCTTCTGCTCCAGGGAAGGAACCCAAGTCTCTTAGGTCTCCTGCATTGGCAAGTGGGTTCTTTACCACGAGCGCAATCTGGGAAGTCTGGAGGGACTATATCTGAACCCAGTTAATGGTCACATCTTTCATCCCCTGACACAAGGATCTGTAATTCACAAAGATCCCAAAATTGCCAATGGGAAGCTGACTTTCTCAGAGAACTCCTATAGAGCAGACTTCTAGATGTGTCTGCAGACATCTCAGTAATCTGCATCTCCTCCACCCCGCCCACCTGCATGACTTAGCTGTTTTCATATTTGTCCTAAAAAAGGAGAGAGAGGGATATGGATTACAAACCCATACTTCATGTCCCACACAAAGTC
This sequence comes from Oryx dammah, assembly GCF_014754425.2. Classification (NCBI taxonomy): domain Eukaryota; kingdom Metazoa; phylum Chordata; class Mammalia; order Artiodactyla; family Bovidae; genus Oryx; species Oryx dammah. Next base: position 58,749,643 of record NW_024070209.1, read on the forward strand.
CTGATTCTGACAAGCTTCTGTCTCTGGAAAAGGAAATCTTTGTGGAGTGATTGCCTTCTCTTCTTGTTGACCCCAGGTTTATATTTCTGAACAATAGTAACTTCTTAACTTATGTAATATGATTTGTTCCAGCCCTTAGTACATGAGAGGTGGCAACTACAAAGAAATTTTTCTTGCATAACAAATCCTTATCTCTTCCCTTCATACAGTTTTGAGATTTAATTAACAGAGTCTTTCTTATTTAGTTTATAATAAATAAGTTCTGCTGCTGCTGCTGCTAAGTCGCTTCAGTCGTGTCCAACTCTGTGCAACCCCTTAGACGGCAGCCCACCAGGCTCCTCCATCCCTGGGATTCTCCAGGCAAGAACACTGGAGTGGGTTGCCATTTCCTTCTCCAATGCATGAAAGTGAAAAGTGAAAGTGAAGTCGCTCAGTCGTGTCCGACTCTTCGCGACCCCATGGACTGCAGCCTACCAAGGCTCCTCCATCCATGGGATTTTCCAGGCAAGAGTACTGTAGTGGGTTGCCATTGCCTTCTCCAAATAAGTGCTAGTAAAGTACAAAAAAATGTTTATGATGTTTGTTCATGAACAAAATTAAACTTATCAGATATTATAACAGGTATAAACTTATCAGATATAAGGATTACAAAAGCAGATTTTGAAGAAATTTTAAAAAAGAAAAAAAGAGATAGTGACTTAGATGAGCTATTAACTGCCCAAGTAATTTCCACCCACAGGTCTGGGGGAACAAAAGGAAAAGGTTGAGATTATCAGATTCAAGAAACTCGGAAACGGTATTCCATGGGATCAAGGGCTCTGATCCTTTTGGAGAGTCACTGCAGATCAACAGCTTGCCTTCTCAGCATCTTGGAGGAGAACATACACTGAGCAACCCAGACCTCCATGGGGAGGGCATTGCTCTTTTCCTAATTTTTTTTTTTAATTTTATTTGTTCTCTCAGGTATGTTTCTTTTTTCCTTTGTAGTTTCTTCTATTGTGATTTTAAATAACCTACCTCACTCAAAGCTTATACAAATGTCCATAAACTATTCTTAGTTTTTAGTATTTTTAGTTTCACTTTCTCACCTTCAGTCTTTGACATATCTAGAATTTATTGTGAGGATTAAATTAAATTAGAGGTACAACTTTGATTTCACAAATAGGGGTCCAATTTTTAATACCATGTGATAAAAAATCTTTACAGATTCAAATTGGCACTTTTATTATATTTTAATTTTGTATATATTTTTCAATTATGGTAAAATATATATAACATAAAATTTACCATCTCAACCACTTTTAAGTGTGCAATTCAGTGGTATCACACACATTCATAATGCTGTACAACCATCATCTCTCCATCTATATAACCCTTTTCATTTTGTCAATTTGAAATACTATGCTCACTAAATAATAGCTCCCCATTTCCCTTTCATCCAGATGCTGGACATCACCATTCTGCTTCTGTTTGTATAATTTTGACTACTCTAGCTACCTCATGTAAGCAAAATTATAGCGTTTGTTTCTTTTTGTGACTAGCTTACTATATATAATATCTTAAAGGTGTATCCACATTGTCACTTATGTCAATATTTTCTTCCTTTTTAAGGTTGAATGATATTTTATTATATGTGCACACCACGTTTTGATTATTCCCTCCTCTATCAATGGAAACATGTTGTTTTCACTTTTTGGTTTTTGAGAAATGCTTCTATAAACACGACTGTACAAATATATCTTTGAGATTCAACTTTCAATTCCTTTGGATATATACCCAGAAGAGAAATTGCTGAATTATAGTGTAATTTTATTTTTAATCTTTATGGGCACCCACCATGATGTTTTCTATAGCAGCTTTATCATTTTACATTTGCACCAACTCTGTACAAGTGTTTCAATTTCTCCACACCCTCAGCAACACTGGCTTTTTTTTTTTTTTTTTTTTACTAAAGTAGCCGTCCTAATAGGAATGCGGTGGTATTTCAATTTGGCTTTGACTTACCGTTCTATAGTGATTCATGAAGTTGAGCATTTTTCATATGATGGTTGGCCACTTTGTAAATCTTCTTTATAGAAATACCTATTATAGTTTTTTAGCCACTTTTTAAACAGATTTTGTTGTTGCTAGGTGATGGGAGTTATTTACATGCTCTGGATAATAGCCCCTTATCAGATATATGATTTGAAAAGTGTTACCCTATCCTATAGACTATCTTTCACCCTACACTGTTGGTTATGCCTTTGATGCAGTTTTAAACTTTCAGTTTGTCCAATTTATCAATTCTGTTGTTGTTTTTTCTGCGTTAGGATTCTACAGAGAAACATAATCAATAGGAGACATATTGGGTTGGCCAAAATGGTCATTCCAGTTTTTCTGTAACAGTTTATTGCTTTTTTTTTTTTTGGTCTGTCCAGCCTGGCCAGGGCTAGCAGGCATCCTGCGGTCCTTTCTGGACCTCCTTGTACATCCCTTCTCCCTCAATTCCTTGAACACTACTTGACATAATCATGTCACATTTCTGAAGTTTTCAACTGCTATCAGAAAAACTCAAATGAACTAGGTGGCTAGATATAAACATATAAAACAAGAACTGGCTCACATAGTTACAGAGGTCAAGAAGTCCCACAGTTTGCTGTCTGCAAGCTGGAGAACCAGGAGAGCTAATGATATGATTCCATTTTAGCACAAAGGCCTGAGAAAAGGGCCACTGGTGCATGTCCTATAATCCAAAGGCCCAAGAACCAGGAGCTCTGATCTCAGAGAGCAGAAAGCAGAACATCTCAGAAAGCAGAGATGTCCCAGCTCAAGAAGAGAGAGAAAATTTGCCCTTCCTTTACCTCTTTGCTCCATTTGGGAGCAATAATTTGAATGTTTCCCACTCACATTTGTGAGGGTAAATCTCTTAAATCTGTCTACTGAATCAAATGCTAGTCTCTTCCAGGCACACCCAGAAATAATGTTCTACCAGTTATATGGGCATTATTTAAGTAAGTTAAGTGGAACAAAATTAACCATCACACTGTGCTTTTGATGTCATAGCCAACAAATCATTGTTAATTTCTATATCATGAAGATTTTCCCCTATGGTTTCTTGTAAGAGTTTTCCTTGTTGGTTCTTATGTTTAGGTTTTGCTACATTTTGAATTAATTTTTGTATATGGTTTAGGTAAAGATTGAACTTCATTTTGTCAATAGTCTTGAATCTTTACTTGGACATATTTCTCTTTCTATGAATATCTTTCTACTCTAGTACTATTTCCATGCTACTTAATTTGTATGACAGACCACACACATGCACATGTGTAGATATATGGATATTTGATGATCTGACATTGTATTCCTTTACCCTTAATGCATTAGATAATCTAAATCAAATTGCATATATATTAAAACAAATTGAACATGTATCAGAATACCTTGAAGAGCTTATTAAAACAGTGAATGTTGGACTTCAACCTCAGATTTTCTGATTCAGGAAGTCTGGTATGGAGCCTGACAATTCACATTTCAAACAAGTTCTTAGTGATACTAATAATGATGGTCTGGGGATCACACTTTGAGAACCACTGGCCTAAGGTATTTATTCTTCAAAATAAGCTTTTGGATTATCTTTGCCATGTTTTAAGAAAAAATAGTCATATTTTTAAATTTGAAGCACACTGTTCTTCTTAAATTCTTTTGAAGACATTGCTTTCATTAACTTTTCTTCTGAATTCTACAGATATGGTCAGTTTTTGGTTCTTTGTCTCACTAGATTTATAATAAGCCATCCACCATTTTGTGTTTAATTTCTGGTTTCTAACACATTTTCAGTTCATTATATATACATATAGAACACATATCAAGTGTTCCTTCTATACACTAACTAATTGTCTAATACCCTAAAAATTTGAAATATTAACAATTGCAATACTAGGATTTGTTGCTAAAGCAAACAATTTATACTATCCAGATAACTTGTCTTCCCACAGCCCTGTTTCCAACTCTACTCTAGTCGTATCCTGCCAAGTGCTTTTGGAAATTTGGTGTTCCTCTGCTCTATTGGTAGATTTAAAAAGAAAAAAAAAGAAGAAGATTAAGACCCTCATGTAGAAATAATATTCTTAAACCTGCATCACAAAACATCTGGGGAAAAGAATGATAGCAACAGCAAAAACAACAGTAATGGAGAGATAGCTGCCTCTTTCTTTGGATGACAGAAACCCTGTATCTCCAATACTGACATCAGATAATAGAGAATATGACAAATGCCTGCTACCTTGTTTCATGAAAAGATTAAGTACATGCTAATTTGATAAGTATAATTGTAACATAAATTAATCAGGTTTATGATTTCTTCTATTTTCTTTTTAGAAGTTGAAATTGGGATGCCTGCTAGTCTCAGTTCTTGCTGCTGTTGTGGTCTTCTCCCATCTCCATGGCCAATTTAATGGGAAGTCAGAGGAGTGAGCAGTAGAAGTTTGGGTTATATACCATTTTAAACAGATCTGGTCACATTCAACTCTTGGCCGTCTATAATAAAATATAGTTTCATTCCAACCTCATAAACCTTCTTTCTTCCTTTTTTTCTTCAAATGTATAAACACTTTATAGACAGAGACATACTTGCTTTCATTGCGATTATTTTGATTTACTTAATGTTTTTCAATATCATTGTTAATACATTTTTAAACAGTTCTTGAAAACAAGAAACAATGCAGAATCTTCTCAATACAAGAAAAAAACTAAAATTAAATTAAGAACACAGATTATATCTGGTTTACCCATTGTAATATTAGTACATAAAACTTTTGAAAAAGTTAGTTACTAAGAAGCTCTTAAATTTAGCATTAATCATAAAATGTTTAACATAGTTATTTAGACAAAATGTCAATTAATAATTTTTTTAAAACTCTTACATTCTTACCTTCTGCAAGAAATAAAAAATTGGGGAAGAAGGGATAACTTTACCATATAAGCATTTTAACCTAAATATAACAAATTTTTATTTTTAAGGCTTTCTTAGTACAAGAGAAGTGACAAAAATAAAATTACTGGAAATTTACTTTTTAACTGTATACTTGGCTCACCTCTATTTTTTATGATCAGTTCAGTTCAGTCACTCAGTCATATCCAACTCTTTGCAAACTCATGGACTGCATGAAGCATGCCAGGCTTCGCTGTTCATCACCAGCTCTCAGAGCCTGCTCAAACTCATGTCCATTGAGTCAGTAATGCCATCCAACCACCTCATCCTCCATCAACCCTTTTCCTACTGCCTTTAATCTTTCCCAGAATCAGAGTCTTTTCCAATGAGTCAGTTCTTCTCATCAGATGGCCAAAGTATTGGAGTTTCAACTTTAGCATCAGTCCTTCCAAAGAATATTCAGGACTGATTTACTTAGGATTCACTGGTTCGATTTCCTTGCAATCCAAGGAACTCTCAAGAGTCTTCTCCAACACCATGGTTCAAAAGCATAAATTCCTCATTGCTCATCATTCTTTATGGTCCAACTCTCACATCCATACGTGACTACTGGAAAAACCATAGGTTTGATTATACCCACATTTGTCAGCAAAGTAATGCCTCTGCTTTTACATATGCTGTCTAGAATTGTCATAGCTTTTCTTTCAAGGAACAAACGTCTTTTAATATCATGGCTTCAATCACCATCTGCAGTGATTCTGGAGCCCAAGAAAATAGTCTGTCACTGTTTCCATTGTTTCCCCATCTGTTTGCCATGCAGTGATGGGAACGAATGCCATAATCTTCGTTTTTTGAATATTGAGTTTTAAGCCAATTTTTTCACCCTCCCCCTTCACTTTAATCAAGAGTCTCTTTAGTTCCTCTTCACTTTCTGCCATAAGGGTGGTGTCATCTATATATCTGAGGTTACTGATATTTCTCCTGGCAATCTTTACTTCCACCCTTCCAATCTTTATTTCCAGCCCAGCATTTTACATGTTGGATCCTGCATATTGAATGGTTTGCCATGTAAATGAACAGAAATCATTTTTTCATTTTTGAGATTGTATCCAAGTACTGCATTTCAGACTCATTTGTTGAACATGATGGCTACTCCACTTCTTCTAAGGGATTTCTGCCCACAGTAGTAGATATAATGGTCATCTGAGTTAAATTCAATCATTCCAGTCCATTTTAGTTTGCTGATTCCTAGAATGTCAATGTTCACTGTTGCCATCTCCTGTTTGACCACTTCCAATTTGCCTTGATTCATGCACCTAACATTCCAGGTTCCTATGCAATATTGCTCTTTACAGCATCAGACCTTGCTTCTATCACCAGTCACATCCACAACTGGGTATTGTTTTTGCTTTGGCTCCATCCCTTCATTCTTTCTGGAGTTATTTCTCCACTGATCTCCAGGAGCATATTGGGCACCTACTGACCTGGGGAGTTCCTCTTTCAGTATCCTGTCATTTTGCCTTTTCATACTGTTCATGGGGTTCTCAAGGCAAGAATACTGAAGTGGTTTGCCATTCCCTTCTCCAGTGGACCACATTCTGTCAGACCTCTCCACCATGACCTGCCCATCTTGGGTGGCCCCACAGGGCATGGCTTAGTTTCACTGAGTTAGACAAGGCTGTGGTCCTAGTGTGATTAGATTGACTAGTTTTCTGTGATTATGGTTTCACTGTGTCTGCCCTCTGGTGCCCTCTGGCAACATCTACTGTCTTACTTGGGTTTCTCTTACCTTAGACATGGGGTATCTCTTCACGGCTGCTCCAGCAAAGTGCAGCCACTGCTCATTACCTTGGACGAGGGATATCTAATCCAAGTCTATACCCCAACAAGTAACGCTGAAGAAGCTGAAGTTGAACGGTTCTATGAAGACTTACAAGACGTTTTAGAACTAACACCCAAAAAAGATGTCCTTTTCATTATAGAGGACTGGAATGCAAAAAGTAGGAAGTCAAGAAACACCTGGAGTAACAGGCAAATTTGGCCTTGGAGTACAGAATGAAGCAGGGCAAAGGGTAATAGAGTTTTGCCAAGAGAACACACTGGTGATAGCAAACACCCTCTTCAAACAACACAAGAGAAGACTCTACACATGGACATCACCAGATGGTCAACACCAATATCAGATTGATTATATTCTTTGTAGCCAAAGAGGGAGAAGATCTATACAGTCAGAAAAAACAAGACCGGGAGCTGACTGTGGCTCAGATCATGAGCTCCTTATTGCCAAATTCAGACTTAAATTGAAGAAAGTAGGGAAAACCGCTAGACCATTCAGGTATGACCTAAATCAAATCCCTTATGATTATACAGTGGAAGTGAGAAATAGATTTAAGGGCCAATATCTGATATATAAAGTGCCTGATGAACTATGGACGGAGGTTCGTTACATTGTACAGTAGACAGGGATCAAGACCATCCCCAAGGAAAAGAAATGAAAAAGCAAAATAGCTGTCTGGGGAGGCCTTACAAGTAGCTGTGAAAAGAAGAGAAGCAAAAAGCAAAGGAGCAAAGGAAAGATATAAGCATCTGAATGCAGCGTTCCAAAGAATAGCAAGGAGAGATAAGAAAGCCTTCTTCAGCGATCAACACAAAGAAATAGAGGAAAACAACAGAATGGGGAAGACTAGAGATCTCTTAAAATTAGAGGTACCAAGGGAACATTTCATGCAAAGATGGGCTCCCTTTACCATACAGAAATGGTATGGACCTAACAGAAGCAGAAAATATTAAGATGGGCTCCCTTTACCATACAGAAATGGTATGGACCTAACAGAAGCAGAAAATATTAAGAAGAGGTGGCAAGAATACACAGAAATATACAAAAAAGATCTTCATGACCCAGATAATCATGATGGTATTATCACTCACCTAGAGCCAGACATCCTGGAATGTGAAGTCAAGTGGGCCTTAGAAAGCATCACTATGAACAAAGCTAGTGGAGGTGATGGAATTCCAGTTGAGCTCTTTCAAATCCTGAAAGATGATGCTATGAAAGTGCTGCACTCAATATGCCAGAAAATTTGGAAAACTCAGCAGTAGCCACAGGACTGGAAAAGGTCAGTTTTCATTCCAATCCCAAAGAAAGGCAATGCCAAAGAATGCTTAAATGACTGCACAATTGCACTCATCTCGCAAGCTGGTAAAGTAATGCTCAAAATTCTCCAAGCCATGCTTCAGCAATACATGAACCATGAACTTCCTGATGTTCAAGCTGGTTCTAGAAAAGGCAGAGGAACCAGAGATCAAATTGCCAACATCTGTTGGATCATGGAAAAAGCAAGAGAGTTCCAGAAAAACATCTACTTCTGCTTTATTGACTATGCCAAAGCCTTTGACTGTGTGGATCACATTAAACTGTGGAAAATTCTGAAGGAGATGGGAATACCAGACCACCTGACCTGCCTTTTGAGAAATCTGTATGCAGGTCAGGAAGCAACAGTTAGACTGGACATGGAACAACAGACTGGTTCCAAATAGGAAAAGGAGTACGTCAAGGCTGTATATTGTCACCCTGCTTATTTAACTTATATGCAGAGTACATCATGAGAAACATTGGGCTGGAAGAAGCACAAGCTGGAATCAAGATTGCTGGGAGAAATATCAATAACCTCAGATATGCAGATGACACCACCCTTATGGCAGAAAGTGAAGAGGAGCTAAAAAGCCTCTTGATGAAAGTGAAAGAGGAGAGTGAAAAAGTTGGCTTAAAGCTCAACATTCAGAAAACGAAGATCATGGCATCTAGTTCCATCACTTCGTGGGAAACAGATGGAGAAACAGTGGAAACAGTGTCAGACTTTATTTTTGGGGGCTCCAAAATCACTGCAGAGGGTGATTGCAGCCATGAAATTAAAAGACGCTTACTCTTTGGAAGGAAAGTTATTACCAACCTAGATAGCATATTCAAAAGCAGAGACACTTTACCAACAAAGGTCTGTCTAGTCAAGGCTATGGTTTTTCCAGTAGTCATGTATGGATGTGAGAGTTGGACTGTGAAGAAAGCTGAGCGCCAAAAAATTGATGCTTTTGAACTGTGGTGTTGGAGAGGACTCTTGAGAGTCCCTTGGACTGCAAGGAGATCCAACCAGTCCATTCTAAAGGAGATCAGTCCTGGGTGTTCTTTGGAAAAAATGATGCTAAAGCTGAAACTCCAGTGCTTTGGCCACCTCATGTGAAGAGTTGACTCATTGGAAAAGACTGATGCTGGGAGGGATTGGGGGCAGGAGGAGAAGGGGATGACAGAGGATGAGATGGCTGGATGGCATCACCGACTCGATGGACATGAGGTTGAGTGAACTCCAGGAGTTGGTGATGGACAGAGAGGCCTGGTCTGCTGCAATTCATGGGATCGCAAAGAGTCGGACATGACTGTATGACTGAACTGAACCCTGCATATACGTTAAATAAGCAGGGTGACAACATACAGCCTTGACATACTCCTTTCCTGATTTGGAACCAGTCTGTTTTTCCATGTCCAGGTCTAACTGGTGCTTCTTGACCTGCATACAGATTTCTTAGGAGGCAGAATAGGTGTTCTGATAGTCCCATTGCTTGAAGAATTTTCCAGTTTGTTTTGATCGACACAGTCAAAGGCTTTGGTGTAGTCAATAAAGCAGAAGTAGATGTTTTTCTGGAACTCTCTTATTTTTTGATGATCCAGTTGATGTTGGCAATTTGATTTCTGTTTCCTCTGACCTTTCTAAATCCAACTTGAACATCTGGAGGTTCTCAGTTCATGTATTGTTGAAGCCTATTTTGGAGAAAACTGAGCATTACTTTGCTAGCACGTGAGATAAGTGCAATTGTGCAGTAGTTTGAGCATTCTTTGGCATTTCCTTTCTTTGGGACTGGAATGAAATCTGACGTTTTCCAGTCCTGTGGCCACTGCTGAGTTATCCATATTTGCTGGCATATTGAGTGCAGCACTTTCACAGCATCATATTTTAGGATATAAAATAGCACAAGTAGCACTCCATCACTTCCACTAGTTTTGTTCATAGTGATGCTTCCTAGGGCCCACTTGACTTTGCATTCCAGAATGTTTGGCTCTAGATGAGTTATCACACCATAGTGGTTATTTTGGTCATGAAGATCTTTTTTGTATAGCTCTTCTGTGTATTCTTGCCACTTCTTTATATCTTCTGCTTCTGTTAGGTCCCTACAGTTTCTGTCCTTATTGTGGCCATCTTTGCATGAAATATTCCCTTGATATCTCTAATTTTCTTGAAGAGATCTCTAGTCTTTCCCATTCTATTGTTTTTCTCTATTTCTTTGCATTGATCACTGAGGAAGGCTTTCTCTTTTATCATTTTTTTATTATAAAATATTTTAATAGTATCTATTATTTCACTGAGATTCACTTATTCTAGCAGAAGTCCTCATCAAATTTTCTAAAATTTTTCTCATAGAACCAGGTCACATAATAGGTTCAAACAGATGATTTTGAGTATTGGAAGAAGTTTTCCATCATTTTAGTTAAATTTTTTTCTTCTCCTTTCAGAGTAACATGGGATTCCAGAAGAGGCAGTAGAAGGATCAGTTGCTCTCTGCAAGATGTGAATTATGTCTTTTTCTGGTTTGAAATATCTCCTAATTACCTATCATTTGCTCTCTAAAAGTCATTATTCTATATTTAACCTTTCTAAGATTTTATTTTTAGTTTTTCCTCTTCTAAACTACAGATTTGTACTTTTCTTCAACTGAGTTTTAGTATTTGTTTAGCACATAAATTTTACAATACACTATCTAAAAACCACTAGCTGAAAAACGAACAAGTCAAAGTGTGCTTTCTCACTATTCCTATTCAAAATGGTACTAGAATACCTAGGTAATACAACAAAACAAGAAAAGAAAATCAAAATGTATAGATTAGAAGGAGGGACTATGATTGTTTTTATTCCCAGATAATATGGTTGCTATGTACAGGATCTCAAAGAATTGACAAAATATTCCAGAACTAATAAGCAAATACAGCAAGTTTCTAGGATACAATGTCAATGTACAAAACTTCTTTCTTATGTGCCAGCAATAAACAAATAAAATTTGAAATTAAAAATAATACCATTTCATTAGCATACAAATGATATAGTTAGATATAAATTTAGTATAATATGCACAGGATATATATATATGGAAAACTATTAAACACAATTGAAATAAATTAATAGGGATCTAAATTAAAGAACAGATTGTGTTAAGATTTCAACTCTACCCACTCTGATATATAGATTTAATGAAATCCCATCAAAACCTAAATAAACTGTTCTGTAGATACTGACAAACTTGATACTAAGTTTTATTGAGAAATACAGAAAACCTAGAATATCCAACACAATACTGAAGAGGAACAAAGTTGTAGAATATATGCTACCCAGTTTTAAGACTTACTACAAAGCTACAGTTGTTAAGACAGGGCCATATTGACAAATAATAGACATAGAGACCGGAATAATAGAACAAAATAGCGCACAGATAGACCCACAAAAACACAATCAGTTGATCTTTGACAAACAAATGGTGTTGGAAAAATCCAACCTTTACATGCAAAAAACAAAAAAAAAAAACAAAAAAACTAACAAAACCAAACCTAGACATTCATCTGACACTTTTTACAACAATTAACTAAAAATAGATCTAGGACTGAAAGTAGCATGCAAATTATAATTCTCCTAGAGCAAGTTATAGACGAAAAAATGAATTAGGGTTTGGTGATGAGTTTTAGATAAAACACCAAATATGATTAATGAAAAAAAAAAATACTTTCATTAAAATTAAAAATTTCTGATATGCAGAAGATGTGTTTTGGAGGATAAAAAAGCAAAAGATATACCAGGAGAAAATGTTTGCACAACAATAACTCATAAATAATGTATATCAAAAATTACAAACAACGCTTTAAAACTCAATGATAAGAAGGTAATAAGGACTAAAAATAGGCAAAAATAACTACAGACATTCCCTCAAAGAACATATACTGATTGCAGATAAGCAAGTGAAAAAATGCTTCATATCATATGTATCAAAAAGATGAAAAAGCAATAGTAGGTTACCACCACACACTACAATGGGTAAAATTGAAACACCTGAGTATACCAATTATGGCAAGACTGCACATAAACTCTTTTTTTATAACTATAGTTTATTTACAATAGCAAATAGGGTCATAAAGTGTTGCACATGACTGAAGTGACTTATCACAGAACAACATAGCACAATCCCCAAGAAAAAGAAATGCAAAAGTGCAAAATGGCTGTCTGAGGAGGCCTTAAAAATAGCTGAGAAAAGAAGAGAACAGAAAGGCAAAGAAGAAAAGGAAAGATATATCCATCTAAATGCAGAGTTCCAAAAAATAGCAAGGAGTGATAATGAAAGCCTTCTGAAGTGAACAATGCAACAAAAAAGAGGAAAACAATAGAATGGGAAAGACTAAAGATCTCTTCAAGAAAATTAGAGATACCAAAGGAACACTTCATGCAAAGATGGGCACAAAAAAGGACAGAAATGGTATGGACCTAACAAAAGGAGAAGATATTAAAAGGAGGTGGCAAGAATACACAGAAGAACTATACAAAAATGATCTTCATGACTCAGATAACCATGATGGTGTGATCACTAACCTAGAACAAAACATCCTGCAGTGCGAAGTCAAGTAGGCCTTAGAAAGCATTGCTATGAACAAAGCTAGTGGAGATGATCGAATTCCAGTTGAGCTATTTCAAATCCTAAAAGATGATACTGTTAAAGTGCTGCACTCAGTATGCCAGCAAATTTGGACAACTCAGCAGTGGCCACACCAGAAAAGGTCAGTTTTCATTCTCACCCCAAAGACGGGCAATGCCAAAGAATGTTCAAACTACTGCACAATTGCACTTCACATGCTAGCAAGGTAATGCTCAAAATCCTTCAAGCTAGGCTTCAACAGTATGTGAACTGAGAACTTTCACATGTACAACTTGGATTTAGAAAAGACAGAGGAATCAGAGATCAAGTTGCCAACCTCCACTGGATCATAGAAAAAGGGAATTCCAAAAAGAAAACATCTACTTCTGCTTCATTGATTATGATGGGGATCACAACAAACTGTGGAAAACTGTGCAAGAAACGGGAATACCAGAACACCTTACCTTTCTTCTATGCAGGTCAAGAAGCAACAGTTAGATCCATATGTGCAACAACAGACTGGTTCAAACTTTTGAAAGGTATATATCAAGACTGTATATTGCCACCCTGCTTCTTTAACTTATACACACAATACAGCATGCAAACTGCTGGAATGGATGAAACACAAGCTGGAAACTCCCATGCTGGATGAATGCACAGAGAAAAAATAGTCTACTTACATTAAGTCTTTAAAAGTATGATTTTTGTTTAATTATACTTTTTACTCTAACAAATACTATTCAATTGGCTAAAGTTGCATGCATGTGTGCTCAGTTGCTTCAGTCATATCTCACTGACTCTTCGTGACCCAATGGACTACAGCCTGCCAGGCTCCTCTGTCCATGAGGATTCTCCAGGCAAGAATGCTAGAGTGGATTATCACGCCCTCCTCCAAGGTATCTTCCTTACCCAGGGATCAAACCCATGTCTCCTGTGGTCCCTCCATTGCAGACAGATTCTTTACAGATGAGCTGCTGGGGAAGCCCCAGTTGGCTAAAGTTAGGTTAATTCAAACTGGCTCTACTACATTCTAGCTACCTCTGGAAAGAAAAAAAAAAAAAGAAAGAGGAATAAAGATTTTTTAGTCATGTGTGTCTATTTATCATCACTGTTTTTTTCCAGTGTGTGGAAGAAAAAAAAAAAAAGAAAGAGGAATAAAGATTTTTTAGTCATGTGTGTCTATTTATCATCACTGTTTTTTTCCAGTGTGTGCTTTGAAGTTTAAACCAGAAAATTAAAATTAAAGCCAATCCCATTACTCAAAACATGCAAAAGTACTGAAACAAGAGTGATCAAACAGTAAATTCAAAAGACTAAATGGGAAAAAGAAGAGACAAAATAAAACAAGAAATGAAAGGATAGTTGATGGGTAGAGAAAGGGATGAAGGTTTGTGACATTGTACAGCAAGCAGTGATCAAGACCATCCCCAAGAAAAAAGAAATGCAAAAAGGCAAAATGGTTGTCTGAGGCAGCCTTACAAATAGCTGTGAAAAGAAGAGAATCTATAGCAAACGAGGAAAGGAAAGATATATTCATTTGAATGCAGAGTACCAAAGAATAGCAAGGAGAAATAAGAAAGGCTTCCTCAGTGATCAATGCAAAAAAATAGAGGAAAACTATAGAATGGGAAAGACCAGAGGTCTCTTCAAGAAAATTAGACATACCAAAGGAACATTTCATGCAACGATGGCCACAATAAGGACAGAAACTGTAGGGTCCTAACAGGTGCAGAAGATATTAAGAGGAGGTGGCAAGAATACACAGAAGAACTATACAAAAAAAGATCTTCATGAACCAGGTAATCAAGCTGATGTGATCACTCACCTAGAGCCAGACGTCCTGGAATGCAAAGTCAAGTGGGCCTTAGGAAGCATCATGACAAACAAAGCTAGTGGAGGTGATGAAATTCCAGTTGAGCTATTTCAAATCCTAAAAAGATGATGCTGTGAAAGTGCTGCACTCAATATGCCAGCAAATCTGGAAAACTCAGCAGTGGCCACAGGACTGGAAAACATCCGATTTCATTCCAATCCCAAAGAAAGGAGATGCCAAAGAATGCTCAAGCTACCGCACAATTGCACTTATCTCACACACTAGCAAAGTAATGCTCAATTTTCTCCAAAATAGCTTCATCAGTATGTGAACTGAGAACTTCCAGATATTCAAACTGGATTTAGAAAAGGCAAAGGAACCAGAGATCAAATTGCCAACATCCACTGGATCATAAAAAAGGCAAGAAAGTTCCAGAAAAACATCTACTTCTGCTTTATTGACTACACCAAAGCCTTTGACTGTGTGGGTAACAACAAACTGTGGAAAATTCTTAGAGACAGGAATACCAGACTACCTGACCTGCCTCCTGAGAAATCTGTATGCAGATCAAGAAGCAAGAGTTGGAGCTGGACATGGAACAACAGACTGGTTCTGAATCGGGAAAGGAGTATGTCAAGGCTATATATTGTCAAACTGCTTATTTAAGTTATATGCAGAGTACATCATGCAAAAGACCAGACTGGATGAAACACAAGCTGGAATCAAGATTGCTGGGAGAGATATCAATAACTTCAGCTATACAAATGACCACCCTTATGGCAAAAAGCAAAGAAGAGCTAATGGGCCTCTTGATGAAAGTGAACGAGGAGAGTGAAAAAGCTGCCTTAAAACTCAACATTCATAAAACTACGATCATGGCATACGGTCCCATCACTTCATGGCAAATAGATGGGGAAACAGTGACAGACTTTGTTTTTTGGGGGCTCCAGAATCACTGCAGATGGTGACTGCAGCCATGAAATTAAAGATGCTTGGTCATTGGAAGAAAAGCTATGAAAAAGCAGAGACATTACTTTGCCAACAAAGGTCTGTCTAGTCAAAGCTACGGTTTTTCCAGTAGTCATGTATGGATGTGAGAGTTGGACTATAAAGAAAGAAGAGTGCCTAAAAATTGATGCTTTTGGACTGTGGTGTTGGAGAAGACTCTTGAGAGTCCCTTGGACTGTGAGGAGATCCTACCAGTCCATCCTAAAGGAAATCAGTCCTGAATATTCAGTGGCAGGATTGATGGTGAAGCTGAAATTCATACTTTGGCCACCTGATGCAAAGAACTGACTCCTTTGAAAAGACCCTGATGCTGGGAAAGATTGAAGGTGGGAGGAGAAGGGGACGACAGATGATAAGATGGTTGGATGGCATCTCCAATGCAATGGACATGAGTTTGAGTAGGCTCCGGGAGTTGGTGAGGGACAGGGAAGCCTGGTGTGCTGCAGTTCATGGGATCCCAAAGAGTCAGACGTGACTGACCGACTGAACTGAACTGAGAGAAAGAGCTAAAGCTGGTAAAAGTAAGGGCAGAGAGACAGAATGACTTATAAATCTGAATGAATCACACTGAAGAAAAATGATGGCAGATAGAAAAAGTAGCAAAGGGGAAACTGGAATAGCATGTGTTACATTTGTTCAAGCTAAAAGTTGAAGTGAGATCATAGGTAACGATGAAAGAAAAGCTATATAAAGGGAAGAGATAGAAAGATACCTTCAAGGCTTTGTGGTACATGGGAATATCTGAGATATACATGGTCAGTGAGATTTGATCAGACTCTGTGTATAAGATGATGAGAATGATTTTTCAAGACTGTTTGTAATATTCATCATAGAATTGGTTGTAGAAGAGTGTTGAGCCACTGAAATGGATTTGCTTAAATCATTGTCTTCATGTCTTGCTTAGTAAACAACTTGAAAAATGAAAGTATTAGTCTCTCAGTCATGTCTGACTCTGCAATCCCATGGTCTATAGCGTTCCAGGCTCCTCTGTCCGTGTAATTCTCTAAGCAAAAAAAACTGGTGTGGGTAGCCATTCCCTTCTCCAGGGGACCTTCCTGACCCAGGGATCAAACCCACGTCTCCCGAATTCTAAATTAATTCACTACCACCTGAGCCTCCAATAAACAGAATGCTGCTGCTGCTAAGTCACTTCAGTCGTGTCTGACTCTGTGTGACCCCAGAGATGGCAGCCCACTAGGCTCCCCTGTCCCTGGGATTCTCCAGGCAAGAACACTGGAGTAGGTTGCCATTTCCTTCTCCAATGCATGAAAGTGAAAGTGAAGTCACTCAATCGTGTCGGACCCTCAGTGACCCCATGGACTGCAGCCTTCCAGGCTCCTCTGTCCATGGGATTTTCCAGGCAAGAGTACTGGAGTGGGGTGCCATTGCCTTCTCCAAATAGAAGTACTTAAAAACAGAAACTTAAGAGGATATTTTAAATTTCAATGATTTATTGAATAACTCTTGGAAGGTTCTCAAAGAATGTAGAGATAAGTGATAAATGACCCCTTAAAATTTTTATTTTCAATTCTAAGATTTTTGACCTTTGTGAATATTGCTATACTGTTTCATATTCTTTAAAATATTAACTTAATAGGGTCAAACAAGCAACAAAATAGACTTTAAACAGTTGGATCAAAATACTATGACATTCAGGTTGTCTGACTTTGCTTAGTCATCCCAAAAGACGCTTAAAAAAATAATAAGACTAATAGTCTGAGTCCCTGCTGCCTAACTACTATATTAAAATAATGCTGAAAACAGTATTATTTTAATTAAAAGGTAAGTACTGGCCTATAATATACTCCACTTTCCACTGTACTGATGTTGGCAAATAATATTTAACTGTCGTTGTCTCAGCCCATTAGCTTCTCCATCTGGTTATCTTATTATAGTGGCTCAGTAAATTAGTCAATGTTCTTATAACCTCCAGGAAACCCAGAACAGGTCATGTCTTTTGCTAGATTGACTGGAAATTGCTATCATTAGGTAGTGAGTCTGTATTCTCTCCAAGAGTTGATGAGCACAACTGTAGAATGTGTCTGAGTCTGCAGGCTGGTTGTTGTTATTGTTTTTTTTTTTTTTTTTTTCTGTGTCTGTAGACCCTGCAGCAATGCAAAGATGCATGACCAAAGCTTTTGCAGGTTTTATCTGAAAATACTCCATTAGCTTCATTAGTTCTTACTTTGTCTTAACACTGAATTGCACTGTCCTTTAATATTAAAACCTTGACTGCCTTAGTTCTGGGATGCTGTGTGACCTGTAAATGCCTCATAGAGAGCTTTTAAAAGTCTTTTTCATTAGGGTCTGCCATCTGGCTATGGTGATGTCATTTGGGACCAAATTACTAATAGCCTTTAAATTATTATGTGACTTTTCTTCTTTATTTCTGAATAAACATCTATTTTACTTCATGTTTGCCAATAACTGCAGTAACTCTGATTTCTATAACAATTTTTCTTTTACCTTTAATATCCCCACTGTATGTGTTAACCACATAAAAAGTAGAAAAATATAAAATTGCCAAGATATCTTACAAATTGTGAACTATAAGAGAGACACACTATCAGTTCAGTTCAGTCACTCAGTCATGTCCGACTCTTTGCAACCCCATGGACTACAGCACACCAGGCTTTCCTGTACATCACCAACACCCAGCGCTTGCTCAAACTCATGTCCATCAAGTTGGTGATGCTCTTCAACCATCTCATCCTCTGTCATCCCCTTCTCTTCTTGCCTTCAATCTTTCCCAGCATCAGGGTCTTTTCCAATGAGTCAAGTCTTTGCATCAAGTGGCCAAAGTACTGGAGCTTCAGCTTCAGCATCAGTCCTTCCAATGAATATTCAGGACTGATTTCCTTTAGGACGGACTAGTTTGATCTCCTCACAGTCCAAGGGACTCTCAAGAGTCTTCTCCAATACCACAGTTCAAAAGCATCAATTCTTAGGCACTCAGCTTACTTTATGGTCCAACTCTCACATCCATACATGACTACTGGAAAAACCATAGCTTTGACTAGATGGACCTTTGGCAGTAAAGTCAAGTCTCTGCTTTTTAATATGCTGTCTAATTTGGTCATAGCTTTTCTTCCAAGGAGTAAATGTCCTTTAATTTCATGGCTGCATTCACCATCCACAGTGATTTTTGGAGACCAAGAAAATAAAGTCTGTCACTGTTTCCATTGTTTCCCCACCTATTTGCCATGATGCAAATGTTTATGAAACATATCTATAAACATATAGACATATATCCATCAACATGTATATATATATCCATCAACATATAGATATGTATTGATCTTTTACAATATAGACTTAAAGAGTAGGAAAGAGAACAAATAATAAAGCAGATCAGTTTAAAACTGGCCTGGTTTCACATCCTGAAACATTGAGAAAAGGAACAGTTTGCTTTATTTTTATCAAATAGTATCAAGTAATTTTACTTCTCCAAGACTGCTACATCAGGTGTGTAGGAGATAGTAGCAGCAGGCTAATGTAGCAAAACAGCATGAGATAAACTGGGGGTCAGCCAAAGCTGGTAACAATTCCAGCAGGGGAAAAATACCACCTTAACTCAAGGAGAGTTCATTTGGCTATAGCTATAGCTGTGGTTTAGATGGTTATTTCTGATTCCACTACATTAGAATATTTCCTTTTAGTTTTACTGTTGTTGTTGTTGTTGTATTCTCAATACTGATCAGAACTGTTGTGCTTCAACCCACTGAATGAGTGTGTATCACCTCATTCAGTTTATACTGTGACTGTGTCAAAAGCACCTGATGTAGATCTGATGGAACAGAAGACTCCAGTGAGGGACTGAATGCTCCAAAAATGTACACTTCTGAAAGTCCACTATGCTCTGAAGATGGGTGTAGAGTGAAAGCAGGGTCAGGGAGGCCAAGCATGAGCTTTCTGAAGTATGGGGGCTCCCTCCTATATTCTCTATGTTCTTTAAATCTTGTACATGTATTCTTTGTGTTCTCCAACCTTTCCTGCTCTGAAGATTAATGAATTCAATCTAATACCATTAACTGATGGCAGTGAGTAGACCATCTCCTGGCCTCAGAACGCTCATATCTCTAAACTAGGAGAGTCCATGATTTTTCATTTGTAGTTAGAAATATAAAGATATTTATAGATGACATTGATTTTTATACGGGCAATGATAAGTTGATTAATTTTACTTTTGCTTTATAAAATTAATAGCAGTAACAATAATAAAAAATAATAACTATAAAAGCTATCTCCTATGCAACAAAAGGCATCCTTAGACTTTCACATTCATTTCTCGTTTAATCAAAAAATAATGATAAGTGGTATATTCTATTATTATCCCTATATTACAAATGAGGAACCCAAAGGAGGAAATTAACTCTCCTCATCTTAAACAAGATTAAAGGGGTAATTAAGCTGCACTTTCTTAAGCTCTGGAATACCCTCAAACTCTAAATTTGAGTGCCAAATACCCATTTTTCATGGTAATTTTTCCATTTATCTTTTTCTTTTACAAAATATTTCATACATTTAATTTTATATGTTTATATAAGCTACAGTTTATGTATAGGTGTATACATATAAATATATTTTGCTTAATTTATATTTATTGTTATTCAGTTGCTCAGTCGTGCCCGACTCTTTGCTACCCCATGGACTTGCAGCACACCAGGCTTCTCTGTCCTTCACTCTCTCCCAGAGCCTGTTCAAACTTATGTCCATTGAGTCAGTGATACCATCCAACCATCTCATCCTCTGTCATCCCCTTCTCCTCCTGCCTTCAATCTTTCCCATTACTGAAGAGACAGCTCTGCACACTAAGTGGCCAAATTATTGGAGCTTCAGCTTTAGCATCAGTCCTTCCAATAAATATTCAGGACTGATTTCCTTTAGGATGGACTGGTAGGATCTCCTTGCAATCCAAGGGACTCTCAAGAGTCTTCTCCAACACCACAGTCCAAAAGCATCAATTCTTTGGCACTCAGCCTTCTTTATGGTCCAACTCTCACATCCATACATGACTACTGGAAAAACCATAGGTTTGATTATATGGATCTTTGTTGGCAAAGTAATTCTCTGCTTTTTCATATGCTGTCTAGATTTGTCATAGCTTTTCTTCCAAGGAGCAAGTTCTTAAATTTCATGGCTGCAGTCACCATCTGAAATTATTTTGGAGCCCAAGAAAATGAAGTCTGTCATTGTTTCCATTGTTTCCCCATCTATTTGACATGAAGTGATGGGATTGGAGGCCATGATCTTAGTTTCTTGAATGTTGAGCTTTAAGCCAGTTTTTTCACTCTCCTCTTTCACTTTCATCAAGTGACTCTTTAGTTCCTCTTCACTTTGCTTTATATTATATTCATATTACAATAAATTTTGTATTTTATTAATAGTATAATAAATTTTGAATTTTTTCTCCCATCTTGGTTTTCTCCAATTTCCTATTTCCTTATTGTCTATTTTGGTCTCTAAATTTCATGTTAGAGGTATTCCTTATATTCTTGTTGATCCTCACTTGCTTTGTTTTTGTTTAGAAAGCTCATTGCAGCACTATAAATGTAGACTGAGATATGAGTTTCTCTGAAAATCATATGTCTGTGCTGTTTTATGGTGGCCTTTCTGATATCAGTTTCCTAAATCTTTCTCTGCGCTAACCAGATTCCTCAGAGAGGACCTATCTAGTTTCCTGCCAAGAGGGTATTGATCTAGCCAATAATATTGTGAACATGGGTGGGAGAACAGGGTTGGTTGTCTCAGAATTTAATACTCAATTACTTTCTTTTATGCACACATAGTTACTGTGAACAGTGCTTTCTATAGTCATGTTCTGGTTTACCCTCTTCGGCCTGGATAAGGAAGGGGCAGTCCTCCAGCTGCACAGAGTTGAGGTGGGGATATTTTCATTGTCAGAGTACCCAGTATTAATACTAAAAGCCAAGATCATTCCTTGCTCTAATATCTTATTTTTCTTTTCCTTATATTCCTAAAAACTTTTCCTAATGTTTTTCTCCCAGTTTTGCTACAGATTGGAAACTTTCTCTTTTTAACCTCATCTTCACTCTAACTTCCAGAGGACCTATTCCTGATAACTTCTGGGACTTTTGGTGATTTCTGAGTTTTTTCCAGTTTGGCTTTACATACAAGGTCAGGGATTTTTTGCCTTTCTGTTTTCAGCTTCTGAATGTTGTTAATTTCTTTCCTTGTCTTTTATGAGAATATGACTTCAATAAAATCCCTTTGTTGATATTATATGGGAATTCAGGAGAAACTCAAAGTTAGTATCAGTGTTTTATCTGTCATTTTTACCAACAAGTATAAAAATTCTTTGTAATTCTGAATAATAAAGCTCCAGTTTCAAAATGGAATATTAATATATATTAACTACATTAGTGCTATTAATACATATGATATTATAATTAATTGGTAATGCTATTTTAATTAATTGTATTTTCAGTTTCAGATGTAATTCAATTATCTCCCCAGCCAAATATAGTCTTGCATGGCTCAGCAGATTAAGAATATATGAAATAGACTGGGAACTGGGAGGCTAACCCCTACCTGAACAACTGGTAATAACATCTCAATCTGTCGACAAAGCATTTTCCTTGAGAAATATCTGACATGCCCATAAAAGTATCTTGCCTTGATGAGAATGAAATATTTGTTTTGAGACTGGGAAAGTTCCTTCTGGAATTCAAATGCTATTGCAACTGACTGCATTTCTTGCAGACATGATCTCATGTAGGGTTGAAGAAATTAGAAGATGGATTCTGATCTGGGAAGGAATATTCAATTTTAGGGTTGGAAGCAGACTTAAATAGGGTTTTGGATTGCAAGGCAGCTGCTATGCAGGCAGAGTCCTACATGGAGAGAAGGCTTGGATGGAGCTAGGACTTTATTTCCTGAAACATAAAAGCATTGCCTTGCAGAACTTCACTAAGAGATCTGGCTTGGATGATCCAGGCAACAGTAGGTGACACTGTGTTTAAAATTCAAAGTTCTACTTCTCTCTTGGGACTAATGGCTGACATGTTTACCCAGGAAAAAAAATAAATAAAGGGGTATGCTACAGTAGAAAAATGAGATTAGGATGACACACTTGTGCTGTCTTTGGAGTAGCAAATTTACAAAGCCAAGGATGGACACGGTTTTTAGAAAAGCACTTGACTAAAGTTGACAACTTGAGGAGTAACCATTAGAAAGTTTGGGATACAAAATCTTTGGGACTTTTTAAAGCAAGAATATCAGGGCAGGGAAGCTGTCTTTTCAAAGACAGCATCTCTCACAATTGAAGAATTAAGACTTTTCCCTATCTAGAGCCCACATCAACCCAGCACTGAAATGCGAGAAAGATAGAAGACAAAGGGAAAATAAAAACTTTTAAACATAATAATGACTGATATATCCTCAAGAGACCTGTTAAGAAACTAATCTGAGACCTGATCAAATTTTAGAATTTCTGTGAGCACCGAGCTAATGCTCTGATAGGTGTATATATGCGTCTTGTTGACTCTGAAAATTCAGAAATGTGAGAGTAATGAGTGATTTGCCATTAAAATGATCACCTATTACTGAAGAAGCAACACTCGACACAGTCCAAACATAGACCTTCTGCATGGAAATTGACAATATAAGAAGAAACAAGGGTAGGGAGTTAATTTGAACTTGCATTGCAATTTAATCTACTTGTGGAAACAAAAGACTTTCTTCATAAAGACCAATTTGAAACATTTTCTAGTGTATTTATTATAATTTGGCATATTGTGTCACCTGGCTTAGGTTGGTAGATGAATTTAGGTGATATACTGGAGCAATTTTTGAGGTAGAAGAAAGAGAAATGATTTCTGGTCTTTGTATACAATTTTGAATATTATATCTTCAGTTACATTAATTGGAAACAGAATAGTATAGTGTTTATGAGTATATAATCCAACATTAAAACCTGGACTTGAAGCCCAGCTCTAGGGAAGACAAACAGTTCAAAATACCTTTGCCTTTGTTTTCTCACCTGTAAAGTGGTAATAGCAATTGTATTTATCACATGTGGTTCTTGTGAAGGTTAATGGGGATAATAAGCTTGAAAATATGAACTTATTTGTTCACATGCCAGTTTTCCAAAGCTTGTGTGCACAAGAATCACTTTAGAAAATTTATGGAATTGCAGATGAACCAAACGCTTTTCATGAGGTGGTTTTAATGCCATACTCATCTGGGTCCTTGTTTTCTGCTCATGAGCACAATTTCAAAGGAATTTCAGTAGTGCTTTTAATACAGGTAAGAAGCAATGACCTAAGGAGAATCCGTCTCACGTAGGGTTGCCAGATTTTTTAAAAAGCAAAACAAAAACAAAAAACTGGATGCCCCAAATCAGCATTTGCTTTTACTGTAATGCTAATGGCAGTCCACATACTCAGCTGAACACACCAGACCTTCTTCCTCCATTTTCACCTCTTTCCACAAATGGAGGGTAGGATTGCCCAATAAAATATAGGACTCTCAGGTAAATCTGTATTTCACATAAGTGAGTATAAGTATGTTCTGTGAAATATTTGAAGTTTGAGAATACTAAAGCATTATTCACTGTTTAGATCTCTGCCTAACTTTAACATGAGCTGTGCTTGACATAAATTTTCATCCTTGGCTCTCTTTGACTCTTCAACTTGAGAACTTCACCCTCTCTTGAAATATTGGTACAATAATTGAGTAAATGCATTTTAATAACTTAACATTTCATGGATCTGTTATTATTAAAGTTGTCCATAAACTGTAAGCATATGATCACTTAAGGCTTCCCAGGTAGCTCAGCTGGTAAAGAATCCACCTGCAATGCAGGAACCCCAGGTTGATTCCTGTGTTGGGAAGTTCCCCTGGAGAAGCAATAGGCTACTCACTCCAGTATTCTTGGGCTTTCCCGGTGGCTCAGAAAGTAAAGAACCCACTGCAATGAGGGAGACCTGGGTTCAATCCCTGGGTTGGGAAGATTCCCTAGAGAAGGACAAGGCAACCCACTTCAGTATTCGGGCCTGGAGAATTCCCATGGATAGAGGAGCCTGGCAGGCTAGTCCATGGAGTCACAAAGAGCCAGACACCACTGAGCAACTAAGCAGAGCACAGTACAGTCATTTAAACCACAACTACAGAGGAACCTGGCAGGGGGGTCTGTCCACAGGGTCACAGTCAGACACGACTGAGTGACTAAGCAGAGCATTGTGATATTACTATAATAAAATTAGCAGAAATGTTCACTTAACGTAATGAGCTTTTCCTTTTCATTGGTATCTGACCCTGTGATATCAGTTTCAAAAGCTAGTTGATGGACATGCACACACTGCTATATTTAATTATAGATAACCAATAAGGAACTACTGTAGAGCCTGTAAAACTCTGCTCAATGTTATGTGGCAGCCTGGACAGGTTGGGAGTTTGGGGTAAATGTATACATGTATATGTATGTCTGAGTCCCTTTGCTGTCCACCTGAAACTATCATGACATTGTTAATCAGCTATGAAAAAAAGTGAAAGTTTTAGTTATTCAGTCATATCTGAGTCTTTGTGACCACATGGACTATAGCTTTCCAAGCTCCTCTGTCCATGGACTTCTTTCTCCAGGCAAGAATCCTGGAGTGGGTATCCATTCCCCTCTCCAGGGGATCTTTCTGACCCAGGGATCGAACCAGGGTCTCTTGCACTGCAGATGCATTCTTTACTGTCTGAGCCACCAGAGAAGGCCTAATCAGCTATACTCCAGTACAAAACAATTTTTTTTTTCATTTTAAGCAGGTTGATAAGTGTGAAAGACTAATAGTGCTAGGATGACAAGGACAGATACGACAAAACTCTTCTGTCAACCAGGCTGCTGGGTTAGAAAAAGTAGAGAAATCTGAAATTAAAGAATTATTCAGAAATCAGGCTGTAGAAAAAGGCCCCTGGAAATGGAGGAAAATGCTGATGAAATGAGCAGGATGGGACACACTCTACAAATAGGTTACATCTGTGCCCAGGGGGAAAAGGTAGTTTCCACTGAGGTATAAAGGGGACTGTGAGGAGTTTTCTCTTTGAAAATATGAAGGGCAATAGTGCATGTACAGTTTCTATTTTGTAGCAGAATTGTAGAGACGAAGGAGAAAACACTTAGTGGAACATCTGCTGTTCGAACCACTTCAAGAAAAATAAACAAGCAGCAAAATGAGCACATCTGCCTGACGTTTGGCACGTGTGGTGAGGTTGTAGGGAGAGAGCAGCAAAGATATGGAATAATAAACAAGGGCTTTAAGGGCATGTGCGTCCTTCAGCTTTCCCCAGAGCTTTGGGGGGAGGAATTGAAAAAGGGTTAATCATCTAGAGAGTGCTTGAAGATAGAGAGACACTCCTCTCAATCTGGCTACCAACTGGAAGGGTGCCTGTGTAGGAAATATAATCCCAGCAGCTGACACATAAGCGCAGACTATGGAGTCAATTGATATCACATGTGCAGCAATCAGTGCATCCAACAGGGCTACTGGTGAAGCTCCCAGGACTTATTTTGCCTAGGAAGTCTTTTGGGAGAACCAAGACATGCTCAACCCCATCAGAGTCGACACAACGTGACAGGTCTTATGTTGTATGGTATAACAAACATTTATATGAAATTCTAAATACCAGTGTTTCTCATACTGAGCAATGCACCATTTTAAATATCCTCAAATAGTGTTCATCCTGTCGAGGGACTAGATTACCTATAAAATGACTCTGAAACATTACTATAGGTTTCCTGAGCAACATGTTGCTGCTGCTGCTGCTGCTGCTGCTGCTAACTCGCTTCAGTCGTGTCTGACTCTGTACGACCCCATAGATGGCAGCCCACCAGGCTTCCCCGTCCCTGGAATTCTCCAGGCAAGAACACTGGAGTGGGTTGCTATTTCCTTCTCCAATGCATGAAAGTGAAAAGTGAAAGTGAAGTTGCTCAGTCGTGTCCGACCCTCAGCGACCTCATGGACTGCAGCCTACCAGGCTCCTCTGTCTGTGGGATTTTCCAGGCAATAATACTGGAGTGGGTTGCCATTGCCTTCTCCAATGCATGAAAGTGAAGTTGTTCAGTCGTGTCCGACCCTCAGCGACCTCATGGACTGCAGCCTACCAGGCTCCTCTGTCCAGGCAATAATACTGGAGTGGGTTGCCATTGCCTTCTCCTGAGCAACATGTTACCTGTGCCCAAAGACCCACCTTCTCTGGTTGGGGAGAATATAGCATTTCATAAATTCCAACTTAAAACTTTGTCTCAGAAAATGATCTGAAATCTATTTATACTAAGGTTTAAAAGGCAGATTGATCAAGAGATGTTTTTTAAAGTTTTTTCTTGTTTTTGTATAGAATTTCATCCTTATCAACATCCCAGTGCCTGAAACATGTAAATATGTTGCCTTGCATGGCAAAAGGGACTTTAAAAATGTGATTAATTTAGAGATTTTGCATAGGGGAGCTTATCCTGGATTAGCTAGATGAAACCAACCTAACCACATGAGTCCTCTCAAATTTGAGGAATCCTTCCTGGCTGTTCTCAGAGAAAGAGATGTGATGATGAAAGCAGGATCAGAGAGACTCTACACTTTTGGCTTTGAAGTTATAGGAAGAGGACATGAACTAGGGAATGCAGGCAGTCTCTAGAAACTAGACAAAGCAAAAAACAGATCCTTGCCTGGAGTCTCCAGAGAAGACGTTAACCATGACAGCACCTGGATCTAAGCGAGTGAGACTCATGCTGGACCTCTGATCTGCAGAATCACTGGAAAATCATACAATGATAAATTTGTGTTGTTTAAGCTGTTATGCCCTTGACAGCTTTCTATAAGACTGCTAGGAAACTCATACAATGTTCTAGCCATTTATTCACATAAAATATCTTCATGTGGACAATTAGGTCATTTAGGAGTCCTTGTGCAACCATCTCATAAGCTCATTTACACTTTCTACATGGAAGTTTCAATATTGTATTGAGTAAGACAGCTATAGAGTGGGAAATTAATTTAAATGCTAATAAATGAAGAAAGACTGCTTACCTAGCTAATTAGTGAGACAATATAAATTTTCTTCTAATTTCTGAGATTGCAGAAGAAATTTCCCACAAATGAATTAAATATAGCTTTTAAATATTGGAGGGGAAGGGTTTTTTGAAAGAAGCAATTATATTATTTGCAAAACAAATTTTTTTTAAAAAATGAAAATTTTGCATCGGTGTTTGAATTAGTTTTATCTGTATGCCAATCACTACAACTTTCTGCCAAATTCAGTGTAAATGGCATGGAATGTAAAGAGAACTCAAAGTGAAAAGGAAACTCATCATTCCCAAATTCACCATGACATAGCAGAGTTCAGCAGAGAATATATGGGAGTTGACTTTTTTCCCCAAAGTCCTATCTTACATAATCAAAGACTAGAGACAAGAATAGTGACCCATGGTAAGTGAAATACAAGGTAAACATCTCATTTAGAGGATATTTGCCCACTGAGCATGAGAAAGTTGAAGTAGCTGGAGCCTCACAATCCTTAAGCTTATAACTAAAGAAATGAGCGTGAAAGGGAAGCACAGCGGTGCTTCATAAGGATGTAGAGCTGTTGTAGCAACAGAAATGACAACAGTCACAAGTATTGTAAAGAACAGAAGCTGAATCCCCCACCAAAAGAGCTGTCCTGATGAGATGACCTTCACCCCCTCCTACCATCCCCAAAGGGCTGACAGATCTGGCAACTAGAAACTAGCCCATCTTCTTTTCCAGTTTTCTCAGTGAAATACTGAAAAGAGAGATTCTAAAGGCCAAGTTTTTACTTAAGTATGAAGGTAACAGTAAACCTTCTCACATATGCACACTATTAGGATATTTTCCACTATACAGCCTTCTTACTACATTACTTATATTATTCTTTGAGAAACATAATCGCTGAAAGAAGAATCACTGTAAAAGAAGATCCCAAGATCCCAAGGAGAGAGACATGATGATCTAACTAGAATTAGTGTAAGCTTTATATCTATTTAGGATCTCCCTGGTGGCTCAGACGGTAAAACGCCTGCCTGCCATGCGGGAGACCCGGGTTCGATCCCTGGGTTGGGAAGATCCACTGGAAAAGGAAATGGCAACCCACTCCAGTAATCTTGCCTGGAAAACTCCATGGACTGAGGAGCCTGGTGATAAACATTTTATATACATATAAATATATATATGACGACAAGTATAATAAATGTACATACGTATTGTTGAGCCTTGAACAACATAGGGTTGAACCACACAAATTCACTTATACATGGGTTTTTTTTCTATAGTAAATAAGACAATATTATTAGATCAGCAGTTGATTGAATTCCTGGATACAAAGAAATTTTGTGTAATGGCAAGCTGACTTATAGATTATAAGTGAATTTTTCACTACAGATGTTTAATGAACTAGTAGAGCTATGAGTCATAATATTTAATTGCAATTTCACACAAACAAGAAAATAAGTATCTCTTGAGTTTATCCAGATCCTTAATTTATTTAAAGCAATTTAAACTATGAACAAATTTTAGCTCTATATCCACAACATAAAATACAATTCTCTTGTTGTTCAGTCACTCAGTAGTGTCCAACTCTTTGTAACCCCATGGACTGCAGCATGCCAGACTTCCCTGTCCTTCACCATATCCCAGAGATTGCTCAAACTCATGTCCATTGAGTCAGTGATGCCAATCAACCATCTAATCCTCTCTCATTCCATTCTCCTCCTAGTTCAGTCTTTCCCAGCATCAGGGTCTTTTCTAATGAGTCAGCTCTTTGCATCAGGTGACTAAAGTATTGGCGCTTTAGCTTCAACAACAGCCATTCTAATGAATATTCAGAATTTATTTCCTTTAGGATTGACTGGTTTGGCTCCTTGCTCTCCAAGTGAATCTCAAGAGTCTTCTTCAACACCATAACTCAAAAGCATCAATTCTTTGGCATTCAACCTTCTTAGTGGTCCAACTCTCACATCAATATGTGACTATGGAAAAACCATAGGTTTAACTATACCCACTTTTGTCGGCAAAGTAACATCTCTGCTTTTTAATACTTTGTGTAGGTTTGCCATTGCTTTGCTTACAAGGAGAAAATGTCTTTTAATTTTGTGACTAGTCACATCTGCAGTGATTTTGGACTCCAAGAAAATAAAGTCAGTCACTATTTCCATTGTTTCCCCATCTATTTCCCATGAGGTGATGGGAATGGTTGCCACAGTCTTAGTTTTTTGAATGCTGAGATTTAAGCCAGCTTTTTCACTCTTTCACCCTCATCAAGAAGCTCTTTAGTTTCTCAATGATTTTCACCATAATGGTGTTGTCATCTGCATATCTGAGGGTATTGATATTTCTCCTGGCAATCATAATTCCAGCTTGGACTTCATCCAGTCTGGCATTTTGCATGATGTGCTCTGCATATAAGTTAAATAAGCAGGGCAAAAATATACAGCCTTGAGTACTCCTTTCCCAATTTGGAACCAGTCTGTTGTACCATGTCTGGTTCTAAATGTTGCTTCTTGACTTGCAGACAGATTTCTCAGGAGGTAGGTAAGGTGGTCTGGTATTCCTATCCTTTTAATAATTCCCCACTGTTTGTTGTGATCCACAGAGTCAAAGGTTATAGCAGAGTTAATGAAGCAGAAGTAGATGTTTTTCTGGAATTCTCTTGCTTTCCCCATGATGCAATGGATGTCGGCAATTTGATCTCTGGTTGCTTTGCCTTTTCTAAATCCAGTTTGAACATCTGGAATTTCTCAGTTCATGTACTGTTGAAGGCTGGCTGGGAGAACTTGACCATTATATTGCTAACATGTGAAATGAGTGCAAAAGTGTGGTAGTTTGAACACTGGCATTGCTCTTCTTTTGGATTGGAATGAAAACTGACTTTTTCCAGCCCTGAGTCCACTCCTGAGTTTCAAAATTAGAGATACCAATGGTTTCATGCAAAGATGGGCACAATGAAAGACAGAAATAGTATGGACCTAACAGAAGCAGAAGATATTAAGAAGAGGTGGCAAGAATACACAGAAGAGCTATATAAAAAAGATCTTCAGACACAGATAATCATGATGGTATAATCACTCACCCTGAGCCAGACATCCTGGAATGTGAAGTCAAGTGGGCTTTATTAAGCATCACTACAAACAAAGCTAGTGGAGGTGATGGAATTCCACCTGAGCTACTTCAAATCTTAAAAGATGATGCTGTGAAAGTGCTGCACTCAATATGCCAGCAAATTTGGAAAACTCAGCAGTGGCCACAGGACTGGAAAGGTCAGTTTTCATTCCAGTCCCAGAGAAAGGTAATGCCAAAGAATGCTCAAACTACCACACAATTGCATTCATCTCACATGCTAGTAAAGTAATGCTCAAAATTCTCCAAGCCAAGCTTCAATAGTATGTGAACCGTGAACTTCCAGAGGGTCAAGCTGGATTTAGAAAAGGCAGAGGAACCAGAAAGAAAATTGCCAACATCCGTTGGAACATCAAAATAGCAAGAGTTCCAGAAAAACATCTATTTCTGCTTTATTGACTATGCCAAAGCCTTTGACTGTGTGATCATGACAAACTGGAAAATTCTGAGAGAGATGGGAATACCAGACCATCTGACCTGCCTCTTGAGAAATCTGTAAGCAGGTCAAGAAGCAACAGTTAGAACTGGACATGGAACAACAGACCAGCTCCAAATGAGGAAAGGAGTATGTCAAGGCTGTATATTGTCACCCTGCTTATTTAACTTATATGCAGAGTACATCATGAGAAATGCTGGGCTGGATGAAGCACAAGCTAGAGTGAAGATTGCCAGAAGAAATATCAATAACCTCAGATATGCATATGACACCACACTTATGGCAGAAAGTGAAGAAGAACTAAACAGCCTCTTGATGAAAGAGAAAGAGGAGAGTGAAAAAGTTGGCTTAAACTCAACATCCAGAAAACTAAGATCATGGCATCCGGTCCCAACATTTCATGGCAAATAGATGGAGAAACAGTGGAAACAGTGTAAGACTATGTTGGGGGTTCCAAAATCACTGCAGATGGTGACTGCAGCCAAGAAATTAAAAGATGCTTACTCTTTGAAGAAAAGTTATGACCAACCTACATAGCATATTAAAAAGCAGAGACATTACTTTGCAAATAAGGTCCATCTAGTCAAAACTATGGTTTTTCCAGTAGTCATGTATGGATATAACAGTTGGACCATAGGGTGTTCAGGGCTGGTGCACTGGGATGACCCAGAGGGATGGGATGGGGAAGGAGGTGGGAAGTGGGTGCAGGATGGGGAACACATGTACACCCATGGCTGATTCATGTCAATATATGGCAAAAAACACTACAATATTGTAAAGTAATTAGCCTCCATTAAGATAAATTTAAAAAGAAAGAAAGATGAGCACCTAAGAATTGATGCTTTTGAATTGTGGTGTAGGAGAAGACTCTTGAGAGTCCCATGGACTGCAAGGAGATCCAACCAGTCCATCCTAAAGGAAATCGGTCCTGAATATTCATTGGAAGGACTCATGCTGAAGCTGAAGCTCCAATAATTTGGCCACCTGATGTTAAGAACTGACTCATTTGAAAAGACCCCGATGCTGGGAAAGATTGATGGCATGAGGAGAAGGGGACAACAGAGAATGAGTTGGTTGGACAGCATTACAAACTCAATGGACAAGAGTCTGAGTAAACTCTGGGAGTGGTGATGGACACAGAAGCCTGGCATGCTGTAGTCCATGGGGTCACAAAGAGTCAGACACGACTGAGTGACTGAACTGAACTGAACTGAACTGAATTTTCAGAGCGTCATCCTTTAGGATTTGAAATAGTTCAACAGGAATTCCATCACCTCCACTAGCTTTGTTTGTAGTGATGCTTCATAAGGCCCACTTGACTTTGCATTCCAGGATGTCTGACTCTAGGTGAGTAGTCACACCATCGCGGTTATATGGGTCATGAAGATTTCTTTGTATAGTTCTTCTGTGTATACGTGCCACCTCTTCTTAAAATCTTCTGCTTCTGTTAAAGCCATACCACTTCTGTCCTATATTCTGCACACCTTTGCATGAAGTGTTCCCTTGGTATCTCTAATTTTCTTGAAGAGATCACTAGTCTTTCCCATTCTACTGGTTTCCTCTCCTTCTATGCATTGATCACTGAGGAAGGCTTTCTTATCTCTCCTTGCTATTCTTTGGAACTCTAAATTCAAATGGGTATATCTTTCCTTTTCTCCTTTGCCTTTTGCTTCTCTTCTTTTCTTAGGTATTTGTAAGGTCCTCTCAGACAACCATTTTGCTTTTTTGCATTTTTTTCCCTTGGGGATAGTTTTGATCACTGCCATTGATACAGTGTTATGAACCTCCATCCATAGTTCTTCAGTCACTCTGTCTAACAGATCTATTCCCTTTAATCTTTGTGTCACTTCCACTGTATATTCATAAGGGATTCCATTTAGGTCATACCTAGATGGCCTAGTGGTTTCCCCTCAGTTCAGTTCAATTCAGTCACTCAGTCGTGTCCAACTCTTTGCGACCACATGAACTGCAGCACACCAGGTCTCCTTGTCCATAACCAACTCCCGGAGTTCACTCAAACTCATGTGCATTGAGTCAGTGATGCCATCAGCTATCTCATCCTCTGTCATCCCCTGCTCCTCCTGCCCACAATCCCTCCCAACATCAGAGTCTTTTCAAATGAGTCAACTCTTCACATGAGATGGCCAAAGTATTGGAGTTTCAGCTTTAGCATCAGTCCTTCCAATGAACACCCAACCCAGAACTGGTCTCCTTTAGGATGGACTGGTTGGATCTCCTTGCAGTCCAAGGGACTCCCAAGAGTCTTCTCCAACACCACAGTTCAAAAGCATTAATTCTTCGGCGCTCAGCTTTCTTCACAGTCCAACTCTCGCATCCATACATGACTACTGGAAAAACCATAGCCTTGACTAGACGAACCATGGTTAGCAAAGTAATGTCTCTTCTTTTTAATATGCTGTCTAGGTTGATCATAACTTTTCTTTCAAAGAGAAAGTGTCTTGTAATTTCATGGCTCAGTCACCATCTGCAGTGATTTTGGAACCCAAAATAATAAAGTCTGACACTGTTTCCACTGTTTCCCCATCTATTTGCCATGAAGTGATGGGACAGGATCCCATGATCTTAGTTTTCAAAATGTTGAGCTTTAAGCCAACTTTTTCACTCTTCTCTTTCACTTTCATCAAGAGGCTTTTTAGTTTCTCTTCACTTTCTGCCATTAGGGTGGTGTCATCTGCATATCTGAGGTTATTGATATTTCTCCCGGCAATCTCGATTCCATCTTGTGTTTCTTCCAGCCCAGTGTTTCTCATGATGTACTTTGCATATAAGTTAAAAAAGCAGGATGACAATATACAGACTTGATGTACTCCTTTTCCTATTTGAAAACAGTCTGTTGTTCCATGTCCAGTTCTAACTGTTGCTTCCTGACCTGCATGCAGGTTTCTCAAGAAGCAGATCATGTGGTCTGGTATTCGCATCTCTCTCAGATTTTTCAACAGTTTATTGTGATCCACACAGTCAAAGGCTTGGGCATAGTCAATAAAGCAGAAATAGATGTTTTTCTGGAACTCTCTTGCTTTTTCCATGATCAAGCGGATGTTGGCAATTTGATCTTTGGTTCCTCTGTCCTCTCTAAAACCAGCTTGAACATCTGGAAGTTCACAGTTCACGTATTGCTGAAGCCTGGCTAGGAGAATTTTGAGCATTACTTTACTAGCATGTGAGATGAGTGCAATTGTGCGGTAGTTTGAGCATTCTTTGGCATTGCCTTTCTTTGGGATTGGAATGAAAACTGACCTTTTCCAGTCCTGTGGCCACTGCTGAGTTTTCCAAATTTGCTGGCATATTGAGTGCAGCACTTTCACAGCATCATCTTTCAGGATTTGAAATAGCTCAACTGGAATTCCATCATCTCTACTAGCTTTGTTTGTAGTGATGCTTTCTAAGGCCCACTTGACTTCACATTCCAGGATGTCTGGCTCTACATGAGTGATCATATCATCGTGATTATCTGGGTCATGAAGATCTTTTTTGTACATTTCTTCTGTGTATTCTTGCCACCTCTTCTTAATATCTTCTGCCCTTCTGTTAGGTCCATACCATTTCTGTCCTTTATCAAGCCCATCTTTGCATGAAATGTTCCCTTGGTATCTCTAATTTTCTTGAAGAGATCTCTAGTCTTCCCCATTCTGTTGTTTTCCTTTATTTCTTTGCATTGATCACTGAGGAAGCCTTTCTTATCTCTCCTTGCTATTCTTTGGAACTCTGCATTTAGATGCTTATATCTTTCCTTTTTTCCTTTGCTTTTTGCATCTCTTCTCTTCACAGCTATTTGTAAGGCCTCCTCAGACAGCCATTTTGCTTTTTTGCATTTCTTTTCCATGCGAATGGTCTTGATCCCTATCTCCTGTTCAATGTCATGAACCTCCATCCATAGTTCATCAGGCACTCTATCAATCTAGTCCTTTAAATCTATTTCTCACTTCCACTGTATAATCATAAGGGATTTGCTTTAAGTCATAGCTGAATGGTCTAGTGGTTTTCCCTACTTTCAATTTAAGTCTGAATTTTGCAATAAGGAGTTCATGATCTGAGCCACAGTGTATGCCCAGTCTTGTTTTTGCTGACTGTACAGTTTCCCCATCTTTGACTGCAAATATATAATCAATCTGATTTCGGTATTGACCATGTGGTGATGTCCGCATGTAGACTTATCTCTTGTGTTGTTGGAAGAGAGTTTTGCTATGACCAGTGTTCTCTTGGCAAAACTCTGTAAGCCTTTGCCCTGCTTCATTTTGTACTTCAAGGCCATGTTTATCTCTTAACTTCTTACTTTTGCATTCCAGTCCCCTATAATGAAATGGACATCTTTTGGGGGTGTTAGATCTAGAAGGTCATATAAGTCTCCATAGAACCATTCAACTTCAGCTTCTTCAGCATTAGTGGTTGGGGCATAGACTGGTTACTGTGATATTGAATGGCTTGCCTTGTAAATGAACTGAGATCATTCTGTCATTTTTAAGATTGCAAGTACTACATTTTGGACTCTTGTTGACTATGACTATGAGGTCTATTCCATTTCTTCTAAGGGATTCTTGTCCACAGAAGTAGATACAACGTTCATCTGATTAAATTCACCCCTTCTGGTACATTTTAATTCAATGATTCCTAAAATGTCGGTGTTCACTCTTGTTATTTCCTGTTTGACCACTTCCATTTTGCCTTGATTCATAGACCTATCATTCCAGGTTCCTATGCAATATCATTCTCTACAGCATTGGACTTTACTTTCACCACCAGACACATCCACAACTGGGTGTTGTTTCTGCTTTGGTTCAGTCTCTTCATTCCTTCTGGGGCTATTTCTTCACTCTTCTCCAAGTAACTTATTAGGCACCTACCAACCTGGGGAATTCACCTTTCAGTGTCCTAGCTTTTTGCCTTTTCATAATGTTTGTGGGGTTCTCAAGGCAAGAATACTGAAATGGTTTGCCATTCCCTTCTCCAATGGACCATGTTTTGTCAGACTTCTTCACCATGACCCATCCATTCTGGGTTGGCCCTATGCAGCACGGCTCATAGTTTCACTGAGTTAGACAAGGTTGTTATCCATGTGATTAGTTTGGGTAGTTTTCTGTGATTTTTTTTTTTTCCATTCTGTCTGCCCTCTGATAGATGAGGATTAAGAGACTTATAGAAGCTTTCTGGTGGGAGAGACTAGCTGTGTGTAAAACTAGGTCTTGCTCTGCTCTGATTGGCAGGGCCATCCATGTTCAGTAAATCTTTAGTCCAATTTTCTGCTGATGGGTGGGGGGTCCTTCAATGGTGACCTCCTTCAAGATGACACCCTGCTCCCAGGACTGTTGTAGTCAGGGCCCCTGACCTTGGGTCAGGCCACTGTCAATCCAGACCTCCGCTGGAGACTCCCACACACTCATAGGCAAGTCCTCTCTAAATAAGCTTATTTACTGTCAGTCAGTTCAGTTCAGTTGCTCAGTCATGTCTGACTTTGCAACCCCATGGACTGCATCATGCCTCGCTTCCCTGTCTATCACCAGCTCCCAGAGCTTGCTCAAACTCATGTCCATTGAGTCAGTGATGCCATCCAACCATCTCATCCTCTGTCGTCCCCTTCTCCTCCCGCCATCAATCTTTCCCAGCATCAGGGTCTTTTCCAATGAGTCAATTCTTCACACCAGGTGGCCAAGATATTGAAGTTTCAGCTTCAGCATCAGTCTTTCCAAAGAATATTCAGGCTGGATTTCCTTTAAGATTGATTGGTTTGATCTCCTTGCAGTCCAAGTAGAATTATTTACTCTAGTTCAACATAACTCCTTTATTCTACTTAAAACTTTTCTATATTTACTTTTTTAAAAGGCTTTACAAAACCAGATATTTAACACCCATGTTAAGGAATGAATATGTGTGTCTGATGTAAAAATATCAGAGTAGAGGAACTGTAAAATACAAATTCTACCCAGTCTCTTTTCCTTGGAGGCAAAAGTTATTAATGGCTTTCATCTCTCAATTTTCAAAGGGTTACCATGTTGATCTTCAATTTTGTGATCTTTTTATCAATCTATCAATTTATTTTCTTTTGTTTTAAATTTATTTTTACCAAAGTAATACATTTACATAATTTAAGTGAAGTTATTTGCAAGGCTTATAATAAACAAGAGCAGTATGCTATTCTCTTTCCCTGAGGTACTCACTTTAAAAACTTTAAAATATTCACCTCACTTTTATAACAATCTATTTCAAAATTTTTAGATAATGTAATTCTACATTGTTATTTCTTGACATTCTAACTTTTTCACGATCCATCTATGGACTTCCTTCTGTGCAAAATGAGTATTTTGTTCCCCTACTGTTGTCAAACTGCTACCTCTTTTATCCCTCTCTCTTTTTTGATTTGTCATGTTGAGAGTACCTGTTTTTTCCTACACATTTTAGATTATGTTAAAAAAAAATCCCCACTATATGCCATTACTTAAATGAAAGAACTGAGTAAGGTTAAAAATCAAAGAATAAGTAGTGATATAACAATACAAAATTTTGGCGGGTGATGGATATGTTTATGGCATAGATTGTGGTGAGAGTTTTGTGGATGTACACTCATCTACAACTCAAGTTGTACATTGAGTATATACAACTTTTTGTTTATAAATCACAATTCAATGAAATGTTTTAAGAAAAATAAAAATTCTAAAATATACAAAAGGCATAAGCAAGCCAAATTAAAGTAGTGACTATAATAATTTGGACCCATATGTTTCGCTACCTACATTTGAAAAAAAAAAAAATCTTTACCTTACTGCATATGCCAGTCTTATTTCAAATAGTCAGATATGCATGATAAAACCATCAAAAAATCAGAATTGAGTATAGATAATATTTTTGCAAATAACCCTCTGAGGAAAGACATTCAAATCTGATAACAACGAGAAAAGAAAAGGAAAAGTTGGATTTGAAAAAAATAATGTCTGAACATAAGAAATCACCATAAGTGATATTAGTACACAAGTGACAAGCTGAGAATTGTAGGAATCCTTTCAAACTCTTGAAGCCAGTCTTAAAGCTGGTTAGGGACTGGGAAGCCAGAGACCGCCTTCATCATATTCTCTTAGTGCTTTGTGTTTAAGCTCCAGTGAAGAAGAGGGAATAGTACAAAAGTAGTACAAAAATGAGGTGGAAACCATGTTTTTGATGTTCTTGCTGCTTCTGTGAGCAAGTTTGTTTGTGGAAGTAATTGGCTTTATGGTAGCAACAGTAGTCATGGCCCCAGTGGATATCCCATGGCCCTGTAGACATTAAGACACAGAATCCAGAGAATCTGTTATATATACTGGAATTTGAGCAATACTGGGGAAGCAGCCTTCCTGACTCCCAAGCTTTTGAATTGGTCCACCAGCCTCTGTGGTGGACCAGTTTTGCAGTATTATTCTCACAGCCACTGTGTTCACTCAGGATTCCCAGAAGCAGAGACAACATGAGGATTTTTGTGTGAGTGATTTACTGGGGCAGGATGGTCCTAGGAAAAGGGGGATTAAAGTAGCAGGATGAAGTAGGGAGAGACTAAACAAGGATGTTGCCTGTACTAAGGGAAAATTTGGCTTTGGGTAGGAACTCTGGGTAATCAGTTGCACCACCTTGAGGAAAGGGATCTGGCCTTTTATATCTCATGTGAGTCATTATTGGCTTCCAGCTTCTTTTGGAGGATTAGGGTAACCTAAGAGAAGTGGGCAGCTGTGTCTCATATTGGTGGCATGGTGTCTTAACTGATAAGGGGAGTAAGGTGGGTCACCAGTAGCATC
The DNA here is from genome assembly GCF_014754425.2 of Oryx dammah. NCBI lineage: Eukaryota > Metazoa > Chordata > Mammalia > Artiodactyla > Bovidae > Oryx > Oryx dammah. The sequence continues at coordinate 58,788,434 of NW_024070209.1, forward strand.
CACTCTATTGTACATGTCCAGGCTTCAGTTGTTTCCCAAGATTTTCTAATGATTTTATTGGCATGTAAAACCTTGATTATATTACAATTGCTTGATAGAGCTATAGTGATTATGTTATATGTAACTAAATTCTGAGTAATGAAGTCATAAGCAAGGCTTCATTAAATAAGAAACAGAAAAATGTCAACAAAACTGGTAATAATTGTTTGGCCTCACTGGTAACCAAATAATGTAAATAGAGGAAAATTGATGAATGGCATTTTCCTATGATTAGGGAAAGTTAGAAAAAAATACAGTTCAAGTTTGACAAGGTGTAAAGAATTGAGCATCCTAATAACTGTTCAGTTCAGTTCAGTTCAGTTGCTCAGTCGTGTCCGACTCTTTGCGACCCCATGTATCGCAGCACGCCAGGCCTCCCTGTCCATCACCAAACTCCGGGAGTTCACTCAAACTCATGTCCATTGAGTCAGTGATGCCATCCAACCATCTCATCCTCTGTCACCCCCTTCTCCTCCTGCCCAGCATCAAGGTCTTTTCCAATGAGTCAACTCTTCGCATGAGGTGGCCAAAGTATTGGAGTTTCAGCTTTAGCATCAGTCCTTCCAATGAACACCCAGGACTGATTTCCTTTAGAATGGACTGGTGGTAGCTTAAATTGGTACAACTTTTCTGAATGAAAATTTGGTAATATATTTCAAAATCTTTGTAAATATGCATACATATCCTCTTTGACCAAGCAACTCTACTTCTAATAATTCTGAGGAAACAATTTCAATGATTCAGAAGATTCATTTAAAAAGCTGTATATACCAGAAAATTCATTTCAGCAGTATTTATATAGAAGCATCAGAAATAACCCAGGTGAAATACCTAACACTATTTGGAATGTAGTTGAAATATACATTAAATGCATATGTAATGTAATAGGAATTGTCTATATCTCTCTATATTTTAGTATATTATATATGCATATGAGCAATATACAGCTATTAAAATTATAGGACTCTAATCACACTGAATGATGAGCTTTAAGCCAACTTTTTCACTCTCCTCTTTCACTTTCATCAAGAGGCTCTTTAGTTCTTCTTCACTTTCTGCCATAACGGTGGTGTCATCTGCATATCTGAGGTTATAGATATTTCTCCTGGCAATCTTGCTTCCACCTTGTGCTTCTTCAAGCCCAGAATTTCTCATGATATACTCTGCATATAAGTTAAATAAGCAGGGTGACAATATACAGCCTCGACATACTCCTTTTCCTATTTGGAACCAGTCTGCTGTTCCATGTCCAGTTCTAACTGTTGCTTCCTGACCTGCATACAGATTTCTCAAGAAGCAGGTCAGGTGGTCTGGTATTCCCATCTTTTGAAGAATTTTCCACAGTTTATTGTGATCCACACAGTCAAAAGATTTGGCATAGTCAATAAAGCAGAAATAGACGTTTTTCTGGAACTCTCTTGCTTTTTCGATGATCCAGCAGATGTTGGCGATTTGATCTCTGGTTCCTCTGCCTTTTCAAAAACCAGCTTGAACATCTGGGATTTCACAGTTCCTATATTGCTGAAGCCTGCCTTGGAGAATTTTGAGCATTACTTTACTAGTGTGTGAGATGAGTGCAATTGTGTGGTAGTTTGAGCATTCTTTGCTTTGCCTCCTGATGAAAGTGAAAGAGGAGAATGAAAAAGTTGGCTTAAGGCTCAACATTCAGAAAACTAAGATCATGACATCCGGTCCCATCACTTCATGGCAAATAGATGGGGAAACAGTGGAAACAGTGGCTGATTTTATTTTTCTGGGCTCCAAAATCACTGCAGATGGTGATTGCAGCCATGAAATTAAAAGACACTTACTCCTTGGAAGGAAAGTTATGACCAACCTAGACAGCATATTAAAAAACAGAGACATTACTTTGTCAACAAAGGTTTGTCTAGCCAAGGCTATTGTTTTTCCAGTGGTCATGTATGGATGTGAGAGTTGGACTATAAAAAAAGCTGAGCTCCGAAGAATTGATGCTTTTGAACTGTGGTGTTGAAGAAGACTCTTGAGAGTCCCTTGGACTGCAAAGAGATCCAACCAGTCCATCCTAAAGGAGACCAGTTCTGGGTTGGGTGTTCATTGGTAGGACTGATTTTGAAACTGAAATTCCAATAGTTGTGCCACCAGATGCGAAGAGCTGACTCCTTTGAAAAGACCCTGATGCTGGGAAAGACTGAGGGCAGGAGGAGAAGGGGACAACAGAGGATGAGATGGTTGGATGGCATCACCGACTCAATGGACATGAGTTTGAGTGAACTCCCGGAGTTGGTGATGGACAGGGAGGCCTGGCGTGCTGCGATTCATGGGGTCACAAAGAGTCAGACATGACTGAGCAACTGAACTGAAGTGAGTCACACTGAAAGTTTTCAAGAACTGTACCTGGAAAAAGCAGCTGTTAACCTAAAACAGTTAAACAGTCAGTTAAGAAAAAAGAAAAAAAAACAGCAAAATGTGTTTATTCAGAAGAAGCAAAGAATTGCAATTCAGGGCAGGAGGAGAACCATATACAAGCCCATCAAAACAAAGAAAGAGAAACTTTCACGGAGGAGAAGGAGAAGTTGGGAGGTGCTGTTATAAAGGAAAATATCTTTGAAAGAAACTGGGAGTTCAAAGTATAGTGGCTTTTCATTGGCTGAGCTGTGACAGTCTCTCTTTGGCTCAGCTCTTGCCAGGCAAAGGGAAAAATCTTTTCTCCTCTTCCAGGCAATAGTAAAGTTGTGTTACTTCCTGTCAGAAATGCAAAGGTCTTCTCTTCCTTTGGGGATCTGTATTGACTCGGAGTGGTCTGTGTGTGAGAGCTCACCGTCCTAGTCTCCTGGCCATTTAAGTGACATTTTCCTTTTTAATTTTTACATAGACTACAGAAAAGTAAGAAAAATGATAGTTTCAATATAGTTATGTATATATAAAAAATTTGTAGTCCTGACTGGCCACTGGGTAATGGATTTACATATTTTTTTTTTATTCTTTTTTTGCTTATCTTTATTTTCTGTCTTTTCTTGTGTAATTTTAAAATGTATTGAAAAATTGAGGGTCATTTGCTCTGGTAGTTGCAGGACCCAACAACAAAAATTTGATGTGGTCTTTGAAACCATTTTTGTTTTCTGTTTGTTTGCCTTGGGTTTTGTCTTTGATTTCTCTTTTGCTCTTCCTTGGTTTTCTGCCGCTACTGCTAAGTCACTTCAGTCATGTCTGACTCTATGTGACCCCACAGACAACAGCCCACCAGGCTCCTCTGTCCCTGGGATTCTCCAGGCAAGAACACTGTTTTCTGAATCTGACACAAAAGACAGAAGCAACAAATGACTTGTCAATGTTCTTTTTCAGGCTTGTCCAGATAGACCATTCACACCTAAAGCTGTGGTGTTTATCTACTCAGGGTATTTATCTACCCAAAGAAACACTGTAAAGAAAATACTATGTTCCAAAAGGATGTGATGATTTAGGGATTGGACGTCTTTATTGTCTGTCAATAGACTGACAGTTCAGAAAGCCAGGTATCCTTCAGGTTGTGGTAGGAATTTGAGCTGTGAGATTTTTTTTTTTTTTTTTGACTGGGTTATATTTTACTTGCTCTTTTTGAGTAAATGGAACAAAAGCTGAGAATTAACCAACCCTCCTCCAAGCCCTGCTTTATATTATGATTTTAACCTTGTTTACTGCATCAGCTATTTCTTGTGGTTGATTCAAAATGGGAGCAAACTGTGGATTCATACTACATAAATTCATCAGCTCCAAACTTATGTAGCTATTCCAGAATATTCTTCAGAGTTCTCTCTTGTTACGACCTGCTGAAAAACCTGATGGTGTATATACTGTAAACATATAAAGGTCTAGCTAACAAATGTGTCTTTTTAATCATTTTAAAAATTCCATTCCAACTTTGAGATATTTTATTTGTGTGTTGGAGAATGTACTTTATTTAGAAGTTCCTTTACTATTATTTTTAGGGTTTTAAAATTATTTTCTTCTCAAATGTCACAGAATGTCTTACTGCCCATCTGCTGAAGAACCATAATTATAAAACTGACAGTATTTTTTGACACCTTCCTGCAGTGGGAGGAATGAACACATTTTCATTCAGTTTGGGAACTCAAATTTTGGCTTCATGTTTTCCCTGTGAGAATGAGCCTTTTGAAGAGGGTTCATATTGCATAAGTGCTTGTAAGATGTATAAAAAAAAACAAGGACTCTTTAAAAGACATAGCCCTATGGACATGCTCAATTACTTAAACCACCAGTGACATCGGTAAATTGTCATTTCAGCCAAAAACTAGCTAAGCTCATCGTAACATTTAGGCAAATTTTACACTCAGAATTGCCTACCTCTGGGCCTTTTCAGAGCAATGTAGGTAATATATGACACTGTCATATATTATTAAGCTCTAACAATAAATTTTGTTGTTTATTAATAACCTCATAAATCCACATACGAAACTTTATAAGAAGTGACAGTTGCTTTAAAATATGGAGCCAACTTCTGTTCTGATCTATTGAAAAAAAAACACAAAATTTTATCTATTGCAAGCATTGTACTTTTAAGGATCTTCCTGACATGTGTTTTTTAAAAAATATTAAGACAATTGAGATCCATCAGTCATCTAGAAGATCATCTTGGGACAGTCTGATGCATGCTCATGATAAACTGATTTCAGTCAGTATGGTTTTGGTCACCTCTGACAAGGTTATAATTCTAAGAATGGCATTTTAGCACTAGTAAATCAGAATTTTTAAGACTTTAATTTCAGAAATGCTATTTTTATAAGACTGGGCAGATTTCAATTCTGGTAGCAAAATGTCTGAGTAACAAGTTATCTATTTGTGAAAAAAAAAAGAAAGATGCATTTTAACAGTGCACCAAAAAGTAAAATAAAAACCAGAGATAAGGGCATAAGGAATTATTTTGAAACTTAAAACTATTATAGTGATTCAAGAATGAGGCTTATTATAAAATTCCAGACTTCAGGTTAAATCAACCTTTTTAAGGTACCTATGGTGTGATATTTATCAAGGAATGGAGCGTGAACCCTATGGCCCTGGGATTAGCTCTGGACCCAGTTTATAATTAGGCAAACAAAGCTATGTGAAAATGTAGGAAATACATAAAAGCTAAAGATTATAAACATTCGAAAGAGGAAGAGATTCCCAATGGTTTGTCTTATCAGTAAAAGCTTACAATTGCTCTGACATAGAAAAAGTTGATGTAGATTTTCTAAGATTACATGTGTTCCTATAAGGCAGCTTACTCTTCTCACCTAAAGGCCTCTTATATGATGGTCTGTCTAAACACCTTTTGCCTTAGCCAAAAATATTTGCAGGTCATTACAATACTCAGGTATGAAGGGACAATGGCTTGAATGAGAACAGTGACAGCAGACAAGAAGCTACAATTCATTAAGCACCTACCAATCTAGTCACCACTGATGTTTGCTGCTGTTCAGTCAGCCTGTTGTGGCCGACTCTTTGAGAACCCAAGGATTGCAGCATGCCAGGCTTCCCTGTCCTTCACTATCTCCCAGAGTTTGTTCAAACTCATGTGCATTGAATCGATGATACCATCCAACCATCTCATCCTCTGTCTTCCCCTTCTCCTCCTGCCTTCAATCTTTCCCACCATCAAAGTCTTTTCCAATGAGTTGGCTCTTTGCATCAGGTGGCCAAAATATTGGAGCTTCAGCTTCAGCATCAGTCCTTCCAATGAGTATTCAGGGTTGATTTCCTTTAGGATTGACTAGTTTGATCTCCTCACTGTCCAAGGGACTCTCAAGACTCTTCTCCAACACCGCAGTTCAAAGGTCAATTCTTTGGTTCTCAGCCTTTTTCATTGTCCAGCTTTCACATCCATACATGACTACTAGAAAAACCATAGCTTTGTCTATACCTTTGTAGGCAAAGTAATGTCTCTGCTTTTTAATATGCTGCCTAGGTTTGTCATTGCTTTTCTTCCAAGAAGCAAGTGTCTTTTAATTTCATGACTGCAGTCACAGTCCACGGTGATTTTGGAATGCAAGAAAATAAAGTCTCTCACTGTTTCCATTGTTTCCCCTTCTATTTGCCATAAAATGATGGCACCGGATGCCTTGATCTTTCTTTTTTGAATGTTGAGTTTTAAGTTAATTTTTTCACTCTTCTCTTTTACCCTCAACAAGAGGCTCTTTAATTCCTCCTCACTTTCTGCCATTAGTGTAGTGTCATCTGCATATTTGAGGTTATTAATATTTCTCCTGGCAATCTTGATTCCAGTTTGTGCTTCCTCCAGCCCAGCATTTTGCATGATGTACTCTGCATATAAGTTAAATAAGCAGGGTGGCAATATACAGCCTTTAACCTACTCCTTTCCCTATTTGGAACCAGTCCATTGTTCCATATCTGGTTCTAACGTTGCTTCTTGAGCTGCATACAGGTTTTTCAGGAGGTAGGTAAGGTGATCTGGTATTACTATCCCTTTAAGAATTTTCCACTGTTTGTTGTGATCCACACAGTCAAAGGCTTTAGCATAGTCAGTGAAGCAGAAGTAGATGTTTTGACAAACCAGTCACCACTGATGTATGAGTGTTCCCATTTAATTGCCTCTCATTATTACAGAGTAGATACTACTGTGTCCATTTTTCAGATGAGGAAACTAAGGACAATGAGAAGATATTACAAAGAGCTTGAACTTGGCAAAGTGAGACCTATTTGGTCCCATTCCATTATGCTTTCCTTCAGGAAGAATGGTTGTGATAGAAGAGTAAATAAGACATAGAGTCATTTAGATATTAGAGATGATTTGAAAGTAATAATAAAATATGGCCATAAATATAGATATGGAATTGTTAGCTTCAGTGTCAGTTTTGCTTTCGGTTTTAGAGAACACTTGGATTTAGATTATGGGGAGGGAGGTGGGTATTCAAACAGATATAAGCAGTAGGCAGTTAAAATCTGAATATGTGTGTATGGAGGCATGTGTTGTATGCTTTTAGTATAATCTTTTATACTGATAGGAACTTTAAAAAGTAATAGATTGATCCACTCCAATGCCAATAATTTTATTTTTTAATATAAATTTATTTATTTTAATTGGAGGTTAACTACTTTACAATATTGTATAGGTTTTGCCATACATCAACATGAATCCACCACAGGTATACACGTGTTCCCCATCTTGAACCCCTCTCCCCCTTCCCTCCCCGTACCATCCCTCTGGGTCGTCCCAGTGCACCAGCCCCAAGCATCCAGTATCATGCATCAAACCTGGACTGGTGATTCATTTCATATATGATATTATACATGTTTCAATGCCATTCTCCAAAATCATCCCACCCTTGCCCTCTCCTACAGAGTCCAAAAGATTGTTCTATACATTTGTGTCTCTTCTGCTGTCTCGCATACAAGGTTATTGTTACTATCTTTCTAAATTCCATATATATGCATTAGTATACTGTATTGCTGTTTTTCTTTCTGGCTTACTTCACTCTGTATAATAGGCTCCAGTTTCATCCACCTCATTAGAACTGATTCAAATGTATTCTTTTTAATGACTGAGTAATACTCCATTGTGTATATGTACCTGTTTTCTTGAGTTACTACAATCTTGTAATTCCAAAATAATTCCTCATGTATCTCATTTCTGTGTGTACAAGGAGATAAAAGAGAATGTGTGATGTAGCTTAAGTCACTTCATAAATGTAATTTGATATCAAGGACATAGTAATCTCACTGTAGTAATATGAATCAGAATCCAGTGCATATGAAAAACTATTTTGTTTGAATATGAAGTTACTTAATTCTGAGAAGTAGGTGTTCACCCAAATCATTGGAAATTATATCAGAGCAAGATGTGGGCCAAGATTCATACACAGAGAGATCCTGCACAGCAATACTGTGGAACTGGCACACCAAAAGAAGGGCCATTTCTCTCACAATCCAAAATCTGGAAAATATGGTAGCTGCTGCTAAGTCCTGCTCTATAAGTCCTGATATGGGACAGGAAGCTGATGGCCCCAGAGCCTTGTTATGGCTGAGATGCAACACCAAAATGGATATTTCAGGGTCTGTTTCCTGTTTCTTTACTTAATTATGAATTCAATGCTTAAACAAGTACATCCAAATAGAGGGTCCTAAATTACAGCTAGAACAGCAGGTGCAAAGAAATCTGAAAAATGTAATATCTTGCTGTCCAGCCTCTTGAATTAAAGAAGCCACCCTTAAAGGAGTTTGGAACAGGTGATCAACAAGGCAACATAGCATAAACATCACAACAGACAAGCAGTAATACACTGAAGAATTTCTCTAATGCATGTTACTGAAGTAGAAGGGAAAAGCTAGTGGCCAATAATTGGCAGTCAGTTTCAGATACATAATTATTGAGGAAAGTTTTGGTTGCTGATCTCCGAGTAGCTTGAAAACCATTAACATAATGAGAAAGACTTTGGAAATAGGAAATTTTATAAAACCTGTAGTGTAAACTTGGACCCTTCATCTCAATCCTATCCCAGATTCCCTTAGTGAGTTGATTCAGTGTCAGAAATAAGACCATCTCAGACCAAGGCCAGAGCTCTTCTGGATTATGGTTTTTGTTTTGTTTTTGTTTTTTCTCATTTGTGTTGATATAAAGAGAGAAGGTGAGGAACTCCATTAAAGAGATTGATTGAATTGATCCTAGAATCACATTAATGAAGTTTATTTCAACCGATCTTTTTAAATCTGACTGTTCTGCATGTTCTCAATGCACTTAAAAGATTATCATTCCATATGATAAATTCATACAGCAAACCCTTCATTGTGCCAAATGAGCTTTTTTGTGACACACAGTAACTTTTAGAGCCCGCCAGAACTTCCAAATGTTGGAAAAGGTGTTGTTAACTTTCAACATATGCTAAATGGGTTGGCCTACCCAGAAGAAGGAAAATAAATAAACAGATAGTTTCAGCTTTTAACCTGTTCTAGTCAAGAAAAAGAATGGGGGTAACCCATACAAAATCAAATCATTTAACCTCCTTGTTTACATAGATGGATATAATAGGGTAGTTCAGATTTTATTTATCATATTTTGAGGATTTTGCATGTATGTTACTATTTCAGTAAAAATATAATCACAACACCATATAATTTTTTTAAAATGTAACTCCTGTAAAACTCTGAGCAGTTTTCAGAATCTCTAACTTCTATATTTTACAACTGTAAAAATGGATCTGATATATCTCCTTAAACAATTTATTCTATGTGAGAAAATTGGTAGGGTTTTCTTGTTTCTGTATGATTTCCATACTAAGTTTTATACCAATAATCATACCTTCTTTTTTTATTTTGGGTCTGGAATTGGTAATGTTTGAAATATACCAAGCTAAGATTTAGCTGCTTTGTCACATATAAGTGACTAAGAATCAGCTATCCAAAGAGAAAGTTTCATTTCCTGTTTTAAAGACTTGTACTTCATGATGTTCTTATTGACCCCATATCATGTGTTCCATTATTTTCTGTGAATAGTTTATATATTGTCAGATATTTTGAAGTAATTTATAGCATACAGATTTTAAACAATAATTTTCTGCCAAATCAATCACCAAACCAACAATTTCATTGGTCCTTCTTACTGATTTTATCTGATATTTGATTCTGCTAGAAAGCCTTATAATATGACCAAGAACTAACAACTAGAAGACCTGACATATTTGGAAATGTAGTGAATGATTGATTTGGAAAACAAAACATTTTCTTGAAGCCAGTGTCATCTATGATAAAATTTTAAGTATGAAAATGACTTATTTCTCTCATTTTGATGAAAAATTGGAAGTGCATTAAACATTATATTTTTTATATTTCAGAATATGGAAATATTTTTAGTTTTAAATATCTAATAAAAATTAACCCAAGAACACAACTTCTCCAATCTTTTTCTCAAACCTCATTAAAACAACCATAGGAAAAAGGCAGGGAAAACTGGAGTCATTTTTGGAATCCAGGTAAAGAGTAACTACATTCAGGGTAAATCTGATACATAGGATTGTTTTGAGGTAAAACAAAAACAAACAAATAGGAATGTCAAAAGCTAACAACATTCCCTCTGTGAAAGAAATGTGGCATTTCAGAAAGCCAGTAGAGAAGATTATTACAAAGCTGTATGAGTGCTCTGTGATTTGAAAATTCAAGAACTAGATATTTGCTATGTACTGAACATTTGTGTCCTTCCAAATTCCTATGTTGGTATCCTAATCCTCAACATGAAGGCATTTAGAGATGGTACCTTTAGAAAGGAAATCATTTTAGATGAGGTCATGAGGCTGGAAGCCTCATGATGGTATTAACGCTCTCACAAGAGGAAGAATAGACATCATAACTTCCTTTCTATACTTTCCAGCATATGAAGATGCTAAGCAAAGATAGCCATCTTCAAATTAGGAAGAGGGCTGTCAATAAACATGTGTTTTGTGGACAACTGATCCTGGAGTTCCCAGCCTCCAGAATTGTGAAAAATAAATATTTGTTGTTAAAACCACCCCAGCTATGGTATTCAGGTTATAGCAACCTGAATTCACCAAGCTTGGGTTATATCATGCCCTGGTATAGAAAATGAGTTTTTAATACTGTGGTTTTAGGTTTGGGGCAGTTGTGTGCAGGGGCTTTGGCAATATGGTTCCAGCGAGAAGGCCTTCATCATGACACCATTTTTTTCCTGATATAATAGTCAAAATAATAAAAATCAGTTCTAGATAAAAAATATTTTCCAAATGAATGGAAGAAGTACATACAAAATAAGTGAAAAACGAAAAGGAAAAAACAAACAAAAATCAAAAAATATAAAATATAGGCCATCATTTATTTTAATTCCTATTGGTGCAGGTTTTTCTTTGGCCTAATCATACAAAGCAAGGAAGAGTTTATAATATAAAATAATAGATAAGTAGATATATACAATTTTTTTGTCTTTTTATACAGCTCATGGGATTCTCAAGGCTAGTATACTGGAATGGTTTGCCATTTGTCCCTCCAGTGGCATTACCAATTCAATGGACATGAACTTGGGCAAACTCCAGGAGATGGTGAGGCACAGGGAAGCCTGGCATGCTGCAGTTCATGGGGTCACAAAGAGTCAAAACTTGGCAGCGGAACAGCAACAAGGTATATGTAGATATGTAGATAGCTAAGTACATTTATAGACAGAACTGTATTTGCACCTATTGGCTAAAACGCCCAAAGACTAAGTAAAAAAATTACACATGGAAAGAAATATAGGGCTTCCCTAAGTGGCTAAGTGATGGAAGTAAAGTCCAATGCTGTAAAGAGCAATATTGCATAGGAACCTGCAATGCTAGGTCAATGAATCAAACTGAATTGGAAGTGGTCAAACAAGAGATGGCAACAGTGGACATTTCAGGAATCAGTGAACTTAAATGGACTGGAATTAGTGAATTTAACTCAGATGACCATTACATCTACCACTATGGACAAGAATCCCTTAGAAGAGATGGAGTGGCCATCATAGTCAACAAGAGAGTCCCAAATACAGTACTTGGATGCAATCTCAAAAATGACAGAATGATCTCTGTTCGTTTCAAAGGCAAACCATTCAATATCACAGTAATCCAAGTCTATGCCCCAACCAGTAATGCTGAAGGAGCTGAAGTTGAACTGTTCGATGAAGACCTACAAGACCATCTAGAACTAACACCCAAAAAAAGATGTCCTTTTCATCATTAGGAACTGGAACTCAAAAGTAGGAGGTCAAGAAATACCTGGAGGAACAGGCAAATTTGGGCTTGGAGTACAAAACGAAACAGGGAAAAGGCTAACAGAGTTTTGCCAAGAGAATGCATAGGTCATAGCAAGCACCCTCTTTCAACAACACAAGAGAAGACTCTACACATGGACATCATAAGATGGTCAATACTGAAATCAGATTGATTATATTCTTTGCAGCCAAAGATGGAGAAGCCCTATAAAGCCATCAAAAACAAGACCGGGAGCTGACTGTGGCTCGGATCATGAATTTGTTATTGCCAAATTCAGAGATAAATTGAAGAAAGTAGGGAAAACCACTAGACCATTCAGATATGACATAAATCAAATCACTTAAGATTACACAGTGGAAGTGGCAAATAGATTCAAGGGATTAGATCTGATAGACAGCATGCCTGAAGAACTATGGATAGAGGTTCATGACATTGTACAGAAAACAGAAATCACGACCATCCCCAATAAAAAGAAAGGCAAAATGGTTGTCTGAGGAGGCCTTACAAATAGGTGATGAAAAAAGAAAAGAGAAAAGCAAAGGAGAAAAGGAAACATATACCCATTTGAATGCAGAGTTCCAAACAATAGCAAGGAAAGATAAGAAAGACTTCCTCCGTGATCGATGCAAAGAAATAGAGGAAAACAACAGAATGGGAAAGACTAGAGATCTCTTCAAGAAAATTAGAGATACCAAGGGAACATTTCATGCAAAGATGGGCTCAATAAAGGACAGATGTGGTATGGACCTAACAGAAGCAGAAGATACTAAGAAGAGGTGGCAAGAATACACAGAAGAACTGTACAGAAAAGATCTTCATGACCCAGATAACCATGATGATGTGATCACTCACCTAGGGCCAGATATCTGGAAAGTGAAGTCAAGTGGGCCTTAGGAAACATGACTACAAACAAAGCTAGCAGAGGTGATGGAATCCCAGTTGAGCTACTTCAAATCCTAAAAGATGATGCTGTGAAAGTGCTGAACTCAAAATGCCAGCAAATATGGAAAACTCAGCAGTGGCCACAGGACTGGAGAAGATCAGTTTTCATGCAAAACTGTCATACATCATGTGACATGCTGGACTGGATGAAGCACAAGCTGGAATCAAGATTGCCAGGGGTAATATCAATAACCTCAGATATACAGATGACAACACCCTTATGGCAGAAAGCGAAAAAGAACTAAAGAGCTTCCTGATGAAAGTGGAAAATGAAAAAGCTGATTTAAAACTCAACATTCAAAAAACAAAAATTATGGCATCCAATCCCATCACTTCATGGCAAAGAGATGTTAAACAATGGAAACAATGAGAGTCTTTATTGGGCTCCAAAATCACTGCAGGTGGTGGCTGCAGCCATGAAATTAAAAGATGCTTTCTCCTTGGAAAAAAAAACCTGTGACAAACCTAGACAACATATTAAAAAGCAGAAACAAAAATAAATAAATAAAATAAATAAAAAGCAAAAACATTAATTTACCAACAAAGGTCCGTACAGTCAAAGCTATGGATTATTTCCAGTAGTCATGTAAGGATGTGAGAGATGGACCATAAAGAAAACTGGGCATCAAAGAATTGAAGCTTTTGAACTGTGGTAATGGAGAAGACTCTTGAGAGTCCCTTGCACTGCAAGGAGATCAAACCAGTCAATCATAAAGGAAATCAATCCTGAATATTCATTGCAAAGATTGATACTGAAGCTGAAGCTCTAGTACTTTGGCCACCTGATGCAAAGAACTGACTGGAAAAGACCATGCTGCTGGGAAAGATTGAAGGCAGGAGGAGAAGAGGACGACAGAGGATGAGATGGTTGAATTGCATCACCAACTGAATGGACATGAGTTTGCGCATGTTCCAGGAGTTGGTAACAGACAAGGAAGCCCGGCGTTCTGCAGTCAATGAGCTCCCAAAGAATGTGATATGATTGAACAACTAAACGGAACTGAACTGAGCTAACATCACCTTTCAACGAACATAAATTTGATCAAACTCTGGGAGACAGTGGTTGACAGGGAAGGCTAGCATGCTACAGTCCATGGGGTCACAAAGAGTCAGACACAACTCAGTGTCTGAACAACAATAAAAACAAACCCGTCACTAATCATGCTCAATTATAGAAATTTTATTCAAACCTTTGTTTTCCTCTTAGTGCATATCACATTGTGGTGGATTGAAAATTCAGTTCAGTCACTCAGTCGTATCCGACTCTTTGCGACCATATGAATCGCAGCATGCCACGCCTCCCTGTCCATCACCAACTCCCAGAGGTCACTCAGACTCACGTCCATCGAGTCGTGATGCCATCCAGCCATCTCATCCTCTGTCGTCCCCTTGTCCTCCTGCCCCCAATCCCTCCCAGCATCAGAGTCTTTTCCAATGAGTCAACTCTTCGCATGAGGTGGCCTAAGTACTGGAGCTTCAGCTTTAGCATCACTCCTTCCAAAGAAATCCCAGGGCTGATCTCCTTCAGAATGGACTGATTGGATCTCCTTGCAGTCCAGGGGACTCTCAAGAGTCTTCTCCAACACCACAGTTCAAAAGCATCAATTCTTCGGCTCTGAGCCTTCTTCACAGCCCAACTCTCACATCCATACATGACCACTGGAAAAACCATACCCTAGACTAGACGGACCCTAGTCAGCAAATTAATGTCTTTACTTTTGAATATACTAATTAGGTTGGTCATAACTTTTCTTCCAAGGAGTAAGCATCTTTTAACTTCATGGCTGCAATCACCATCTGCAGTGATTTTGGAGCCCCCCAAAAATAGTCTGATACTGTTTCCACTGTTTCCCCATCTATTTCCCATGAAGTGAGGGGACTGGATGCCATGATCTTCGTTTTCTGAATATTGAGCTTTAAGCCAACTTTTTCACTTTCCTCTTTCACTTTCATCAAGAAGCTTTTTAGTTCCTCTTCACTTTCTGCCTTAAGGGTGGTGTCATCGGCATATATGAGGTTATTGATATTTCTCCTAGCAATCTTGATTCCAGCTTGTGTTTCTTCCAGTCCAGCGTTTCTCATGATGTACTCTGCATAGAAGTTAAATGAGCAGGGTGACAAAATACAGCCTTGACATACCCCTTTTCCTATTTGGAACCAGTCTGTTGTTCCATGTCCAGTTCTAACTGCTGCTTCATGACCTGCATACAGATTTCTCAAGAGGCAGGTCAAGTGGTCTGGTATTCCCATCTCTTTCAGAATTTTCCACAGTTTATTGTGATCCACACAGTCAAAGGCTCTGGCATAGTCAATAAAGCAGAAATAGATGTTTTCCTGGAACTCTCTTGCTTTTTCCATGATCCAGCAGATGTTGGCAATTTGATCTCTGGTTCCCCGGCCTTTCCTAAAACCAGCTTGAACATTAGGAAGTTCATGGTTCATGTATTGCTGAAGCCTGGCTTGGAGAATTTTGAGCATTACTTTACTAGCATGTGAGATGAGTGCAATTGTGCGGTAGTTTGAGCATTCTTTGGCATTGCCTTTCTTTGGAATTGGAATGAAAACTGACCTTTTCCAGTCCTGTGGCCACTGCTGAGTTTTCCAAATTTGCTGGCATATTGAATGCAGCACTTTCACAGCATCATCTTTCAGGATTTGAAATAGCTCAACTGGAATTCCATTACCTCCACTAGCTTTGTTCATAGTGATGCTTTCCAAGGCTCACTTGACTTCACATTCCAGGATGTCTGGCTCTAGATGAGTGATCACACCATCGTGATTATCTGGGTCGTGAAGATCTTTTTTGTATAGTTCTTCTGTGTATTCTTGCCACCTCTTCTTAATATCTTCTGCTTCTCTCAGGTCCATACCATTTCTGTCCTTTATCAAGCCCATCTTTGCCTGAAATGTTCCCTTGGTATCTCTAATTTTCTTGAAGAGATCTCCAGTCTTTCCCATTCTGTTCTTTTCCTCTATTTATTTGCACTGATCGCTAAAGAAGGCTTTCTTATCTCTTCTTGCTGACCTCTGGAACTCTGCATTCAGATGCTTATATCTTTCCTTTTCTCCTTTGTTTTTTGCCTCTCTTCTTTTCACAGCTATTTGTAAGGCCTCCCCAGACAGCCATTTTGCTTTTCTGCTTTTCTTTTCCATGGGGATGGTCTTGATCCCGGTCTCCTGTACAATGTCACGAACCTCATTCCATAGTTCATCAGGCACTTTATCTATCAGATCTAGGCCCTTACATCTATTTCTCACTTCCACTGTATAATCATAAGGGATTTGATTTAGGTCATACCTGAATGGTCTAGTGGTTTTCCCTACTTTCTTCAATGTGAGTCTGAATTTGGTAATAAGGAGTTCATGATCTGAGCCACAGTCAGCTCCTGGTCTTGTTTTTGTTGACTTTATAGAGCTTCTCCATCTTTGGTTGCAAAGAACATAATCAATCTGATTTCGGTGTTGACCATCTGGTGATGTCCATGTGTAGAGTCTTCTCTTGTGTTGTTGGAAGAGGGTGTTTGCTATGACCAGTGCATTTTCTTGGCAAAACACTATTAGTCTTTGCCCTGCTTCATTTCACATTCCAAGGCCAAATTTGCCTGTTACTCCAGGTGTTTCTTGACTTCCTACTTTTGCATTCCAGTCCCCTATAATGAAAAGGACATCTTTTTTGGGTGTTAGTTCTAAAAGGTCTTGTAGGTCTTCATAGAACCATTCAACTTCAGCTTCTTCAGCATTACTGGTTGGAGCAGACTTGGATAACTGTGATATTGAATGGTTTGCCTTGGAGACGAACAGAGATCATTCTGTCGTTTTTGAGACTGCATCCAAATACTGCATTTCGGACTCTTTTGTTGACCATGATGGTTACTCCATTTCTTCTGAGGGATTCCTGCCTGCAGTAGTAGATATAATGGGCATCTGAGTTAAATTCACCCATCCCAGTCCATTTTAGTTTGCTGATTCCTAGAATGTCGACATTCCCTCTTGCCATCTCTTGTTTGACCACTTCCAATTTGCCTTGATTCATGGACCTGACATTCCAGGTTCCTATGTAATATTGCTCTTTACAGCATCAGACCTTGCTTCTATCACCAGTCACATCCCCAGCTGGGTATTGTTTTTGCTTTGGCTCCATCCCTTCATTCTTTCTGGAGTTATTTCTCCACTGATCTCCAGGAGCATATTGGGCACCTACTGACCTGGGGAGTTCCTCCTCAGTATCCTATCATTTTGCCTTTTCATACTGTTCATGGGGTTCTCAAGGCAAGAATACTGAAGTGGTTTGCCATTCCCTTCTCCAGTGGACCACATTCTGTCAGACCTCTCCAACATGACCCGCTCGTCTTGGGTTGCCCCATGGGCATGGCTTGGTTTCATTGAGTTAGACAAGGCTGTGGTCCTAGTGTGATTAGATTGACTAGTTTTCTGTGAGTATGGTTTCAGTGGGTCTGCCCTCTGATGCCCTCTTACAACACCTACCATCTTACTTGGGTTTCTCTTACCTTGGGCGTGGGTTATCTCTTCACGGCTACTCCAGCAAAGCACAGCCGCTGCTCCTTACGTTGGATGAGGGGTATCTCCTTACTGCCACCCTTCCTGACCCTCAACATGGGATAGCCCCTCTAGGCCCTCCTACGCCCGTGCAGCCACCGCTCCTCCAGTTGCTCCTTCCAGCCACCACCCCTGGCCTCGAGCGCCACCCCTGGCCTTAAGCTCAGGGTGGCTCCTCCCGGCTGCCACCCCTGGCCTTGGGCACGAAGTGGCTTCTCCCGGCCACCCCTGACCTCGGACGTGGGGTAGCTCCTCTTGGCCACCGCCCCTGGCCTCACACGAGGGGCGTCTCCTCCCCGGCCACCGCCCCTGACCTCGGACGCGGGGTGTCTCCTTCCGGCCACCACTGACCTCAGACGCGGGGTAGCTCCTCTCAGCTGTTCCTGCGCCGTCACAGCCTGGCACTCTCGGCCGCTGCCCCTGACCTCGGACGTGGGGTAACTCCTCTCTCGGCCGCACTCAGTGCGCCGGGTCGCAGCCGCCAATTGCCCTCCCTAAAAGACATGTTCAAGTCTTGAGCCCGAATGCTTGTAAATGTAACCTTTAGTGGAAATAAACTCCTTATAGGTGTAGTTAGGTTACAGTCCTACCAGATTAAGGTGGTTTCTAAATTCAATGACTTATGTCTTTATAAGAGAAATGAGGGATATGTTTGGACCCAGAGATGTAGAGGATAGACAAAGAAAAGATGAAGGTAGAGAGATTGGAGTGTTGAGGCCGCAAGTCAAGGAAATGCCTGGGGGCCTTAAGAAGCTAGAAGAGGCAAGGAAGTTTTCTCTCCTGGAGACAGAGAAAACATGGTCCTGCTGACACGTTGATTTCACACTTCTTGCCTTCTGAACTGTGACAGAATAAATTTCTGTTGTTCAAGTCACTCAATGTGTGGTAATTTGCTACAGCAGCCCTAAGAAACTAAAACAAGCAATCCAAAATTAACTCATTTTTTGATATTTTGCTTGTTTATCTCCCTTGAGGACTGTGTGCACAACTTGAGAGCAGAAGTTTGTCTTCTTCACTAAAAGCTGGCAACTGCAGCACAGTGGGCACTTACTAAATGAATGAATGGATGCACAAACGAATGATGAGATGATACAACTGAAAAGTGCAACATATTTTTTTACAAATAACCAATGACTATATTGAAAATGTTTCCCCTTAATAGTCAGTTAAATAAAAACAAGATAAAATCTTTAGTCTCTTAAATTGGTAAGAGTTTAAAGTTTTGATAATAGCCAATTTCATTAATTATACTGAAGTAAATAATCTTATCTCCCTGTCAGTAGATAATAAATTGATAAAACATTTTAGAAAAAAAGAATTTAATGATACATATTCTTTTATTCTTTCCATTAATTTGTTCTTAGGAAGTCTAGAGGTTGATGCCATTTTGTCTTCTTTAACTATATTCCTACTAGGATTGTTAATAATAACAAAACTTGAAACAAAAATAAATAAATAACTGTATTGATTAAATACATGTTTTGGTACATTATGAATTTCATGTCCATAAGTATAGTTTTATATAAAACATTTTAGTAACATAGACATCTGCTCCTGATTTATTATTAAATGAAAAAAAATTAAACCATAAACAAGTAACCCATTATTGTCCCAATTTTGCTTAAAGACTGGTTATGATAACAGAAGTTTCTCTGACTTGTGAGCTTCAAATAATTTTTTTTTCTTTGCAGTTTCTACATCTTCCTACATTTTCTGCAGTAAACAGTTGTTACATTTAGAGTGAGAACTAAGGAAAAGCTAAAGAAATTCTTTCATGGTTCAGGTATTACATGTCCTTGAATAATGTTATTGTTCCTTTTACAAATGATAGGCTTGAGTTTTTCTTTCACTAAGACATTTGAGTTTAAAGACTTTCTACAGCTAATGATGTGGCACAAAAAATAATTAGCCAATTTATGGCTCAGAGTTCATTTACACTTCTCTTGGGAAACCTAATAATGTGTTACCTTAACCTGTACCTTAACTATAACATAGTTTGACAAAATGTGGTGTAGCAGACAGTTCAGCTGAAACACAGCAGTGGGATGCTCAAATATATATATATATTTTAATTTTATAGAATACAGTACCTTTAATGATGACTGAACAGTTGATCTAAAATTATTTTTCTGGGTGGGGTATTCCCTAATTAATGAATTTCCTAATATAGTAAGTCCCTTACATCTGAACCTTCAAGTTGCAAACTTTCAAAGATACAACATACTTTTGCATGTCCAATCATGTAAGTTAGTTCACATGTCTGGTGTACACTGACTGACCCGTGCATATCCTCTACAAGTGATGTGCTTTTGTGTACTTTACTGTACAGTATTGTACAGGATACAGTATTGCAGAATCTTTATTTCAAGCTCAGAATGTCTGGAAGAAAGCATAAAAGAAGTGGTGATGTAGCTGGTACTGCTAAGAAACACCAATAGATAATGGAAACAAAAGTGAAAATATTGAGAAAGTGGAGCCGCAAGAGAAAGAACAAGTAACTGAAGATGAGAAAAGAGTCAAGATGCAGGAAATGGCAAGGGAATTTTCTTTATTTGAGAAAACTCAGTTTTTGAGACACAGGACCCAAACTTAGAACAGTACATGAAAGTTTCAGTAGCCATTCAGAATGCAATCTAAAACTGCCATGCCATCTATGATGAGAAAAAAAAGGCTCCTACCAGACATCGCTGGATCATTTTTTGAAGAGAGTAAGATAGATTTGAATCTAACAAAGAACAAGAGCCTGTGCCATTAACATCAGGTGTGAGGGAAAATGCAGCTTGCCCTTATCTCCTATTGCTGACAATCCTTCAGCTCTACTATCTCCTATCTCTTCTCCCTCTTCCAGTCAGTAACTCTTTGTGCCTGTTCACTTGATGCCACCATCTGTATGCCAACTGTTGTACTCTGCTACCGTATGTTTCAAGGTACTATAGTGTAAGATTAAAAATGTTTTCTTTATTTTTGTATTTGTTTTTTGAAATTAATTATTTAATTTTTTAAAAGAAACAAAGATGGACATTTTTAATGATAAAAGGTACAATCACAAAGACAGACCACTAGACACCTTAACAACAAAGAAACAAAGATACATAAAGCAAAAATCAGAAGAAATATAAGGAAGAAAAAGTACAGAATCATAGTGAGACATATTAACATCTCTCTCAGAGTATTTTATCAAGTGCAGAAAAAAAAAAGAATAGAAGCATCTTGAATGATGTCATTAATAACTAAATATAATAGTTTTATATTTAATTAAATTATATTAATCATATCCTACACAAACATATCTAAAATTTTGTATCTCATACATTGCTATTTATGTCCATAGGACATTTAGAAAAACTGGCAAAAAGATAAACATTACTAAATTTCAAAAAGGGGAATTCTTTTTTGTCTGTGTGATTGAGTTATACATATCCATATATATTATCTTTGAAATTATTTTCCATTATAGGTTATTACAAGATATTGACTATAGTTCCTTGTGCTATTCTTTTGTTGCTTGCTGCATATCTATTTTTTTTAACTAGAAATCCAGCATTCTATTCATACTAATTCAAACAAGTGGAATCAAAATGCCATAATTTTTTTAGTTAGGTAAAAATTCATAAGTTCTCTAAAATATATATATTATACAAATTATTATATATATGTATACAAAAGCTTTTCTACTATGCTTGATAAAGGCTTGAGAAAGAACATTTTTTTTAAAGTGATGTAGAAATTGGAGAACATAAACTAAATGAAATGGGAGCACTGAATATGAAATAGAAAAAGTGAAACAAACTAGGTAAAAGTAAAAGATTCTCACATAGTCCAGTTCAGTTCAGTCTTTCAGTTGTGTCTGACACTTTGTGACCCCCCTGGACTGTAGCACGACATGCTTTCCTGTCCATCACCAACTCCCAGTCCTTGCTCAAACTCATGTTCATTGAGCTGGTAATGCCATCCAACCATCTCATCCTCCATCGTCCCCTTCTCCTCCTACCTTCAATCTTTCCCAGCATCAGGGTCTTTTCCAATGAATCAGTTCTTCACATTGGGTGGCCAAAGTATTAGAGTTTCAGCTTCAGCATCAGTCCTTCCAATGAATATTCAGGGCTTGTTTTTAAACATGGCTGATCACTAGATACAGAGGTCTGGCAAAAAAAAAAAAAAAAAAAAAAACAATAAAAACAATACCTTGGCATTTGTAGTTTTCTAAAATTTCCAAGATAATTCTGCTATGCATATGGATTTTAAAAGTGATTACAGGGTTTTTCTATTAAATGGTAGTTTTAGTGATATAGAATTTATAATTTTTATGTTGAACAATGATGATAAAATGGCATTAAGTGAGAAATAATTACATAATCACAATAGTAAAAGATATTGATCAGTTTTCACAATTAATAGCCAGACAAAAAATAAAAGATAATTACTATTGCAAGCGATAATGGGAACATGATTAATCTAACAATAAAAAATGATTACATACAATTTGGGGAGTCAAGAGGAATGATGTGGGAAGTGGCAGTTCATACAGCCACATGTTTCCTTCTTCTCAGCCAGTCTATGTTTTTTGGTTGGTGCATTTAATCCATTTTCATTAAAGGCAATTATCATATGCATAATCCTATTACCATTTTCTTAATTGTTCTGGGTTTATTTTCCTTCTCTTGTATTCTGCCTAGAGAAACTCCCTTAACATTTGTTGTAAAGCTCGTTTGGTGGTGCTGAATTCTCTTAACGTTTGCTTGTCTGGAAAGCTTTTGATTTCTCCATCAAATCTGAAGGAGAGTCATGCTGGGTAGAGTATTCTTGATTGTAGATTCTTCCCTTTCATCGCTTTAAATATATCATGCCATTCCCTTCTGGCTTGTAGAGTTTCTGTTGAGAAATCAGCTGGTAGCCTGATGGGAGTTCTCTTGTATTTGTTGTTTTTCCCATGTTGCTTTTAATATTTTATCCCTGCCTAATTTTTGTCAGTTTGATTACTATGTGTCTCATGTTCCTCCTTGGGTTTATCCTCTTGGGACTCTCTGTGCTTCCTGGGCTTGGTTGATTATTTCCTTTCCCATGTTAGGGAGGTTTTCAGCTATTATATCTTCAAATATTTTCTCAGGTTATTTTTCTCTTCTCCTGGGACCCCTATAAATGTTAATGTTCATGCATTTAATGTTGTCCTAGATGTCTCTTAGGCTGTTTTCATTTCTTTTCATTTTTTTCCCTATATTCTGTTCTGAGGTGATGGTTTCCACCATTCTGTCCTCCAGGGCATTTAGCCATGCTTCTGCCTCAGTTGCTCTGTTATGGATTCCTTCTGTGTGTTATTCATTTCAGTTTGTTTGTTGTTTAGTTCTTGTAGGTCTTTGGTAAACAGTTCTTGCATTTCTCAGTCTGTGCCACCACTCTTTTTCTGAGATCCTGAATCATATTCACTCATTATTCTGAATTCTTTTTCTGGAAGGTTGCCTATCTCCACTTCAGTTCAGTTCAGTTCTGTCGCTCAGTCGTGTCCAACCCTTTGCATCCCCATGAACTGCAGCACACCAGGCCTCCCTGTCCATCACCAATTCCCAGAGTTTACTCAAACTCATGTCCATTGAGTCAGTTATGCCATCCAACCATCTCATCCTCTGTCATCCCCTTCTCTTCCTGCCTTCAATCTTTCCCAGCATCAGGGTCTTTTCAAATACATCAGGTCTTCATATCAGGTAGCCAAAGTATTGGAATTTCAGCTTCAGCATCAGTCCTTCCAATGAATATTCATGACTGATTTCCTTTAGGATGGACAGGTTGGATCTCCTTGCAGTCCAAGGGACTCTCAAGAGTCTTCTCCATCACCACAGTTCAAAAGTATCAATTCTTTGGTGCTCAGCCTTCTTTATAGTCCAACTCTCACATCAATACATGACTTCATTTAGTTGATTTTCTGGGATTTTATCTCATCCCTTCATCTGGGTTGTAATATGGTCTTTCTGCAATGTGGTTTTGTTTTAGTCCCTGTGGGTCTGTGGTGCTTCTTGTTTCTTCTGCCTTCCCTCTGAGGAGTCTAAAAGGCTTGTGTAAACTTCCTGATGTGATGGACTGGTGGTGGGAAAAAATGGATCTTGCTCTGTTGGGCAGTGGCCTGTGCAGTAAAGCTTTAATCCAATTATCAGCTAATGGGTGGGGTAGTTTTTTTGCTGAGGCAACCCAGCCCTTGGGACTATATGCTCTATGGTTAATGTCGACCTCCAAGAGGGGTTATGCAAAAGGGGGCCTTCCCAGACAGCAGCTGCCAGTCCCCTCATCCCTGTGGTGAGGCCCTGCCAACCCATGTCTCCAAAGGAGACCATCACTAGCTGGTATTTTTGTTCAGTTTCCTAGGGAGTCACTGCTCCTTTCCTCTGGGTCTTGGTGCATGCAAGATTTTGCTTGTGCCCTCCAAGACTGGAGTCTCAGTTTTCCCCAGTCCTATGGAAGTAGTCTTATAATCAAATCCCAGTGGCCTTCAAGGTCAGATTCCCTGGCTAACTTTTGTTGGACTTACAAACAAATTGGACTTATAAATGCACTTTTGGCATAGAACTCATTTGTATACAGGGGACTTAGTGTATTGTTTCTCCTATAGTCATGTTTTTTTTTTAATTACAGAAAAATATTGTTAAGAAACCTCATGTGTTTAAGCAACTCAGAGTTTCATGTTGAAATCTGATATTTCTGGCTTCATGTAAAAGCACATTGGATGTTTTGTGAGAATGGGAATTAGAAATATAGTTAGCAAATCTATGTTCTAAAATGGCTGGGAAAATAATGCCTTTGTCATTCACTCCAAGTGGTAAAAAGGAACCACAGACTTAGTGGAGGTCTGGCTGGGGAGGGAGTGTACAGCTGTATCTAAGTGACACCAGACTTCTGCATGCCAACCTGCCTCTGCCAGGTGCTGGCTCTGCATTGTTTGGGTTATTTATTAACTCAAAGAATGTTTTTCTCATTTTTAAACTAGCATAACAATATAGAAAATGTTCTTTAGTGTTTTGAAAACCATTGTGATTGCCTTTTCTCAAGGAAAAAGGGTACAAATTTCCATCTGATACCCTAAAAAGTTCCATTGTTCTTGTGTAGTTTTCACTTAACTCTGAACTACTAAAAGAAGGTGGTCCCCCTTGTTATCCCGTGTTCTGTCCTCTCTTTTGATATCACAGTCTTCAAAATATGAACCTGACATTATTGACCTGCTTCTCTATAATTACCTAACAAGAATCCAAGGCATCCAAAGTTATAACATACAAAATTAAAGAGAGGCCAAAGACCAAGAGTCTTTCCTACTACCTGAGAACTACTGTCATTTCAGTGATGTTGCCAAGCCTTTGCTTCTCTGTGTTTTAACTGTCTTTTGGGTTTCAGCCATTGTTGGCCCAAACAGCCAGATAAGTGATTCTCAAACTCTTTGGCTGAAACATTAGCACTTAGTGGGTTGTGAGAAATGGTCCTGCATTAACATAAAATTGTAAAATAAACTGTTGGCTAGTAACAGGTATGTTATTTCTTTTTCCTGATGCCACATTTTTTAATCTTATTTGCAGTAAATAACATAGTGCCTGTATTTAGCAGAGTAGTATGACATGTTGTTTTTCAAGTTAAACCATGATTCACTGGAAAATTTTGAGAATTTTTCAACTTCACTGGACGGACTGTAAATTTTATCTTTTCATTCTTCTTTTTTGACCTATTTCTTTTGGTAAGCCAAAACTTAATTGCATCTTCCAAATTTTCCCTTAAAATGGTTCAAGGATGAGGTTCAGCGTTTTTGAATCCTGTAAGGACACTACACACTCAAGCACTACATCTTAAGTACCTGGCAAATAATTGCTACTCAGTTGCTGTTTATTGATTGAACAACAGATGACTCAAATATAGAGTGTCTGTGACATCCATATCAGATTTTGCATCAGATAGAATAAGACAATTTCAAATGATTAGAATGATTATAAGAGAACAACTAGTTTCACCTAGTTCAGAATGCCTTTGCAGCTATTGACAAAGAAAGAAGTAGAGACATCAGCTTCAAAGATCTTTTTCAAGCTTTGGTGAAGGGGCTGTAGTTGAGGTAAGAGCTGATTTGAAATTACAGCTATAGTACATCCATGGATACGGTGCTCGGGTATAAAGGGCACTCAGAAAATGTTCTTGCTGATTGTTTCTAAACTTTACATTTCTTAAGCATGCCAAAATTAATGGCAAAGAAACAAGATTCACACATATAACCCTAATTTGCCAGTTTTATAGCTCTGTGTTTCAGCCAGACATTTTTTTCCCCAAATCATTATATATATTAGAGTTAAATCACATATATCTTAAGGGCTACTCAAATGTGACTAGCCTTCGGTTTGGGGACAGTGGTTTTATAAAAATGATAATAAGCATATTTAAAAAGCTACACCGAATTAATTGTTTTAATAAGACCCCAGAGGCACCATACAAGCAATAAGAAATACCCAGAATAAGTTTTGCTTTAGTTGAATAATAACTATTTTCAAAAGCACTTTTATTTTGAGCTGAAGAATGCTTGCTTTTCTCATTTTTTGTCTAATATTTTATAAATCAAATGAAATGTAATGATTCTCTGATCTTTGAGAAATCTCTTGTCTGAATCAGTGTTTATTTGGTTAAGCCTGAACAGGATGATCTCAGTTGTGACAAAATTATTAGGAAACTGTCATATGACATTATCAATTTCAGTATCATGAGAGCAGTTTTAGAACAGTGTTTTACTGTGCATAGTTCTGTTTTAGGAAAAAAACAATGATGTATCACTCCCACTTAAGGATATATTGCTACTTCTTGTCATATATCTTGAACTCTAATCACTCCTCAAAGGCCAGGGCTTCTTTACCTCAAATATTTGCGGTCAGTTAAACTGCTGAGTTAGCCAATGATCAGAATAAAAAGATGAAAAAATTAAAATACTGTGGATATCTTGTTTTTTCCATTCTTACTGTTAACATGAGCATTAGTTATTTTACAATTTAAAATGAAAGTTTGAAATAATTATAATTCATCATATTAGATGGACAATTGAGAGGTGTTGGAAAATGCTCATATAAGCCAATTTACAAAGCACATACTGACTGTAATATATTTTCACTTAGAAATTATTTCCTTTACATTCAGTATACATGGAAACACTTAAGAGTATACAAAGTGTGAATATGAAGGCTATTAAAAGATCAGTTCAATATGTTATTGCTGAAAACCCACTGCAGTGTTGGCCTTGACATGACCTATAGAATTTTATGTTGGCAGGAAACCAGCTTTGAAATTTGTTCTGTAGCAAATCATTGTGGCAATATACTTCCAGGAATTAAATCCTTTACATTGCATGGCAGTGTTGCCAGAGAGAAAATAAGGATCTCTTCTGATAGCAACCATGAAGCGGGCTTTGGCCAGAAATTCAAAGCCATATGTTAGCCTTGTCAAAATTGATATGAATCTGCTTACAAAAACCTTGCTCAGTGGCTTTGCCAGGAACCCTGTGTCTGTGTCCTGCCGGAAAGCCATTGCATGCGTTATCACTGCCAGAAATTGATGCTGCCCTGGGATAATCTAACAGCACTAAAAACTCAACCTCTGGATTTCTACTGCCAGACTTTAACTATTAACAGAGCCTGTGAGTGTATTACAGGGAAATAAGGCCTATTTGCCCTCTCTAGGGTGAAGGTGGGCAATCCTGTTGGCTTCAAATACTTAGAGTTAATTAGTGCTTTGGAAAGGATTCCTGGCTAGGATTATAGTGGTTATTTTTTTCCTGCTGCACATGAACTCTAGCTAACATTTTCTCAAGAATAGACTTGAATGATAGTTTTATTTATAGAGGGAAAATGGACAAATACAAGTAAAAGTCAAGACATTTTTCTACAAAAGAATAGTTATATATATCACAAAGTGTACTAAATATCAAATTTTGGTTGCTGTACAAAACCTAGGGTAACAAAGTTTTGATATTTGTGTCACAAAACAGGTTGATGGCAAATTACTCTCATATTCTCCAGTACTGTCAGTGTTACACACAGACACTTTAAGATGAATATACCATAATGGAAAATACTCCAAAAGTTCCATGTATATATTTGGAATATATGAGATTGAATATTTTTAAAAGACATTTTTATTTTGAAATCAAAGACCATGTTTCCCAAGTTGCATAAAACTATCCTTGACTGATGACAATTTCTGTTTAGTACACAAATAAGTACAGAATAACAAGGGAAGTGCTTTGAAAATTTACATCAATTTGATATTGCTGAAAATTTTTCATTGTATTTTATGTAATATAAGTCTGAAATAAATTAGAATTTTTTTAAAAAATCTCTACACCACAGATAGTTTGAGGAGCACCAGTTCTAAACATGGCACCATTTCCTTATTTTATGATTAGACATTGCTAATCACAGACTTGATTAAACCATTCCTTTATCATTGCTTACATTGGCTTTGTCCATAATTTTTCTGTTATTAGTAACTCTGAGCTACAAGCTTTCTGCATTAATGTTTGAATGCCTTGAAATTTCTGTAGAGAAATGGTAATGTGTCAGCCAATGACTTCAATGTGAGCTCCTTCTCCTTACCCAGTTCCATTGTGAGGAACACAAACAAGATTATTTTCCCAAATATGTGCATTTCTTGCAGGTTAATTCTCTTACCCACATGGTTGACAGCAACTGAGAAAACAATAGGTTATTTCTCTTATTGGTGACAGGTATAAATTAACAACACTGATTTTGGCCCTTAGTTTCATCAAAGACATGATGAAGTCAGATCCGTGGTCACACGGTTTGATAAGAACAAATTCCATAATTTTTCTATCACCTAATAATCTTTATCACTCAGTCTCAACAAATCTGGGTTTTAAATCCCGTTACTGGTCCCCACAGGCTACATACAATCTTCATTTTGCTTTCAAAATTAAGTAGCCTTACATATCTGATATACCTCTAACTTTTTACCCAATAACTGCTTTTAGAGAACTCAGCATTAACTGGGTCTCAAACTGGGCACTGGGATTACAACAGGAAAAGCTAGCAAGGTCCATCTCTGTTGTCAGGACACTCAATATGTAGCAAGAGGAAAAATTGTTAACAAATAATTACAAATGGTAATAGACTAAAATGTGTTTGCTCAGTCATGTCTGACACTTTGCCAACCCATGAACTATAGCCCACCAGGTTCCTTGATCCATGGGATTGTCTAGGCGAGAATACTGGAGGTTTCATTTCCTCCTCCGGTGATCTTTCCAATCCAGGGATCAAACCCACGTGTCCAGTGTCTCTGGCATTGGCAGGTGTATTCTTTACCACCGAGCCACCTGGGAAGCCCATAGAGGAAAAGTGACTGGTTAATTGAATTTTGATACAGTCACCCCTTGGTATCTGTGAGGGATTGGTTCCAGGACTCTCCACAGATATGAAAATGCAGGAATGCTCAAGTTCTATATACAAAGGGTAAAGTGATACAGTATTTGCATATAATCTACACACATCCTCCTGAACACTTTAAATCATCTCGTTGTTGTTTGTTGTTCAGTCGCTAAGTCATGTCTCACTCTTCATGACACCATGGACTCCAGCATGTCAGGCACCCTGTTCTTCACTATCTCCCAGAGTTTACTCAGATGCATGTTCATTGAGCCAGTGAATGACTATCTATCTAACCATCTCATCCTCTGCTGCCCCCTTCTCCTTCCTTTTGCCTTCAAGCTTTCCCAGCATCAGGGTCTTTTCCAATGAGTCAGC
This sequence comes from Oryx dammah, assembly GCF_014754425.2. Classification (NCBI taxonomy): domain Eukaryota; kingdom Metazoa; phylum Chordata; class Mammalia; order Artiodactyla; family Bovidae; genus Oryx; species Oryx dammah. Next base: position 58,817,439 of record NW_024070209.1, read on the forward strand.
CCTTTGCATCAGGTGGCCAAAGTACTGGAGCTTCAGCTTCAACATCAGTCCTTCCAACGAATATTCAAGGCTGATTTCCTTTAGGATTGACTGGTTTGATCTCCTTGCTGTCCAAGTGATTGTCAAGAGTCTTCTCCAGCAATACAATGTGAAAGAAACAGTTCTATAGCACTCAGCCTTCTTTATGGTCCATCTCTCACATCCATACATGACTGGACAAAACATAGCTTTGACTATAAGGACCTTTGTTGGCAAAGTGATGTCTCTACTTTTTAATATGCTGTCTAGGTTTGTCACAGTTTTTCTTTCAAGGAGCAAGTGTCCTTTAATTTCATTACTGCAGTCACCATCTGCAGTGATTTTGAAGCCCCAAAAAATAAAATCTGTCATGCTTCTACTTTTCTCTTTTATTTGCAATGAAGTGATGGGACTGGAAGCCTTGATCTTTGTTTTTTGAATGTTGAGCTTCAACCCAGTTTTTCACTCTCCTCTTTCACACTCATCAAGAGGTTTTTTAATCCTCTTCATTTTCTGTCATTAGAGTGGTATAAGATCCCCTGGAAAGGGGAATGGCTACCCACTCCATTATTCTTGCCTTGAGAATCCCATGGACAGAGGAGACTGCCTGGCTACAGTCCATGGGATTACATAGAGTTGGACATGACTGAGTAACTAACACTTTCACACTTTTGTCTGCATCTGTGAGATTGTTGCTATTTCTTCTGGCAATCTTGATTTCAGCTTGTGATTCATTCAGCTCAGCATTTCGCATGACTCTATATAGAAGTTAAATAAGCAGGGGTACAATTTACAGCCTTTTTGTATTCTTTACCCAATTGTGAACCAGTCAGTTGTTCTATATCTGGTTTTATCTTGCTTTTGGACCTGATTACAGTTTTCTCAGGAGACAGGTAAGGTGATCTGGTATTCCCATCTCGAAGAATTTTCTGGTTTGCTGTGATTCACACAGTTAAAGGCTTTAGCATAGTCAATAAAGCAGATGCTTTTTTCTGGAATTCCCTTGCTTTCCCTATGATCCAACAAATGTTGGCAATTTGATCTCAAGTTCCTCTGCCTTTTCTAATCCCTGCTTGTACATCTGGAAGTTCTAGATTGCATATAATACAATGTAAATGCTATGTAACTAATTGTTCCAAAACATATTTTTTGAGAAAAGTAGGTTATCAGAACAACACATCTAAAGAGTTATATTCTAACTATTTGATGTGTATCAGTGCAGAGAAAATAATATTTGAAAGAAATTTATCAAAATACTAACTATAAAATAATCTCTGTGGGAGTACTTGAAAGTAATTTTTCTTTAATTCTTTGTACTTTTAGAAATTATTTTAATATTTGACAGTAACATTTATGAATTCTGCAAGAGAATAAAGCTTAGTTTTGAAAAGCATTTTTTTTCTTTTTGTTCTTTGTCTTTTAGTTTTATGTTTTTGATGAGGAGGATTTTAGCTTAATATTTTTCTTTAAAATTTCCACTTTTGATGTCATGTATAGAAAGAGCTTCTCCAAGTTTAATGTTACATTAATATTTATATTCTAGCTGTATTTTTGGTTTCATGTTTCAGTATCAATTCTTTAATCATTTTGAAATTATGTTGATACATAAAGTAATGTAAACATCTTTCCTGTCCCCAGAGAGTTGGTCAATTTTCCTGACACCATTTATAGAGTAACTTGGGTATTTAATGCTAACTTGGTATATTTAATACAATCTCCTTCATATACTAAATATTTACACACTCTGGTTTATTTCTTTGCTTTCTGTTCAATTTCCTTATTTATTTTTTCAATGGCCAGTATCATATTATTTACTTTACCTTAAAGTGAAGTCGCTCAGTCGTGTCCAACTCTTTGTGACCCCATGGACACCAGGCTCCTCCATCCATGGGATTTTCTAGGCAAGAGTACTGGCGTGGGTTACCATTTCCTTCTCCAGGGAACTTCCCAATCCAGGAATCGAACCCAGGTCTCCCACATTGTAGACATACGCTTTCCGTCTGAGCCACCACTTGATCTTAGCCAAAAGGCCAAGAATTGCATAGATAATTTTTATATTATTTGGCTAACCTCCATGTATCCCTATATTTTTCTTCCAATTTTAAATTTTCAGTCATTTTTTTCCAAACTCAAACACAAACATTTTACCCCGGAATAAATTACATAGAAAAATCAATACAATATTGTAAAGTAATTTGCCTGACCCAGCAATCCCACTGCTGGGCATACACACCAAGGAAACCAGAATTGAAAGAGACATGTGTACCCCAATGTTCATCACAGCACTGTTTATAATAGCCAGGAGATGGAAGCAACCTAGATGTCCATCAGCAGATGAATGGATAAGAACACTGTGGTACATATACACAATGGAGTATTACTCAGCCATTAAAAAGAATACATTTGAATCAGTTCTAATGAGGTGGATGAAACTGGACCCTATTATACAGAGTGAAGTAAGCCAGAAAGAAAAACACCAATACAGTATACTAACACATATATATGAAATTTAGAAAGATGGTAACAATAACCCTGTATGCGAGAAGAGACACAGATGTATAGAACAGTCTTTGGACTCTGTGGGAGAGGAAGAAGGTGGGATGATTTGGGGGAATGGCATGGACACCTGTATAATATCATATAAGAAATGAATTGCCAGTCCAGACTCAATACAGGATCCTTGGGGCTGGTGCACTGGGATGACCCAGAGGGATGATATGGGGAGGAAGGAGGGAAGGGGGTTCAGGATGGGGAACACGTGTACGCCCATGGTGGATTCATGTTGATGTGTGGCAGAACCAATACAATATTGTAAAGTAATTAGCCTCCAATTAGAATAAATAAATTTAAATTTTAAAAAAAGAACTGGAAAAAAATAATAAATAAATTTATATTAAAAATTATTTCAGAATTACTATCCATTTAATATATTTAATATATCCATAATATTGAATGTGGAGGAATTATAGAATAATTTTGTTAAAGTACCAAAACACATAATTAGGATTTTAACTTGAATTAAACTTAACTAATTTTTATATATTTCATTTTTTATACTATTCAATAGTAATGTCAAACAAATCCTTCTAATTTTTGACAACTGAATATTGTTATTCTTATGTTTCTCACTTATTATTATGATATTTTTATGCATTGCACATTTCTTGTTATTGTTGTTGTTCAGTTGCTAAGTCCTGTTTGACTCTTTTGAGACCGCATGGAGAGTAGTCCAACAGGCTCCTCTGTCTGTGGGATTTCCCAGGCAAGAATACTGGAGTGGGTTGCCATTTCTTTATGAGGGGATCTTTCCAATCCTGTGATCAAACCCATGTCTCCTGTATTGCAGGCAGATTTCTTATTACTGAGCCACCTCTTGAGATATTTATCATATAAGTTATCTATTATTTAGATACTACTATGTGCAGGATCTTTTAAAATTATGTCAGAGATTAAATAGCAATAATTTGCTAGTTAAATATTAAAATGGGTAAATTTTTTGTATTTTTAATGCAACCCACTCCAGTACTCTTGCCTGGAAAATTCCATGGGCTACAATCCATGGGGTTGCCAAGAGTCAGACACAACTGACTGACCGACTTCAAGCTTTCACTTTCAAGCTCTGAAAAAGCTTATGTAACAAAACACTTTCTCCTCCTTTTCTTTTATCTTTCTTTAATATAAACATCTCTTTTCTTAAAATTTGTTATCTGGCTGTTTCCTTTTCTGACTTTCCTCCAGTTTTAGATACATGGTTTCACATTTGATCTATTGTTCTTTCATCCCTTAGGTCATTTTATCTCCCTGCTGCTGCGGCTAAATCGCTTCAGTCGTGTCCGACTCTGTGCGACTCCATAGACGGCAGCCCACCAGGCTCCCCCGTCCCTGTAATTCTCCAGGCAAGAACATTGGAGTGGGTTGCCATTTCCCTCTCCAATGCATGAAAGTGAAAAGTCAAAGTAAAGTCGCTCAGTCGTGTCCGACTCTTCGTGACCCCATGGATTGCAGCCTACCAGGCTCCTCCGTCCATGGGATTTTCCAGGCAAGAGTACTGGAGTGGGTTGCCAATGAGGAGTCAAAGGAAAAAAATGCTTGTTTCCCTTTGAACACATGGTTTAAAAATTAGATAAACCATTATTAGCACAACCTCACATCACAGGATTGGTTATAGTGGTACTATATTTAATAGATGAGTGTAAATTAGTTCAAGGTCTCAGGAACAGGTCTCCAAAATATTGAAAATTTTAAGAAACATAACTGAGACTTAAATTTGTTTTAATACAAGCCCCATCTACTACTAAGTTGTAGTGGTATAGTCAAAGAACACATGGAATAGTTTTACATACTATTCCCAAGGATAGATTCTTGTTTATTTCTTCAAGTACCTGATGCATATGATGGCAGTTAACCTTTTTCTAATGTGGTACAAAATTCAATCTATCTCAAAAACTATATAGCTGGAACTCATATGATTTAGTTTTGCTTCATGTCACTACTTTTATTAAATAATTGTGAATTATGAATCCTTTCTATGTGCCAAGAACTGTTCATATTGCTAAGGATATCACAACAAAATCTTTGCCTACTGTAGTTTTTTTTTGTTTGTTTCCCCAAAGGTAAATCATAAATATATAAATATTTCATTTCATAGTAAGTATATCTGAAAAGTACCTTCAAATCAAAGAAAAGACTTAGAGTGTGACAAGTGGAGTATTATTGCTACTTTAGCAAAAATTGTCATATGAGGCTTCTTTGAGAAGGTGGCCTTTTAAGGTAAATGTTGAAAAGAAGACAGTCTTAACAAGAGTATTCTAGAAGTAGGATACAGTAAATGCAAAGAACAGCTTAAGTTTAACATCCTCCAGGGACTGGAAAACTATGTTTCTGTGGTTGTTGCAATTCAGTCAGTAATTCATGTCCAACTCTTTGCAACCCCATGGACTGCACCAGACCAGGCTTTCCTGCCCTTTTCTATCTTCCAGAGTTTGCTCAAACTCATGTCCACTGAATCAGTGATACCATCCAAACATTTCATCCTTTGTTGCCCCTTTCTCCTCCTGCCTTCAATCTTTCGCAGCATCAGGGTCTTTTCCAGAGTCAGCTCTTCACATCAGGTAACCAAAGTATTGGAGCTTCAGCGTCAGCATAAATATTCCAGCATATTCCAATGAATATTCAGGGTTGATTTCCTTTAGGATTGACTGTTTTTATTTCTTTGCTGTCCAAGGGATTCTCAAGAGTCTTCTGCAGCAAAACAATTCAAAAGCATCAGTTATTTGGTGTTCAGCTTTCTTTATGCTTCCCAAGTGGCACTTCTGGTAAAGAACCTGCCTGTCAATGCAAGAGACGTAAGAAATGTATAAGAATTGCGGGTTCAGTCCCCAGGTTGGGAAGTGCCCCTGCAAGAGGGTATGGCAACCCACTCCAGTATTCTTGCATGGAGAAACCCCTTGACAGAGGAGCCCAATGGGCTACAGTTCATAGAGTTGCAAAGAGTTGAACACAACTAAAGCAACTTAGCATGCATGTAGCCTTCTTTATGGTCCAACTCTCACATCCATACCTGATTACTGGAAAAACCATAACTTTGAGTATACAGACTTTTGCTGGCGAAATGATGTCTCTGCATTTTAATATGCTGTCTAGGTTTGTCATACTTTTTTTCCAAGAAGCAAGCATCTCTTAATTTCATGGATGCAGTCACCATCTGCAGTGACTTTGGAGCCCAATAAAATCTGCCACTCTTTCCACTTTTCCCCCATCTAGTAGCCATGAAGTGAAGGGGCTAGATGCCATAATCTTAGTTTTTTGAATGTTGAGTTTTAAGCCAGCTTTTTCACTCTCTTTTTTAAGTTTCATCAAGATGTTCTTTAGTTCCTCTTTGATTTCTGTCATTACAATGGTATCATCTGCATATCTGAGGCTGTTGATATTTCTCCCAATAATCTTGACTCCAGGTTGTGAGTCATCCAGCCCAGGATTGCACATAATATAGTCTGCATATAAGTTAAATATGCAGGGTAACATTATACAGCCTTGATGTACTCCTTTCCCAATTTGGAACTAGTTTGTTGTTTCATGTCCTCTTCTAACTATTGCTTCTTGAACAAAATACAGGTTTTTCAGGAGACAGATAAGGTGGTCTGCTATTCTCAATTCTTTAAAACTTTTCCACAGTTTGTTGTAATCCACATAGTCAAAGGCTTCAGCCTAGTCACTGAAACAGAAGTAGATGGGTTATTTTGGAATTCCCTTGCTCTTTCTATTATCCAACAGATGTTAACAATTTGATATCTGGTTTCTGCCTTTGCTAAATCCAGCTTATATTTATTCTATATTATAGAACTTCTGGAAGTTCTTGGTTCATGAACCCTAGCATGAAGGACTTTGAGCATTACCTTGCTAGCATGTGAAATGAGCACACCTGTGTTAGTTTGAACATTCTTTGGCATTGTCTTCTTTGGGATTGGAATGAAAACTGAACATAGTAATTAAGGAGAAATTGACAGTTCAGAGAGACAGCCAAGAGTCTCATTTACCACGTAAGATGGCACTGGGCCGAAACAGTGATTTCCCTCACAAATATCATGACCTATCAAATACAGTATCCTGTTGTTTAACTAATAGGTAGTAGATGCTCAATAAATATGACTTGAAATATAGCTGTTGAAGAGGAGAATACATCTTTAATTACAGCTACTGTTTTAAAATATACAAAACTACAATTGAAATTTTATTATTATTTTCTTCTGTGCAGCAAAACACACAGTTTAGAAGCTAACTTTTTCCCTATTTCTCACAAATTTTAGAAAATGAAACATAATTAATTCTTGCTAAGAGTTTTCTATTTAGCCAGATGAAGACTGGCAAACAAAATTGAATATCCCTTAAAAAAAGATAACTGTTTCATAAAGGAAAACCCAAACAGTATGCACTGTTCCTATTTCCAAGAATAATGAGTCATATTTTTATTCAGTTAAAAACTATTGAACAACTGTAGTGCTTTGAAATTTCAAGAATATCATTTGCATTCAATTTATGACTGTCCTCTTTTTTTTATCCTATACCCATTATGCTTTTTCATAACTTTTCATGTGTTAGATGATTTATCTCTTTCATTTATTTGTACAAAGAGAATATTTTATCACAGCTCTCATTACCACCTTCACCATGCCCGTTACTACTACTTGTCTCTAATGACAGGCTGGTAATCAGTTATTATACCATAGCTGCTCTCTATGTGTGCTGAATACTCCAGCTGCCCTAGAACTTTCCACATGTCTCCTGATTCTCTAGCCCCTCCCCTGTAACTCCCCAATATCCACTTTCAAAAGGGTCAATATCAGGCCCCCAAGGCCTTCTTCTAGCATCAAAACCTGAATCTTCTTTGACTGATTATTGACGACGATATGGTGATTGCAAAGTATTTTAAACATGACCTCTGTTTCTATGAACCACCAAGCTTTCACATGGTAGGCAATGTGCTAAGAAATTTACCTGTGTAATATTATTATAAGAAAAGAAAGTCAACATCCATGTGTAATTGTTGTTATCTCCATTTTACAAATGGGAAAACTAAAGCTCAAAGGGTATTGTGACTTGCCCAAGATCACATTGCCAGCAGTTGGCTTCACTAAAATTAACCCAGGGCTCTCTGATTCTAACACTTGCATTGTCAACTCTGGCTGTGCAGTTTTGGTAGTAGAAGGTATGTGGTAATTTGGTATTTGTATCTGTGTTCTTTACCTGAGACAAAATGAAAAGCAAGGTATTTTTACCAGTTTGAAGTCTACTGTATTCAGAAGGGACTTTTCTGGAGAAAGTTCTACAGGGTAGAACATTTCATAATTAGCCCTCAAAGTTTATTGGTAAAATTTTTGCTTGTTCTCAACTCTGTTTAAAACTTTTAATGTTTACTAGAGAAATATTTCCACTAAAGACATAAAAATATTTCCCCTGAAGTGGAAGCTAAGTCTGTATGTTGTCCTGATGTCGGTTTATAAATAAGTCCCCCAAAAGGTGTTATTATGTTGTCCAGTTGATATATTTTAAATATCAAAGAGCAATTGTGTTGTTCCTGTGCTGTCGAGTCAAGAAGGAGCACAGATGTCACCCATGAAATTCCCTAGGATACATCATTTTACTGTTAGTTTCCAGAGTAACAGTAATATAAGACCATTGCAACCCTACACAGGCAAAACCACTAAGGGTTCAGATCTTTTAGCACTGAAGGCTTGGGCTAATCCACTCTGAACAGATCTGAGAAGCTGAGATGCTAGGTGAAAACAGAAGTAAGTTATCTTTAGTTGTTATTAGATAAGGGAGATAATAAATCCTCTCTTGTGGGGAATATATATATATATATGGCTTCTTCCCTCCCATGTATGTGTGTACATGTGTTGGAAACAGAATATTTCCTTTTATTTTCTCTCATTTTACCCATTGTTAAATAATAGGTTTGGCTACCTTTATGACTTAGTAGTTTGCCTATATACAGATGGTATTCAGACAGAAGAAAGGAAATACAAATCCTCACAGGTCATCATGACACAAAACATAACATGATTTGGATGTTTCCTTGTGATGATGAGGTGAGACATTTTGCCTGCAGTATGAGACAGTTGAAATATGGCAAGCAAGAACATTGTTTTGAAGGGCGAAAAACATACATTGAGTTCAGTTCAGTTCAGTCGCTCAGTTGTGTCCGACTCTTTGTGAGCCCATGAATCGCAGCATGCCAGGCCTCCCTGTCCATCACCAACTCCTGGAGTTTACTCAAACTCATGTCCATCGAGTTGGTGATGCCATCCAGCCATCTCATCCTGGGTCGTCCCCTTTTCCTCCTGCCCCCAATCCTTCCCAGCATCAGAGTCTTTTCCAATGAGTCAACTGTACGCATGAGGTGGCCAAAGTACTGGAGTTTCAGCTTTAGCATCATTCCTTCCAAAGACATCCCAGGACTGATCTCCTTTAGGATGGACTGGTTGGATCTCCTTGCAGTCCAAGGGACTCTCAAGAGTCTTCTCCAACACCACAGTTCAACAACATCAATTCTTCGGCACTCAGCTTTCTTCACAGTCCAACTCTCACATCCATACATGACGACTGGGAAAACCATACCCTTGACTAGACGGACTTTAGTCGGCAAAGTAATGTCTCTGCTTTTGAATATACTATCTAGGTTGGTCATAACTTTCCTTCCAAGGAGTAAGTGTCTTTTAATTTCATGGCTGCAATCACCATCTGCAGTGATTTTGGAGTCCAAAAAAATAAAGTCTGACACTGTTTCCACTGTTTCCCCATCTATTTGCCATTAAGTAATGGGACCAGATGCCATGATCTTAGTTTTCTGAATGTTGAGCTTTAAGCCAACTTTTTTAGTGTTGAACAACCAAAGTTTTAGTTTTAGGTAGCAGTCATTTTTACCAGTTCATCGTTGGAATATCCTTTTATGTTTGGCAATTGTGTTTAAGTCTTCATGGGAACCAAAGTCACCTTCCCCCTACAGAAACTGAGAAAGCAGCCTTTCTTGCAGAAAAAGAGCAAGCAAAGGATTACATTTAGAGACACGTTCTGATCTTTAGTGACGGCAGTAACAACAGCAATATCAATATTCTGGATGCAATAGTGTGTAAGGAGACATCCTACATCCTGCATGTTAGCATCAGTGGAGTAAGCTAGAACATCCAGGACTCAATAAGAGTGGCAGTGGATAGATTTCACAGTGTATGAAAGTACATGAAGTCGCTGAGTCATGTCCAACTCTTTGCAACCCCATGGACTGTAGCCTGCCAGGTTCCTCTGTCCATGGGATTCTCAGGCAAGAATACTAGAGTGGGTTGCCATTTCCTTCTCCAGGGGATCTTCCCAACCCAGGAATCAAACCCTGGTCTCCAGCACTGCAGGCAGACTTTACCGTCTGAACCACCAGGGAAATCATAGTGTATAGTTGCTCTTAATTCCAACTGTTTTCCAAGTATGACCTCGCTTCCAATAAATTTCAGGTTTTCTATTGCTTTCAATAAAAAACTCTAGATGATATGTTGGATATATTATATTTAACCATTTCAGTACAGATATGGAAAGATGATGTCATTTTCAAACACACTGACATTAATTGTCATCGTGGACAGGGATCTCCTGTTATTTTCTCACTTTAAATTTTTATCAGAACTGCAATTACATCATTAATGAATTCTCTAGGGAAATATGACAGTCTCTAACTAAAGTAGAAAAGTGAATTCTGATAAGATAAAATCAATCCAGAATGTTTCTTTATTCTATTTTTTCCTAGTGAAAGACCATAAATGTTTAAGGTTTTTCCTCCTTAATTTAAAGTGCTGACTTTAGTTTCAAATAATATCCTGGTGAAAACAGTTTTTATTCCTATATAGCTGAGGCCTCTGGTTATAATGAACCTGATTTTTAGTGTGTGCAGTGGAATTTCCAATTAATGAGATTAAAGAATCTGGGTTTCCACCTCTTTCTCTTAACTAGATCTCACAAATATTTTTTAAAGGTTAACTCATCCCTGCTTCAGGGATCTATGTTTCAGATCTACTGTCATCTCATTAGTGAAGTAGATTTCATTATATCCAGACTCATTATGAGTTCCAAACTACTATGCTATCTTCAATTCTTTCTCTAATATCTGGAGTATTATAATTGTTCATTAAACAGCCACCTATGACAGACTTATACTTTATTAAGTAGCCCATTAATCTGCCTACTTGGGCCTCTGAATAACTGTATATTAATTTCTGTTGACCTTGTTTTTCCCGTTTTATATTTTCAGCAGTTTGTGTGCACAGTGATGACATGATCATCAAATTCTGTTACTGTTTTTATATCAGAGATCCCTTTACTAGAAAATGTTTGCTATTCATCAGTAGATTGTTTTTCTTCTCAAAAGAAATTAACGGCTCCATATTTGGAACACTAAGATATTATTAATAGTATCCTAAGAAAATTGTTTTCACTGTCTTTCATGAAGGATTTATTGGCTCTGTTGTATTATGCACTGATAAAATATATACCTGGAACCTGCCTGTTTGTTATTTTTTTAACTGGAAAAGGAAGAGGCTGAATTCTGTGGATTCCTAATTTTAAAACCTGAATTCCTTTTAGAAGACTTCTGTTATCAATCAGTTTTCACTACAAAAGTATATAAGAAATGAAAATGAAAGTGTTAGCTACTCAGTCAAGTCTGACTCTTTGCGACTCCATGGACTGTAGCCCATCAGGCTCCTCTGTCCATGGGATTTCCCAGGCAAGAATACTAGAGTGGGTTGCTATTCCCTTCTCCAGGAGATCTTCCCAATCCAGGGATCAAACTCAGGTCTGCTGCATTGCAGGTGGATTCTTTACAGTCTGAGTCACCAGAAGCTAAAGCTTTAAAGAGTACCAAAAGCAAGTAGAAAAAAATAAAAATCATCTACATTTCCCTGAGAAATAGCAACAAGTATCATTTTGGTGTTTGCATATACAATCTCTCTATATATATTCCATCTATTTGTAGATTTATTCATTCATTCAGCAAATGTTTTTGAGTGCATACTAATATCAGGTTTAGTTCTTGGCAATACAGTAGTAAATGAAATGGATTTTTTTAAAAAACTGTCCTATATGGTGAATAACCTAAACGATACAGATACACAAATACAAACGTACACACACGTATATAACATCCTAATCCATATGTCCATTAAAGACATGCCTGATTAGAATTTTTGAGTCATAAAATATTTAAAACATGGTGTTTTTAAAACTGAAGTGAAATAAAGGAATAACACAAAATCAATAGTTTAAAAATATACAATTGAATGGCACTTGATACATTCACATTGCAACCATCACATCTAACTAGTCCTAAAACATTTTCGTGACCTCAAAAGACAAATCTCATATCAAGTTAACAGTCACTTCCTATCCCCCAACCTCTTTGGTTCTAGAAAATACCAATCTGGTTTTTGTCTCTGAATATTCTTAATATTTCATATAAATTGAATTATGCAATGTGTGATGATTTGTGTCTGACTTTTTTTCTTCTGCTTCACAAAATGCTTTTGCGGTACATCCATGTACTAGCACATATCTTTACTTAATTCTTTCCATAGGTGAAAATATTATATTATATTTCATAAAGTTGTGTGTGTGTGTTAAGTCACCTCACTGGTGTCTGACTCTTTGCAACCCTATGGGCTGCAGCCCACTAGGCTCCTCTGTCCATGGAATTCTCCAGGCAAGAATCCTGGAGTGGACTGCCATTTCCTTCTCCAGAGGATCTTCCCAACCCAGGGATTGAACCCCCCACATCTCTTATGTCTCCTGCATTGATATAACTTTATATATATATATATGGATATAAATATATGTAAAACTTTGTTCAACAGTTGATGGACATTTGGGTTGTTTCCACTTTTAAGCTATTGTGAGCTATGCTGATATGAACATTCATGTGAGTAAAGCTGCAATGAACATTTAGTCATTGTTTGAGCTCCTATTTTAAGTGATTGAATGGTTTATGTATAGGAAGAAAATTGCTAGGTGACATAATGATTCTAATGATTCTGTATTTAACTTTTTGAGGAACTACCAAACTGCTTTGTTAGTGACTGAACTATTTTGCATATCCATCAGCAATGTATAATACAAAGGGCTCAATTTCTTTATATCCTTTGAACACATTTTCAAATTTTAAAGCTTACAGTCATTCTAATGGATGTGAGGTGATAGCTCATTGTGGTTTAGATTTGCATTCCCCTATTGGCTCCTAATATTGAACATTTTTTCTTATACTATCTCCTGTTTGTATATCTTCTTTACTTTGCTGATTTTTCAAGTTAGTTGTCTGTCTGTTGTTGAGTCATGAGTTCTTTATATATTCCAGATACTAGACCTTTATTGCACATGTGCTCAGTTGCTTCAGTCATGTCTGACTCTTTGCAACCCTGTGAACTGTAGCCCTCCAGGCTCCTCTGTCCATGGGATTCTCCAGCAAGAATACTGGGAAAGATGGGACTGAGCCCACATCTCCTGTGTCTCTTGCATTGCAGGCAATTTCTTTAGCCACTGAGCCACCTGGGAAGTCCCTTATTATATACATGATATTTCAAAGATTTTCTCCCATTATGTAGATTATTTTTCACTTCTCTTGATAGTGTTCTTTGATGTACAAAAATTTTAAATCTTGATGAAGTCTAATTTATCTCCCTGTTTTCTCTCGTTTTCTTTTGTTGCTCATGTTCCCAGTGTCACGTATAAGAATCAATTGCCAAATCCAAGAAAGTAAAAATGTAGTCCTATATTCTTTTCTAAAATCTTAATAGTTTTAAATTTTATATTTAGATATTTGATCCATTAGGAAAGAATTTTTTGTATATCATGTAAGAATCTAACTTCATTCTTATTTATCTTGGAAAGTCTTTATACCCTTCATTTAAGGAAGAGAATTTTGCTGGATATGAAATTTTCTTTGACATATTATTCTTTCAGCAACTTAAAACTGTTATCCCATTTTCTTCTGGCCTTCATGGTTTGTGTTGAAAAATTGACTATTAAACTTGAGAACCTCTTGTTTATGACGATCACTTCTTGCTGCTTTCAAGATTCTCATTTTGTCTTTGACTTTGGACAGTCCGATTTTAATGTGTCTCCATAAATCCTTTTTAGTTTAACTTTACTAAAATTTATTCAGATTATTTGATGTGTATATCCATGTCTTCTTATCAAATAGAGAGAGCTTTGTGCTATTATTTCTTTGAATATTTGCATTTCCTTTCCTCCCTCTCTATTTCTGAGACCCTCATTTTGTATATGCTATTGTGATAGATACTGTCCCACGAGTCCCTCAGACTAGATAATTTTGATTGACCTGTCTTGAAGCCTACTGCATCTTTCTTCTGTTTGCTCAAATCGGATATCAAAACTATCTAGTGAGCGTTTATGTTACTTATTTTAGATTTCAGTTCCAGATTCTATTTGGCTTCTTTTTTAAAAATTATGGTAAATTATACATAACATAAAATTTACTATCTTAACCATTTTTAAATGTAAAATTCAATAACATTGAATACCATACGTCTCTGTAACTCTTTTCATCTTATAAAACAAACATTCTATACACATTAAAAAATAATTCTCTGTGACCTCCTTCCCCCAGTTCCTGGCAACCACCGTTGTTCTTCTGTCTCTATGATTTTGGCTACTATGATTCATATAAGTGGAATCATACAGTTTGTCTCTTTATGACTGACTTATTTCACTTAACAAACTGTCATCAAGTTTCATTTATGTTGTAATAAACATCAGAATTTCCTTCCTTTGTGAGGCTGAATAATATTCTATTGAAACTATCAATGGACTTTGCATTGCTTCCACATTTTGGCTACTGTGAAAATGCTGTTACACACATGTGTGTGCACATATCTTCTCAAGACTCCACTTTTAATTCCTTTGCGCATGTAGTCAGAAGTGAAATTGCTAGATTATATGGTAAACATATTTTTCATTTTTAGGAAGCTGTCATGCTGTTTGCTGCAGTGGGTATACCATTTTACATTCTTTCCAATGGTGCCAAGTACTCCAATTTCTCTAAATCTTCTCCAGCACTTGTTATTTTCTATTTAATTGTTTGTTTGTTTGATAGTAGCCATTCCAATAGGTATGAGGGAGTATCTCACTGTAGTTTTGACTTGCATTTCCTCAGTGATTAGTAATGCTAAGCATCAGTTTATATGCTTATGGCCATTTGTATATATTCTTTGGAGAAAGGTCTATTCAAATCCTTTGCGGATTTTTCAATCAAGTAGTTCATTTTACTATTGTTGAGTTGTAGGAGTCTTTATACATTCTGGATATTAATCCCTTATCAGATAGATGATTTGCAAATGTTTTCTCCCATTCTGTGGGTTGCCTTTTTGCTCTATTGATAATGTCTTTTGATGCACACAATTTTAAATTTTAATAAAGTACAATCTATCTATTTTATGTTTGGTTGCCATATCCAAGAAATAATTACTAACTCCAAAATTGTGAAGATTTTGCCTTGTGTTTTCTTCTAGGAGTCTTATAACTTTAGTTCTTATTTACTATAAGATCTTTAAATCATTTAAAATTAGTTTTTGCATATGGTGCTAGGTGAAGGTCCAAATTCATTTTTTTTTTCATGTGGGTGTCCTATTATGAGCTCCTTCCAGAAAATCAAACAATTCCAACAAATGCTGCTCCCAATTAGAAACTGAAAGCACTGCTCAAGAAAAAGCATCTTGAATTAGTCAACAGAAAAAGCATTAAGATAATACAAGACCACATGTTTCTTTGATGACCAGGCAAAAACTGTTACAGCTTGGTTGGGAAGTTCTGATTCATTCTCCACATTCATCAGACATTACACCTTTGGATTTCCATTTACTTAAGTCTTTACAAAATTTTCTTAATGAAAAAAACTTCAGTTTCCTGGAAGACTATAAAAGGCACCTGGAACAGTTCTTTGCTCAAAATGACAAAACATTTTTGGAAGATGGAATTGTGAAGTTGTCTGAAATATGACAGAAGGTAGTAGAACAAAATGGTGAACGTGTTATTTAAAAAGTTCTTTGTGAAAATGAAAAATGTGTCTCTCTTTGCTTAAAAGTCAAAGGAACTTTTTGGCCAACCCAACATTACATCCTTTTCTATTTGAATCAGTTGTATTTCTCTTTGTTGCCTAACTTGTCTGGCTAGAACTTTGCAATTCTAGCTAGAACACTCCAGTTCTAGGAGTGGTGAAAGAGGGCATCCTTGACAGTTTCTTTTTATTTATTTATTTTCGGTTGCACTGGGTCTTTGTTGCTGCTCACAGGCATTCACTAGTTGTGGCAAGCAGGATTTACTCTTCACTGTGGTGCCCAGGCTTCTCATTGCAGTAGCTTCTCTTGTTGTAGAGCACAGACTCCACGATCATGGACTTCAGGAGCTGCAGCTTGCAGGCTGAGTAGTTGTGGCTTGCAGGCGCTAGAGTACAGGATCAGTAGTTGCGGTGCACAGGCTTAGTTTAGTTGCACCACAGCATGTGGAATCTTCCCAGACCAGGGATTGAACTAGTGTCTCCTGCATTGTCAGGCAAATCTTTATCCACTGTGCCACCAGGGAATTTCCCTGTTTCTTGATCATAGTGAAAAAGCTTTTAGTCTTTCACTATCGAGTCTGATGTTCACAGTTATTTTTTTATATATGGAATTTATAATGAGATAATTTCTTCTATTCCTACTTTTTGAGCATACTTGACATAAGATAGTATTTAATTTTGTCAAATGTTTTTGCTGCATTAATTGAAGTAATTGTGGCTTTTTCCCCCGTTCATTCTGTTAATGTGGTCTATTATATTGATTGATTTTTGTATGTTGAACCATTCATGCATTCTAGGAATAAATGTCACTGGGTTATTGTATATAATTCTTTTAATATGCTTCTGAATTTTGCTTTCTAGTATTTAATTGTTGATTTTTGCATTCATATTCATAAGAGATATTAGCCTATGGCTTTACCTCCTAGTATTGCCTTCGTTTTGCTTTGATATCAGGGTAACACTGGCCTCATAGAATGAATCGTTCTCTACTCTTTATTTTTTTTGGAAATGTTTGATAAGGATGGGTTTTTTTTTTTTTAATATTGGTAGAATTCATCAGTGAAGCCATCAATTCTTGGGCATTTGTTGTTGTTGGAAGCTTTTTGCTTACCAATTCAATCTCACTACTAGTTTATAGGTCCTTTCAGATTACCTATTTCTTTGTGATTTAATCTTGGTTGTTTTTGCTGTTCTAAGAATCTATCCATTTCATCTCAATTTTTCAAGTGTTTTTTCCATAGACTTGTTCATACTACTGCCTTATAATCCTTTTTATATCTATAGAATTGGTAATACTGTCCCCACTTTTATTTTGGATTTTAGTAATTTGAGTCTTCCCTCTTTTTTGTTAGTATCAAGCTAAAGTTTTAACAATTTTGTTAACTTTCTCAAAGAACTTCTTCTTCTATTAATTTTCTCTACTATTTTTATATTTTCTATTTCATGCATCTCTACTCTAATCTCTAATGTTTGTTTCTTTCTTTCTTCTATATTTAGCTTTTGTTTGTTCATTCCCTTGGTGCTGCATTTGCTGTATCTCACGGTTCTAGTTTACTGTATTTTAATTTTCATTAATTTCTAAATATTTTCTAAATTTCCCTTGTGATTTATTCTTTAATCTATTGGTTGTATAAGATTGTGTTTTTAATTTTCGAGATTTTGTAGATTTTCCAATTCTTGATGATTTCTAACTTTCATCTGTTATGGTCAAAGAGATTACTTTGTATAATACTTATATTTTTACATCTATGGAGACTGAATTTATAGCCTAACATATGGTCTATCAAGGAAAATGCCTCATATGCACTTGAAAGAATGTGAATGCTATTATTTTGATATAGAGTGTTCTGTATATATCTGTTAAAATAGTAGGCTGATTGTGCTGTTTAAATTCTTTGAGCATATTTAAGATGATTGACTTAAAGTCTTTGCCTAATAAATCTAATGCTTATGCTTCCTCAGGGATAGTTTCTAGAAATTTCTTCTGGGAATAGGCCATGCTTTCTTGTTTCTTTTCATGTTTTCTAAGTTTTTATAAAACACTGGAATCTTGAGTTATATAATGTGATAACTCTGGGTGTCAAATTTAGTCCATCTTGTCTTTATTTTTCTTGTTTGCTGTGTTCTTTAGCTGTTTTTTGGTGACTTTTCTATAATATTTTTGTAAAGTCTGTATTTACACAGTCTCACTTCAGCAGTGGGTACTTGAAGGCTTTTTATGAATATGTGTCCTGCCTTGAGGATATATATGGTCTTCTAAAGTCTCCAGTATACACGATCCCTTGCAAATCTCAAAAAGCAACAACAAAAAAGAAAAATGAAAAAAGAAAGAAAACCTCTTTCCTCAAATTTTATTCCAGAATTTAGATATTTTATTGTTTACTATAACCATAATCTTTAACCACAGTCCCCAGGAAATCATTCAATTGCCTTACAGTTGTTTTTGAAATGAATACAACTTTCCATATTGTGTGAACTCTGTTAGGAAAAATGAAATCAAGCAATTATTCCAGTCTTTATGTAGCCCCGGACATGTTAGAATAGATAAACATGATCATTTGAAAATAAGGTCTATTCTATTCCCTATGGAACCAGAGACCAGAGTTCCATGATGGAAAGTAAGCTGCCATCTTTAAGATTATGCTTAAGATAAGGAGGGAGTTGGACAATGCAAGCAAAAACACCATGGAGCTTTTCTACTTTTCTAAATTATCATTTTCTTTATGTTCAGTGATGATTTGGTTGTTGCAATCACTTGACTATTTTCTAACATTCTGACAAAATTGATTCTAACAGTTTTTACTTCATTTTTCAATGTTGTTATGAATGGATTCTTAGAGCTACTTACTCTGCCATTTGTGCTGATGACCTTTTCTAAAACAGTCTGCTTACAGAATATATGAAATATATTGTAGGTGACAGATGGTTATTTTTCCCCTTTAGATAGTATCTAATTTTTTTAGAACAGAGTAGGGAAGCTATTCTGTCTGGATTGAAATGTTTACTCTCCCATTTCTTCTTATGAGATAAATCACATTAAAAATCTTTAGACTACAGTATTCTTTTCTAGAAAAATGGGATGATCATTTGGACCTAATATTGTCATTAATAGATTTTAAAATGTGTGTAAATTGCTTAATGCTATCTTTATCCATTGTGTTTTTAAAATGGTATAGAAAGTAGTTGCTTCAACACTTCTTTGCTTATAGCTATGATTATTTCCTTAGTATGAATTTCTGGAAGAAAAATTGCTAAAATAAATAGCTGTTATTGTTTAGAGTTAGAAATATTATCAACAAATTGTCCCTTTTAAAGGGCCGTGCCACTATACTCATCTTTTGTGAAAAGACCTCATTTTCTGCTCTTGAGCAGCCTGACTTTCTTGTATGTGTACTTGAGGGAGGAAATAGAGATAACAATTTACAAATATTCTTCCTATATTCAATCAGATTTACTGTGTCATTTTGGACTTCTTCTCCCCTACTCCTGCTTGGTTTAATAGATACAGTTAAACTTTCTGCAGCTATTCCTATCAAACTGCAGAAGATACTAACGTAACAGAGCAGGATGAACACAGCCCTTACCAAGCAGCCATTGCTGTGCCTCATTTTTCTGCACTCTGTTACAAGACAACAGGTCTTGCTCAGCCATTGCTCACTGCCTCAGTGGGCCCTGCCCACAAGTAGCCAACTGTCAATGAGCAACTGTTAGTTGTCCTACTCAGCTATTGGTCAGCACTGCAGTGGGTCCTGTCCAAGCTAACTGTCAGTGAGGGGCCGTTAGGGGAATGATTCAGTCAAGGGTCAGTGGTGTGTTGGTCGTCAGGTGGAGAGTGAGGTAGCAGGAAAATTCAGGCCTTCTCCTGGAGGCCCTCTAGCTTACCCAGCCTTAGGCCAGCAGGTGAGCTGGAGGGCCCAGGGAAGAGACTGGGACTATGCCCTGCTACAGAGACCTCACTAAGCCCCTCCTCCAACCTTGGCCCATGCCTTGAGGCAACAGAAAACCCCTCCCCAACCCTGTCTGTGACCTAACAGCAGTGGCCGTCTGTCTGGGTCACAGTCTGTGAGATCTAGTATCCCCATTTGGGAAGCGTGAGGAGCCTGAGGACCATTTGGGTTGGAGGCCTTTCTCCCTCAGGGATGACAGTGAGCAAGATGTGGAAACCTGGCCCTGAAGGAGCTGCAAACTGAGATTTGCCTCCTCTTAGCCAGGACTGGGCCCTCGGAGGGTGAACATTGTGCCTTGGGACTTTGCTCCTTGTCAGAACAGACAATAACATTCATCAGGAAGAGATTTATAGGAACATCATTACCTGCCCATGACCTGACCTCAAGAACAAAGGATCTGACACCCAGAAGTCTGCAACAACTTACCATGTACATGGTTAGTTCAGTTAGTTAATCCTTTTGCTTCTAAAAGGACTTGCTAAAAGCTTTCAGTAACTTTGGGGTTCTTAGGGCATGAGCCACCGATCTCCTTATGTGAATCTGTAATAAACTTTTCTCTCTTCAGAACTCTGAAGTTTAGTATTGATGGGCCTTACTGTGCATCTGGCACATGGACTTCTGAATTCAGTAACACTAACAAGTAGATAAGTGGGAAAAGAGCCATTTCAGACCCTCATAGACATCATCCAAGAGCAAACTGATGACTCTAACCGCAAGATTGTAGGATCTATATTTCTGAAATACAAGCATGTTGAAAGAGTCATTATGTTCCTAGGGATGACCATATAATTGACGACAAGTCCAAGACAGTTATGTTTTTTCTAAAATTTCATTTTAAAATATTCTAAACATACAACCCCAAAACACTATTGGAAGTAAAAGGAGATTGTCCCTGGCAAACTGAGACCCATGATCAAGCAACACACAAATTATTAATTGGTTACCTGTTTTTCCTGGTGGCTCAGATGGTAAAGAACCTGCCTGCAATGCAGGTGAACCAGGTTCAATCCCTGGGTCAGGAAGATCCCCTGGAGAAGGGAATGGCAACCCACTCCAGTATCCTTGCCTAGAGAATACCATGGACATACCACGGGGTCACAAACAGTCAAACACAACTGAGTGACTAACACACACAGTAGCATCAATCAAGAGTCTGACATTACAATGGGAATTTGCTGTATGACTCAAGGAACTCAAACTGGGCTCTGTAATAACCTAGAGGGGTGAGAATGGGTAGAAGGTGGGAGGGAGATTCAAGAGAGAAGGGACATATGTACACCTGTGGTTAACTCATGTTGTTGTATGACAGAAATCAACCAATATAGTAAAACAATCATCAATCAATTAAAAATAAGTAAATATTTTTTTTAAAGAGTCTGGCATTTGATTGGTATAAGTCTTTATCTTATTTTTTATTTTTTATTTTTTTGCAGGGAGGGATATGTATTTTCATAGCTATTTTTGTTGGGTGGTGATGTCAGGCTGCATGAAGCTTTTAACTCTAATTCATTCCTTTTCTGATGTATAAGTCAATGTGATAAGTTGCATTATGGCTAAAAATACTTCTTGTCCCTTCTTGGGCATTCCTTTTTGTGGTGATCTACTTTATGGAGTATAATTTCAAATTTCTTGGCCTCAAACACAAACACTCAACTTACTTTGGCCAATCAGTTACCAGTGTGATGTAAGATAAAACATCAATGTTCATTTCCCTGAAATCATTTCTGCATTAGTTCCAACTTACATTTCCTACATGAGGTTAGTAATGTCTTACATAAAGGGTCTACAGTAAGCCTGAATACTGGAGCAAAATAGCATGAAAAAAATCAGAGCCAACTCATGATAGGCAAGCAGTTTCAGAAAGAAGCACACATTTGTTGTGAGTCACTGAGATTTGGGGGTTGTTTGTTATAGTTTCATAATTTATCCTAAACTGATGTAGTCAATCCACTAAGGGAATGGTTTACTCCAGGCTGGGAGAATAAAAAGAAAAAAATTTTGAATACTATCCTTTATTTAACAATTGACTCATTTACTTAGCCTTGTCTTTTTTCCCACCTAATTCCTCAAAACTCTTGACTATATCTGTTTCAATTATGCATTTTCATTCCTTACATATGCACAAGTAAAGATAAAATGCCCTATCAATGGTCTGTACCTCTAAACTGGTTACGATTCATAAAGACTGCTTCTCTGTCTGGACTTCATGATATATACATGAGAAACTTCGATCAAGATATCTTGAAATCCCTGGGATACCACAATTATCATCTTTAGGGATTTCATTTATATTGGGGGTTTCAGCTCAGCCCAGATTCACAGGATAGGTTTTTATAAGGAAATTTTTATTCTAGATTTTCTAAATTTCAGATACTAGAGAGGAAATTTCACAAAGTTAACATTGTAAAAGTGAATCTGTTATGAGATAAAATCATGTAGAATAAATACCTTATCTTAAATATGTTCATGAATTTTGGAGGCAAAAAGATGGTAAACGTATAATGATATAATCCTCAGCTGCTTACCTTTGTAAAATACTCTCAAGAGGTAAAATTTATCCAGATTTGATCTTAGGAGACATGTATTATACTTGAACCCTATGGGATTGAACATCTATACCTAGTCATCCGTCCTATAAACATTTCAATGTAAAGTGAACAGACCACTCCTACAGAAGTTGACACGAAACAGCTTGAGAGTTTTCCGACCTGAACACAGGATGCATTCCACCAAATTAATTAAGTGACTTGAGAGTCTTTTTCTAAATCTTAAATTACTCCTTCCACAAGTTGTCAGATAATGCCTGGAAATAAGCCAGGGGAAATTCTGATGAAGTTTCATGGAAAGAACCCTAGGTTGGAAATTGTATCTTCTCTGGGAGTTGGTGATGGATAGGAAAGCATGACATGCTGCGGTCCATGGGGTCGCAGAGTCAGACACAACTGAGCAACTGAACTGAACTGAACTGAAATTATAATCCTGAGTCTATCTCACTTATCTTTGTTGGATTTTAGTATTACTTTTGGAAAATACATCAAGGCTGTATATTGTCACCCTGCTTATTTAACCTATATGCAGAGCTCATCATGAGAAATGCTGGGCTGGATGAAGCACAAGCTGGAATTAAGATTGCTGGGAGAAATATCAATAACCTCAGATATACAGATGACATCACCCTTATGGCAGAAAGTGAAGAAGAACTAAAGAGCCTCTTGATGAAAGTGAAAGAGGAGAGTTAAAAAGCTGGCTTAAAACTCAACATTCAAAAAACTAAGATCATGGCATTCATTCCCATCACTTCATGGCAAATAGATGGGGAAACAATGGAAACAGTGAGAGACTTTATTTTGAGGGGCTCCAGAATCACTGCAGATGGTGACGGTAGCCATGAAATTAAACGATGCTTGCTCCTTGGAAAAAAGTTACGACCAACCTAGACAGCATATTAAAAGGCAGAGACATTACTTTGCCAACAAAGGTCTATCTAGTCACAGCTACAGTTTTTCCAGTAGTCATGTATAGATGTGAGAGTTGGACCATAAAGAAAGCTAAGTGCCAAAGAACTGATGCTTTTGAACTATGGTATTGGAGAAGACTCTTGAGAGTCCCTTGGACTGCAAGGAGATCAAACCAATCAATACTAAAATAAATCAGTCCTGAATATTCATGGGAAGGACTGATACTGAAGCTGAAATTCCAATACTTTGGCCACCTAATGCAAAGAACTGACATTGGAAAAGACCATGATGCTGGGAAAGATTGAAGGCAGGAGAAGGGGATAACAGAGGATGAGATGGTCAGATGGTATCACCAACTCAGTGGATGAGTTTGAGCAAGCTCTGGGACAGGGAAGCCTGGTGTGCTGCAGTCCATTGGGTTGCAAAGAGGCGGACTCAACTGAGTGACTAAACTGATAATCCTGAGTCTATCCCACTTATCTTTGTTGGGTTTTAGTATTATTTTTTGGAAAATGAAGTTATTTGACTAAATTTTTTCATGCTGATCTATACAGCAAATTCCATATAGGTAGACAGTGTGCCTGAAGAACTATGGACTGAGGTTCTTAACATTGTACAGGAAGTGGTGACCAAAATCATCTCCAAGAAAAAGAAATGCAAGAAGACAAAATGGTTATCTAAAGAGGTCTTACAAATAGCTGAGAAAAAAAAGGGAAGTGAAAGGCAAAGGAGAAAGGGAAAGATATACACAACTGAACAGTTGATACAAAGAATAGCAAGGAAAGATAAGAAAGCCTTTTTAAGTGAACAATGCAAAGAAATAGAGGAAAACAATAGAAGGGGAAAGTCTAGAGATTTCTTCAAGAAAATTAGTGATACTAAGGGAAGATTTCATGCAAAGAAGGACTCAGTAAAGGACAGAAATGTCAAGAACCTACCAGAAGCAGAAGATATTAAGAAGAGGTAGCAAGAATACACAGAAGAACTGTAAAAAAGAGATCTTAATGACCCAGATAACCATGATTATGTGATGACTCACCTAGAGCCAGATATCCTGGAGCATGAAGTCAAGTGGGCCTTAGGAAGCATTACTATGAGCAAAGCTAGTAGAGGTGATGGAATTCCAGCTGAGCTATTTCAAATCCTAAAAGACGATGCTGTGAAAGTGCTGCACCCAATATGCCAGCAAATTTGGAAAACTCAGCAGTGGCCACAGGACTGGAAAAGGTGGGTTCACTCTAATCCCAAAGAAAAGCAATGACAAACAATATTCAAAATACTGTAAAATTGGGCTCATTTTACATGCTAGCAAGGTAATGTTCAAAATCCTCCAAGCTAGGCTTCAGCAGCATGTGAACTGAGAAATTCCAGATGTGCAAGCCGGATTTTGAAAAGGCAGGGGGAACTAGAGATCAAATTGCAAATATCCATTATATCATTTTTTAAAAAGCAAGAGAATTCCAGAAAAACATGTACTTCTGCTTCATTGACTATACTAAAGCCTTTGACTGTGTGGATCACAGCAAACCTGGAAAATTCTTAAAGATATGGGAATACCAGATCATCTTACCTGTCTCCAGAAAAACTGTATGCAGGTCAAGAAGCAACAGTTAGAATCAGACATGAAACAATGGACTGGTTCAAAACTGGGAACCAGTTTGTCACACTGCTTATTAACATATATGCAGGGTACATCATGTGAAATGCTGGGCTGGATGAAGCGCAAGCTGGGATAAAGATTATATCAACAACTCAGATATGCAGATGATACCACGCTAATAGCAAAAGCAAAGAGGAACTAAGAGCCACTTGATGAAGGTGAAAAAGGAGAGTGAAACAGCCGGCTTGAAACTCAGCATTCAAAAAATAAAGATCAGGGTATCCTGTCCCATCACATCATGGCAAAGAGAGGGGGAGAAAGTGAAAACAGTGGCAGATTTATCTGGAGGGCTCCAAAATCACTGTGGATGGTGACTACAGCCATAATATTAAAAGATGTTTGCTCCTTGGGAGAAAAGTCATGACAAACCTAGACAGAATTTTAAAAATCAGAAACATCACTTTACAGACAAAAGTCCATATAACCAAAGCTATGGCTTTTCCGTAGTCCTTTATGGATGTGAAAGTTGAACCATCAAGAGGGCTGAGGGCCAAAGAATTGATGATTTCAAACTGTGGAGCTGGAGAAGATTCTTAAGAGTCCCTTGAACAGCAAGAAGATCAAACCAGTCAATACTAAAGGAAATCAATCTTGAATATTCATTGGACTGATGCTGAAGCTCCAATACTTTGGCCACCTGGAGAGCCGACTCATTGGAAAAGACCCTGATGCTCGGAAAGATTGAAGGCAAGAGGAGAAGAGAGCAGCAGAAGATGAGATGGTTGGATGGCATCACCAACCAATGGATATGAATTTAAGGAAACTCTGAGAGATAGTGAAGGACAAGGAAGGTTGACGTGCTACAATCCATGGATTGCAAAGTGTTGGACACGACTTAGTGACTGAACAATCTAGGACTCAGGGCATATCCAAATCCTTTTTTCTCTGAAGTCCTTAACGTTTAATTGAATTTCTAAATTAGCTAATTTTTAAATAAGTAAAGAGTTAAGAGTTCACCAAATTTAACATGATAACGTTTTGAACAAGGTCTCACCTCGGCCTAAAGGACTGTAAATTTGATAGCAGAGGAAGTGGCCCTGGGCTAGAGAATGCTTTCTAATACCACCGCCTCACTTTTGTTCTTTTTTAATTAGAGTATAGTTGCTTTACACTGCTGCATCAGTTTCTGCTGTACAGCAAAATGAATCAATTGTACGTATACATATATCCCCTCATTTTCGGATTTCATTCTCGTTTATGTCACCACAGAGTACTTAATAGAGTTTCCTGTGCAATACAACAGGTCCTCGTTAGTTACCTATTAATATTTTATACATAGAAGTGTACATATGTCAGTCCCAATCCCCCAGTTCACTCCAACTCCCCTTACCCCCTGACGTCCATACATTGTTTCTCTGCATCTGTGTCTCTATTTGTTTTATAACAAGATCATCTTACTATATTTCTAAATTCTACATATGTATTAATATTCAATATTTGCTTCTCTCTCTCTTTACTTTGTTTATTTGGGGCTGTGCTGGGTGGCCATTGCTGTGCACAGGCTTTCTCTAGTTGCGATGAGCAGAGGCTATTCTTTGTTGGGGTACACAGGCTTATCATTGTGGCGGCTTCTCTTGTTGCAGAGCACAGGCTCTAGGGTACATGGACTTCAGTAGCTGTGGCGTGTGGGCTCCTGGGCTATAGAGTACAGGTTCAGTAGTTGTGGCGCATGGGATTAGTTGCTCCACTGCATGCGGGATCTTCCTGGATCAGGGATCAAACACATGTCTCCTGCATTGACAGGCAGATTCTTTACTACTAACCCATCAGGGAAGCTCTGTTTTTCTCTTTCTGACTTGCTTCACACTGTATGACAGTCTCAAGGTCCACCACATCTCTCCAAATGACACAACTTTGTTCCTTTTAATGGTTGAATAGTATTCTATTGTGTATATGTACCATATCTTCTCTATCCATTCCTGTTGATGGACATTTAGTTTGCTTCCATATACTGGCTATTGTAAATGGTGATGCAATGAACATTGGAGTGCATGTATCTTTTTGAATTACAGTTTTCTCTGGGTGTACGTCCCGGAGTGGGATTGCTAGGTCATATGGTAGTTCTATTTTCAGTTTTTTAAGGAACCCCCATATAGCGGCTGTATCAACTTTGATTCTCATTAATAGAGTAAAAGGGTTCGCTTTTCACGAAATGCATTCCAGCATTTATTGTTTGTATAATTTTTTATGATTCCCATTCTTACTGATGTGAGATAGTACCTCATTGCAGTTATGATGTGCATTTTTCTAATAATTAGTGGTGTTGAATATCTTTTCATTCGTTTTTCAAAGAAAAGGCTAGTTATTCCACACATTTTTTTAATTAGGTTATTTGTCTTCTTAATATTGAGCTGAGAAGCTATTTGTACATTTTGAGAATTAATCCATTGTCAGTTACTTCTTTTGCAAATATTTTCTCCTATTCTGAAGTTTGTCTTTTTGTCTTGTTTATGGTTTCCTTTGTTGTGCAAAAGCATTTAAGTTTAATTAGGCCCCATTTTTTTGTTTCTGTTTTTATTTTCATTATTTTAGGAAGTGGGTCAAAAAGATCTTGCTTTAATTTATGTCATAGTGTTTTCTACCTATGTTTTCCTCTAAGTTTTATAGTGTCTGGTCTTACCTTTAAGTCTTTAACCCATTTTGAGTTTATTTTTGTGTACTGTATTAGGGAATGTTCTAATTTCATGCTTTTACATGGAGATTTACAGTTTTTCCAGCATCCCTTATTGAAGATAAGTCTTTTCTCCATTGTATTTTCTTGCCTCCTTTGTCATATATTTGGTGACCAAAGGTGTGGATTTATCTCTGGGCTTTCTATCCTGTTCTATTGATTTATATTTCTGGTTTTTTGCCAGTAGCATATTGTCTTGATTACTGTAGCTTTGTACTATAGACTGATTTCTACAGCTCCATTTTTCTTTCTCAAGAGTATTTTGGTTATTTGGGGTCCTTTGTGTTTCCTACAAATTTTTAATTTTTTGTTATAATTCTATTTTTAAAATGCCCTTGGTAAATTGATAGGAATTGCATTGAATCTGTAGATTGCCTTGAGTAGTATATTTTCAGAATATTGATTCTTCCAGTCCACGTATATGGTTTATCTCTCCATCTGTTTGTGTCATCTTTGATTTCTTTCATCACTATGTTATAGTTTTCTGAGTACATGTCTTTTGCCTCCTTAGGTTTATTCCTAAGTATTTTATTCTTTCTGTTGCAATGGTAAATGTGATTGTTTCCTTAATTTCTCTTTCTTATCTTTTGTTGATAACATATAGAAAAACAAAATTTCGGTGTATTAGTTTGATACCTTACAATTTTCCAAAGCTCTTTGATGAACTCTAGTAATTTTCTGGTGGCATCCTTAGAATTTTCTGTGTATGGTATTATCTGTCATCTGCAAACAGTGACAGTTTTTCTTCTTCTCTAATGTGTATTCCTCTTATTTCTTTTTCTTCCCTGATTTCCATGGCTCAAACTTTCAAAATTATGTTGAATAAAAGTGGTGAGAGTGGATATCCTTGTCTTGTTCTTGATGTTAGTGGAAGTACTTTAGGTTTTTCACTGTTGGAAATGATCCTTGCTATGGGTTTGTTCTATATGACTTTATTATATTGAGGTTAGTTCCCTCTATGTCCGCTTTCTGGAGAGTTTTTGTCATAAATCAGTGTTGAATCTTGTCAAAAACTTTTACTGCATCTGTTGAGATAATTGGATGGTTTTATTCTTCAATTTGCTAACACAGTGTTTCACGATGATTGATGAATCATTGCATCTCTAGGATAAATCCCACTTGACCACAGTGTATGATCCTTTTAATGTGTTAGTGGATTCTGTTTGCTAGTATTTTGCCAAGGATTTTTGCATCTATATTCATCAGTATTATTGAGCTGCGATTTTCTTTTTTTGTGATATCTTTGTGTAATTATGGTGGCTCAGATGGTAAAGAATTTGTCTGCAATGTGGAAGACCCGAGTTCAACCCCTGGATTGAGAAGATCCCCTGGAGAAGAGAATAACTACTCAATCCAGTCTTCTTGCCTGGAGAAACCCATGGACAGAGAAGCCTTGTGGGCTACAGTCCATGGGGTTGCAAAGAGTTGGACACGACTGAGTGACTAACACTCATGTGATTATGATATCGGGGACATGGTGTCCTCTTAGAATGAGACTGAGTGGGTTCCTCCCTATGAAATTTTTGGAAGAGTTTGAGAAGGATGATGTTAGCTCTTCTCTAAATGTTTGATAGAATTTGGTTGTTAAGTTACTGGTCCTGGATTTTTGTTGTCATATTTTTAATCAAAGTTTCTATTTCAGTACTTGTGATTGGTTTGTTCATTTTTATTTATTTCTTTTTGGCTGTGTCAGGTCTTAGTTGCATCACACAGGCTCTTTGTTGCTGCACGTGGGATTTTTCATTGTGGCACACAGGCCATTTTTTTGCAGTGCACAGACTTCTCTCTAGCTGTGGTGTGTAAGCTTCAGAGTGATTGGGCTCTGTAGCCGTGGGGCATGGGTTTGTGTTCTAGGACACATGAGCTTTGTAGTTGGTGCACAGAATTTCTCATTGAGGCATGCAGGCTCAGTAGGTGTGGTACACGGGCTCAACTAAGGATCCTCAACGTAGGATCTTAATTCCCTAACATGGAATTTAACCCACATCCCCTAGGTTCAACCCACTGGAAAGCTGATTCTTAACCACTAGACCACCAGAGAAGTCCTGCTTGGCCTATTCATAATTTTTATTTCTTCCTGATTCAGTCTTAGACGCTTGCACTTTTCTAAGAATTTAATCATTTCTTTCAGATTTTCCCTTTTATTGGCATATAGATGCTTGTAGCAGTCTTTTATGATGCTTTGTATTTCTGCAGTATCATTTGTAATTTCAACTTTTTCATTTCTACTTCTATTGATTTGGGTCTTCTCCCTTTTTTTCTTGATGAAGTATGGTTAAAGTTTTATCAATTTTATCTTCTCTAAGGAGCAGTATTTAGTTTCATTGATCTTTGCTATTGTTTTATTTGTTTCTATTTCATTTACTTCTGCTATAATCTTTATGATTTCTTTCCTTCTACTAACTTTGGAGTTTTTTGTTTGTTTGGATTCTTCTTTCTCTAGTTGCTTTAGTTATAAGGTTAGGTTGTTTATTTCAGATTTTCCTTGTATCTTGAGGTAGGATGGTATTTACATAAATTTCCCTCTTAGAACTGCTTTTGCTCTATCCCACAGGTTTTCAGTCATCGTATTTTCATTGCCATTTGTTTCTAGTTGGGTTTTTTTTTTTTTTCCTCTTTCATTTCCTCAGTGATCTCTTGGTTATTTAGTAGTATGTTGTTTAGCCTCCATGTGTTTGTGTTTTTTAAGTTGTTTTTTTTTTTTCCTTGTACTTGATTATTAATCCCATACCTCTGTGGTTGGAAAAGATACTTGGTATCATTTCAATTTTCTTCAATTTACTGAAGTTTGATTTGTGATCCAAGACATGATCTATCTTGGAAAATATTCTGTGTGCACTTGAAAGGAAAATGTATTCCATTACTTTCAGATGGAATGTCCTATAAAAATATATTTAGTCTTTCTGGTCTAATGTGTCATTTAAGTCTTCATCCATCATCCGTCATGTGCCCAGTCATGTCTGACTCTTTTGAGACCCAAGTTCCTCTGTCCTTGGAATTTTCCAGGCAAGAATATTGGAGTGGGTTGCCATTTCCTTCTCCAGGTTGTCTTCCCAACCGATGTATCGAAACTGCATCTCTTGGGTCTCCTGCATTGGTAGGTGAATTGTTTACCACTGAACCACCTGGGAAGCCCTATTTAAGTCTTGTATTTCCTTGTTAATTTCCTCTCTGGATGACTTATCCATTGATTTAAATGGAGTGTTAAAGTCTCCAACTAATACTGTGCTACTGTCAAATTCCCCTTTTATGGCTGTTAGAATTTGCCTTATTTATTAAGCTGCTCTTAAGTTGCATGCACAAATATTCACAATTATTTTATCTTTTTTCTGGACTAACCTCTTAATTATTACATAGTGTCCTTCCTCATATCTTGTAATAGTCTTTATTTTAAAGTCTATTTCATCTGAGTATTGCTACACCAGGATTCTTTTGATTTCCATTTGTAAAGAATATTTTTGCCTATCCCCTTTCCTTTAGTCTGTATGTGTTCTTAGGTCTGAAGGGGGTCTCTTGTAGATAGCTTGTATATAGGTCTTGTTATTGTGTCCATTCAGCCAATCTGTTTTTTTGTTGTTATTGGAGCATTTAATACATTTACATTTAAAGTAATTATCAATATGTATGTTCCTATTACCATTTTCTTAATTGTTTTTGACCTATGTTTCTTGCCTAAAGAAGTTCCTTTAATGTTTGTTGTAAAACTTGGTGGTGCTGAATTCTTTGAACTTTTACTTGTCTGTAAAGCATTTGATTTCTTTGTCAAATCTGAATGAGATCCTTGATGGCGAGAGCAATCTTAGTTGTAGGTTTTTCTCTTTCATCATTTTAAATATGTTCTGCCACTCTCTTCTGGCCTGCAAAGTTTCCACTGAAAATCAGTTAATAACCTAATGGGAATTCCCTTGTGTATTATTTGTTGCTTTCCCTATGCTGCTTTTAATATTTTCCGTCACATTTAATTTTACCTTGATTAATAGGTGTTGGCATGTTTCTTTTGGAGTTATTCTGTATGAGTCTTTCTGGGCTTCCTGGACTTGGGTGACTCTTTCTTTTCCCATGTTAGATAAATTTTTTACAATAATTTCTTCTAATATTTTCTCAGACCCTTTCTCTTTCTCCAAAATAGAAAGGAAACTTGAAAAATCCAAAGAAAATATAAAGCAAAAACATAAAAATGATCCAAAAACAAAAAAAAAAAAACAAAGAACAACAACAAAAAAAAAATTAAAATAAAGTAAAAGAAAAAATTTTAAAAATCAACAAAAACTGAACAAAATTAAACAAAATGAAAAAAAAGAATAGTACTAATAAGAATATTTTCCAGTGGCCTCCTGTGCCAGTGTCTTTGCTCTCACAGTGAGCTGCAGCCAACACCTGCCTCTCCAGGTGGCCCTCTTATTATCACTAGGTAGGTCTCTGGATCTGTTGTGGGCACTATGGGGCCAGCGTAGACTCTGACCTGGCCCAACTCTTGCATATGCTTGCCCCCAGTATCACTGCTGCCAAAGTTAGACTGGTCTCCAAACACTTGTCTATTCACAGAGTCCAGATGCAGGTTTTACCAAGCTTATTGTGAGGATTTGATTCATAGCTATGTAGCAGCAAGGCCAGATTTCCATTCCTTTTCCTTAGTGGCACCACTCCTGGGGCTCATCTTTGGCTTTTCTCCACCTCTGCCTGTGTGTGACCCTCAGGTATCTGTTCCCTACTCAGGCAAGAGGGAGCAGAAGCAGCAGCTGACTGAGGCACTTACTCACTCTGATTTGGGGGGAGATGGTGGTATGATGGCCACAACTAAAGTATGTGCCAAGTGTCTGCTGAGGCAGAGACCAGAAGGCAGTTGCAATAGAGTAGGGTGTACTTGCTCTCGTGGGAGTCCCTCCCAGTGACCACAGAAGCAGGGGCTGGCGTGTGAGGGCTATGGTTACCCCACCCCTTGCACACCAGTCAAGAATGACACCTCATTTCCCACAGGCAGACCACACTTCCTCTAGGGGCATTCCCAGCCAAAGAGCCATTCAGTCTTTACCCTTGTGTTGTATCCACATGGTCAACAGCAATCCTGTCCCTGAATCTGCTCTCTTAACCCCATGCTTTAGCACTCATCCCCCTTCAGCACTGGCAGATTCCTGTCTCAGGCAGGAGGGCCCAGGACAGACTCTGGAGGTTTTATGAAGGGTGGTGCTCAGAACCCAGGAGCTTACACAGGTGGAGGAGACCATGACTTCAAGTGTGAGTGAGCCTGTTCAGATGGGTCCCCTCCTAGTGCTCACAGAGACCAAGCTCATGAGTGAGGAACGCAGTTGCCATGGCAGCCCCACCCCTTGCGTGCCACTCAACAATGATGCTTTGCCCCTATGGTATCCTGGGCTTTTTCCAAAAACTTTCCCAGTTGTGGAGCTCTTTATTCCTCTTCCTTCAGGCTGTCTTTTCAAAGCCAACAGCTGTCTCCTCCCTGGATCCACTTTCCAGCACCCAACCCCTTTCTGTAATAGGAGACACACAGCTCAGGCTGGGGTGTACAAAGGTGCAGCACAGACCATATGAAACAGGAGGAAAGGGGATGAGGCACAACTTTTGAAAGAATGACATAGCCCAAGGACACAACATAAAATGATTAGAATCAAATGGGTCCAAGATGTCAGACAAGTTGACTTCAACTAGACCTTAGTCCTCAGTATATGCTCATTGTAGCACATCAGCAAGCTAAATGGCACACCCAGAGGCACCGTGACAGTTCCAAGGCTGACCATAAAAGACCAAAAACTGGCAGTGGCCCAATTCCTGGAAACCTCCCTCCCACAGAAACCAGCTGAAATAACCCTCCCACTCATCAGCCCATGAAATTTGTTCAGTTACTTAGTCATGTCTGACTGTTTCCAACCCATGAAATGCAACACACCAGGCTTCCCTATCCTTCACCATCTCCAAAAGTTTGCTCAAACTCATGTCCATTGAGTAAATTATGTCATTCAAACGTCTTATCCTCTGTCATCCCCTTATCCTCCTGTCTTCAAAATTTCCCAGGATCAGGGTCTTTTCCAATGAATTGACTCTTCGCAACAGGTGGCCAAAATATTGGAACTTTAGCATCAGTCCTTCCAATGAATATTCAGGGTTGATTTCTTTAGGACTGACTGGTTTGATCTTGCTGTTCAAGGGACTCTCAAGTGTCTTCTACAGCACCATAGTTCAAAGGCATCATTTCTTTGGCCCTCAGCTTTTTTCACTGTCCAACTTTCATATCCATACATGACTACTGGAAAAACCATAACTTTGACTATACAGACCTTTGTCAGCAAAGTAATGTATCTACTTTTTAATACTTGTCTAGGTTTGTCATTTCTTTTCTTCTAAGGAGCAAGCGTCTTTTAATTTCATGGCTGCAGTCATCATCTGCAGTAATTTTGGAGCCCAAGAAAATAATTTTTCACTATTTCCATTGTTCCCCCATCTATTTGCCATGAAGTGATGAGACCGGATGCCATGATCTTAGTCTTCTGAATGTTGACTTTGAAGTCAGTTTTTTCACTCTCCTCTTTCACCTTCATCAGAAGGCTCCTTAATTCCTCCTCCTCAAATATGCAGGTGGTGTCATCTGCATATTTGAGGTTATTGATATTTCTCCCGGAAATCTTGATTCCAGCTTGTGCTTCATTCAGCCTGGCATTTTTCAAGATGTACTCCGCATATAAGTTAAGTAAGCAGGGTTACAATATACAGCCTTGATGTACTCCTTTCCCAATTTGGAATTAGTCCATTGTTCCATGTCTGGCTGTTAACTGTTGCTTCTTGACCTGCATATAGGCTTCTCAGGAAGCAGGAAAGGAGGTTTGATACTCCCATCTCTTTCAGAATTTTCCACAGTTTGTTGTGATCTACACAGTCAAAGGTTTTGGTGTAGTCAATGAAACAGAAATATGTGTTTTTATGGAATTTTCTAGCTTTTTCTATAACCCAATGGATGTTGGCAATTTGATATCTGGTTCCTCTGCCTTTTCTAATTCAGCTTGTATGTCTGGAAGTTGAAGCCTAGCTTGAAGGATTTGGGGCGTTACTTTGCTAGCACGTGAAGTGAGAGAAATAGCGTGATAGTTTGAATATTCTTTGTCATTGCACTTCCAACTGTGCAGTAGTTTGAACATTCTTTGGCATTGCCTTTCTTTGGGATTTGAATGAAGACCGACCTTTTCCATCCTGTGGCCACTGCTGAGTTTTCCAAATTTGCTGGCATTTTGAGTGTGGCACTTTCACAGCATCATCTTTTAGGATTTGAAATAGCTCAGCTGGAATTCCATCTCTCCACTAGCTTTATTCATAGTAATTCTTCCTAAGGCCCACTTGACCTAACACTTCAGGATGTCTGGCTCTAGTTATCTGGGTCACTAAAATCTTTTTTGTATAGTTCTTCTGTGCATTCTTGCCACCTCTTCTTAATATCTTTCTTCTACTTGTGTTAGGTCAATACCATTTCTGTCATTTGCCTACCTTTGCATGAAATGTTTCCTTGGTATCTCTAATTTTCTTGAAGCGATCTCTAGTCTTTCCCCTTCTATTGTTTTCCTCTATTTCTTTGCATTGTTTACTTAAAAGGGCTTTCCTATCTCTCCTTGCTGTTCTTTGGAACTCTGCGTTCAGATGGGTATATCCTTTTGTCCTTTTCCTTTGCTATGGAGCCCATGAAATTACCCACTCCATAAGCTAACTATGCCGCATTTTGAGGCCGCACTCACCCTCTGCAATGGCCCACATTCTGTCTGTGGAGTGTTTCTCTCTGAATAAGCCACTTCTTACCTATCCATTTGTCTCTCACTGAATTCTTTCTGCAATGAAACATTGAGAACCTGAGTTTCATTAGGTCTCCTGAAACCAGGTCTGTGTTCACAGGTGGAAGACCGTGAGTTTGGGCCAGGTTCAAGTCCCAGCCACATGGATTCAAGTCCCAGGCAGGGTTTTGGCCAGGTTTGAGTCCTGGCCTCTTGGGTTTGAGTCCCAATCTAAGGTACAATTTCACATGTACACAGTTTTATTTTGTCCTGTCTTCCACAGACTGTCCACTGAGCTCTGCTGTGATCCCCCAAAGGTTGTTTTCTGTCCCAGCTGCTTTCCCCACTGCAAGGAGGATTTTCTAAGTGCAGGATCCTCTTCTCGCCCTCAGTTTACCACCATGGTTCCTGGTCACTTGTTTGTTTCCTCTTTTCTTTTTTTTCTTTCATCCTACCCAACTGAGAGGGAATTCTGCTTGTTCTTTTAGATGTCTGAAATCTTTCACGAATGGTCAGCATCCACTCTGTGAGATGTATTCTCACGTTCATTTGTAGATGTACTCTTGATGTCCTTATGAGAAGAAACTAAGTCCATGTTCTCTTATTCTGCCATCTTGACTCCTCGCCTCTGCACCACTGTTCTTACTAGTTTATTTCTGATAAACCTGGAATACTATTACTTCTTCTTCTACATTTTTTGTCCATGGCTGCCAGATGGTCTTCTTTCATAAAATGTGCCTTTCTGGAAGAAGAATGAGTATAAGAAAGACTTGTAAAACAGCTACAGACACTAACAGCAGCAACTCTACTGGCAACCAAGGGGAAAAATTTTGTAGAGCGTGTACTGAGCATATGTAAGCCTTGCACTGTTCCCTTATCACTTAGAGATAAACTTGTGGATTCAAGTAAACTCAAGTCATTTCTTCAAGGTAGAAGGGAAGGATATTTATATAACAAAGGGAAGTGCTAGGTGTGTATCTCAAGTTTGGAGTATAAGGTAAGAACCCCTCCAAATGTATCTCTTTGGACTAAATTTCTGGAAAATTGGAGTGGATATAAGGCCAAACTTGCTCATATGCTTAGTTCTTAGAGATTTTATTTCATATTCCTCTAATATAGTAATGTAAGAAGATACAATTTATTAAAAAGGGAGAAAGAGAAAGGATACAATTAAACACAAAACTTTCTTGACCTTAATTTGGTGGCTAAAAATCTTCAAGACCTGCTTTGAAAGACAGTCCTACTACTGAAAAAAAAATCATGTCTTAACTAGGCATTTCTGTTAGTGATTATTTGACAGGCAAGTAGCTCAGGATTCTTTTAGAAGAGAGCAGCCAGAACCAAATCTCTCCTTCTCATCAAAGCACTTTTACTGGAAATCTAAAGATTCATGTATCTTGAAGAATATCAGTTGTGATATCTTATGAAAATACTCAGTTTTAGGTTTGACTTTCATAAAACATTTCTAGCAGTATCCAATAAGGATAAGATTATATATAAATTCTTTCTAACCTAATAGATTTCTAATAATATAGATCATTTAGTATTTTTATAAACAGTAAAGTAATTTCACTAGTGAAATTTAAATATATTATTTAATTTAACAGCATTTGCTGAGCACTATCTGTGCCAAGCATTGTGCCAGACTCATCTTTCCATGCAGTGTGGCCTGAACTAGCAAAGACAAGAATAGGTTACAAAAGCACTAGCTAGTTGACTTAAAACTCAGCATTCAAAAAAACTAAAACCATGGCATCTGATCCCATCACTTCATGGCAAATAGATGGGGAAAAAGTGGAAACAGTGGCAGATTTTATTTTCTTGGGCTTCAAAATCACTGCAGATGGTGACTACAGCCACAGAATTAAAAGACACTTGCTCCTTGGAAGAAAAGCTATGACAAACCAAGACAGTGTATTAAAAAGCAGAGACATCACTTCACCAACAAATATCCATCTAGTCAAAGCTATGGTTTTTCCAGTAGTCATGAACAGTTGTGAGTTGGACCATAAAGAAGGCGAAGTGCCGAAGAACTGATACTTTCAAATGGTGGTGCTGGAGGAGACTCTTGAAGTCCCTTGAACAACAAGATCAATCCATTCAATCCTAAAGGAAATTAACCTTGAATATTCATTGGAAGGACTGATGCTGAAGTTGAAGCTCCAATACTTTGGCCACCTGATGTGAAGAGCAGACTCATTGGGAAAGACCCTGATGCTGCAAAAGGTTGAGAGCAGGAGGTGAAGGGGGTGACATCCAACATTGTTGGATGACATCACTGACTCACTGGACATGAGTTTGAGCAAACTCTGGGAGATAGTGAAGGCTAGGGGGGCCTGGTGTGCTGCAGTCCATGGGGTCACAAACAATCAGACATGACTTAGCAACTGAACAACAGCAGTTACTGAGTACTTACTGTGAACCAGGCATCTTTTTATATATTTTTATATTTTGCATGTATTAACTCATTTACTCCTCTCAATAACTTAATGAATTAAGCATTATTATGAACCTCTATTTACTCAGGAGGAAACTTAGGTAGACACTTTTTAAGCATCTTAAGATAATTCAATAGATAATGACAGGACCAGGACTAAAGTCAACAGTCATATTATAAAAAGAATATTTAGATTGTAATCTGTGATTTGTTTAGATGATTACATCATTTTTCCCAACTCACTGTACCATATCTGACCGTCATAGCAGTGAGGGAGTGGCTAAGACTCTGAGGCTTATTTCTAGGAGGATAGCACTCCCTCTGCCCTGTCTGTCCTTGGACTGTATCCAGGTATGACAGGCAGGCCTCAGCCAATTCTTTCCATATTTCTCTATACCTGGCTCTTGCTTCATCTTGGATCACTAGTTTCCTTTGACTTGAGGAGCAAACTTCTCACAACTTTATCTTTTCTCTGTGGCTATTTTGGAGGCAGGAATAAAACTCAGAGGGAAAATTACTCTTTGGAGTCTTTAATCTTAGAAGCAGATGTAGATGTATACCTTTGAAAAAAATTAATATTGAAGATAATCAATATTATAAAATGTAAGGTGTATCACCCATTTATTTATTATTACAGAGATATTCTGAGAACCAGTTCTAAAGCTTAGAATTTAATATGCAAGGCATCCAGTTTAAATTGATAAAAATATTTCAATGAAAAAATCTCTGAAATACATGAAATTTATGAAAATGTAAACAAAAACCATAATTAACACATCTTTTAATATGTAATTCAAAATAATTCAAAACCCTAGAAGGAGGTATAATGAGTTATTTCACAACATGTATTCTGGAGTAAAGATGGGTTTGTTCTAAATTCTAGCTTCATTTTTTCCTTCCTGTGTACTGGTGGACAAATTGTTTCTTACTGGAGTTCACTACCTTTACAAATTAAAGTGGTGCCACTTTAGTGTGTCTTTCATATTTGTGCTATAAAAGTTAAAAAAGCTATTGCAAGTAAATTGTTCAGCATAGTACCTGGTAGTGAATAATAAATATAAAGAAACCAAGAGAATACATCAAGAATGACAAATGGTGGATAAAATGCCTATAAAGAATGATCATGGACATATTGCAGCAAAGGATGGTGAAACTCCACAAGATATCTCTAGCATCACATTGCCTGTTATTTGCTGGGTATTTTCTGCCCTAAATGGATCTAAGCCCTATGCTTTCCTCAGAAAATTCCTAAGCATTGAGCCAAAAGCCTTGCCCATTTCTGACTTCCCACGGTTTTCACAGGGCATGCTATCAAATCTTAGTGCAAGTGACAAGTTTTAAACTTCAGTCTTATCATGAGTCTACCTGAAATAAACAGTTGATCCTTTCAAGTAATATTTGTATAGTTCTTCACATGATGCTTCACCATTTGATACAATATCACATTCTCTCATTGTCCCAGAAGTTCCTAAAGAAACTCATAATTTTCCACATTTTAAACATAACATATTCGACCTCAGTCAAGTTTAAACCTAGATCACTGGATTCCAAATTGTGTGTTTTTAAATGTCAACTGGTCTATATAAAAAATATATTTTAATCAGTATAGTTTCAAATACATGGTTTACTCAATGTGATTAAGGAAAAAAATAGTCAGAGAAATGTTATCAAGTCCAGGCTGTGTTTATCTCCAAAGTGATTTAAAATCTTAGCCACATTCAACATGGTCCTGTTAGATTTGCCTAATATGTAAATCTTACTCATTTAGTTAGTGGTGTTTTTTTTTTTTTCCCTTTCCTTTATAAGCAGCCTGTTGAGAACAATTTGGTTATAGTAGCAGTTTCATTCTGCCAATGGGGTGAATAAATACTGAGATATCATGCATAATCAATCATGCAAATATAACATATGTCCATATGTCCAGGGACTAGAAGAAATCACACTACACCTAGAGCATGCTGCACATTCTCACTAAATATTTATTCTTGATTTATGAATTGCTTAAAAGAAGACTAGGTCATTGAGAAATCAGGCAGGGACCCAATCAGAATTTTAATGATCTTGGCTTTTTGCCCACTTTTATCATAACGTGTGTCCTTTCTTCACTAACATATAAAGTTGTGAAACACAACTTGTCATCTCATTCTCCATTTGGCTTGGCTTTTTTTTTTTTTTTGCTTATACTGAATCTGTAAACAAATTGTTATATTGACTTTCAGCAAATGGCTTTTAAACTACTACACATAAGAGTCACCTTGGAGAGCTTGTTAAAAATACAGATTTCACATTAAGTGTTACCTCAGAGATCTGGGTGAGTGAGACCAACAAATATGCACTTTTAACACATGTGTTGTCGAGGGCACACTCTAAGAAGAGATGTTATAGTGAAATCTTTTTTTTTTTTCTTTTTTTGGAAAGAGAGACAATATTAACAATACACTGTCATTTTTGTTCTAAGAAAATTCTATTAATCAATTGTGTTACCATCTCTCTGATGGTTTGACATAAAAAATAGTTGTTGGGTAATGTCAATGGACAAGGAGGCCTGGCATGCTGCAATTCATGGAGTCGCAAAGAGTCAGATATGACTGAGCAACTGAACTGAACTGAACTGAATGTCAATGGTAATATCAGCCTTCGTCATCATTAACATGGAATGGATATTCAGCCCTTTAACAGAGGGAAATAAGGAATTTTAATCATTAATTCTGCATACATAATCACCTATAATTTTATTTTTGTAATTATTAAATGTATCTTTTCCATAAATTATAAATAAAAGTGTATGATATAAGATATAGATATTTTATAATTTACTTTAAGAAGCATTTCAGAAGTTGATTTAAATTCAGTGATCTGACCATAATATTGAGACTCACTATTAGCTGCTATATTAAAATTTGATAGCTAAATTTTGTCTCAATATTATCAACAGATAAAATCTGAATGTGAATTTGGCTATCAAATTAGAATATAGCAAAGTGTCCGCTATCAGGATACTATTTTGCCTGGACTGATGTTAGTGATAGTTGATTGGGTTGTTTTCCCTGCAATTTTTCTTGCATTTTTTTAATTCATTTTAATTGAGAGTTATACATCTCTGTACTCTTTTACTGTCCTTTAATATATATTTCTCTCTACCCTGTCAAAAGTTAGTTGCAACAGATTTCTTATAACTCATAAATATATTAAGGTCTCTCATCTTTTAAAAGCTCTTGGTTGTATATTGTGGTCACCTACAGGGTGGTATATTTAACTCTTGTTCAGGACCAACTTGTTACTGGGCTAGACCATGTGTCTGCCTCACCAGTCCATTCCCTGACTGTAGCTAATTGGTCAAAGTATAGGCTTCTGAGGAACACTAGGCAAATCAGATTTTCTCTTCAATAAATTGGAATTGAGACCAAATAACTTTACTCTATGCTGCCTCTTAAGTGGAATAAGGTGCATAGTCCCTTCTGTGAACAGAAAGTTCTGCAGAGAGAGAACAAAACAGACATGACTCCTAAATTTTTATCTCCGCTTGGACCTCTCCTCTGAACTCCAGGCTTACATAGACAACTGTCTATTTAACATCCTGATTTATTTCTAATATAACATGCTGCTGCTGCTAAATCACTTCAGTCGTGTCCAATTCTGTGCGACCCCATAGACGGCAGCCCACCAGGCCCCCCCGTCCCTGGGATTCTCCAGGCAAGAACACTGGAGTGGGTTGCCATTTCCTTCTCCAATGCATGAAAGTGAAAAGTGAAAATGAAGTTGCTCAGTCATGTCCGAATCTTAGCGACCCATGGACTGCAGCCTAGGTAGGTTCCTCCATCCATGGGATTTTCCAGGCAAGAGTACTGGAGTGGGTTGCCATTGCCTTCTCCAAATATAACATGTCTAAGCCTTAAATTCTAATCTTCCTTTCCAAAGTTTCTCCACCTGTTATTCCCCATTTTACTTAATGTAACTACATACTTTGTGTATCACACACATGAAAAGCTGAGTTATCTTTTACCTCTCTCTTTTATCTTGTATCCCTTGTCATCAGCAAATTCTATTGAATTTTTCTTTAAAACATACTCAGTCAGATCACATTTCACGGTCTTTACTGTTTACTTTCCTGGCTCAAGCTCCCATCATCCCTTATGTGGGTTATTGCCATGGTCACCCAACAAGTGTTCTTATCCATCTTTCACCCTCTACAGTCTATTCTCACAAAAGCAGCCAGAATGATTCTTTAAAAATGAAAACCCCTGCAGTTTCTCTAATCAAAACCTTGTGACATGTCCCCAGTGTGTTCAGTTTAGAGGTCCAAGTCATGTCAACTACCTAAAAGATCACCATTACTACCACTACTAAGTCACTTTGCAAACCAAAAGCCTTAATTAAGATAACCAGGTACTCTGAAGGCCTCATCTGGGCTTAGTAGAACTTGGTTTTCACTGGCTTTTACTCTTTAGAGTGACTTTAGGCATATCTTCAAACTCATCAAATTCTCAGTTTGTGCTTCTATAAAGTGAAAAAAAGAAAAAGAAAAAGAAGAGGGGACTGGCATCTGCTCTCCAAACATTCTTTTGAGGATAGAAATTGGGGATATATGCAAGAGTACTGCACATATATAAACGATTATCGTTGGAAAGCAGCACAGACCTTGAACTTTGGTATTCAAATAATGGAAGAAACACAGCATCTAAAGAATGCAGCTTTGGGACTTCCCTGGTGGTCTAGTGGTTAAGACTCTGTGCTTGCACTGCAGGGGGCATGGGTTCAATCTCTAGTTAGGGAATTAAAATCCCACATACCATGTGATATGGACCAAAAGAATTGCAGCTGTCAAGCATTGTGCTTTAGAAAGCATATGCATTTAGATTTCATCTTAATTAAAATTAAAATTTTTGAAATTTTAATTCAAAACATAAGTGAATTTGATGGGAAATCTGAAAGGTGGTTACAGTAAAGGTTGGGGTGTAACCAGATCCATACGTTTAGAAAATAATATGTAAAACAAGTACCAGTTTGTTACTTTCATATAAAAATACTGAATAAAAATACATACTAGAGTCTCCAAACAACTGTATTTTTTCCATGGACAGGCTGAAAGGAAAGATGACAATCAGAAGGGAGCTTTCTCTTTCTAATTAGAAACAAAATATATAAAAAGTTTGTGTACAGATTTTTATATACTTTGAATATTTTCCTCAAATGATTGAATTTGGGAGACCAGTAAGCTATAATTCTGTCCCCACTTCTGAGTTTTGATTCAGTAAAAACTATTCACAGGCATTATATACAAACATCATAAACAACACAATAAGAAGATAAAAAGATAGTTGACATAGCCATCAATTCCTATTTTCCTAATGAGACCACAAGGAAAAAGAATACTAGCACCCATAAAATGAGGTAGGCATTAATTTAAACTTTTATCATTGACTATTTTCCCTTACCTATTCACTTCACAGCTCTGTGTCTCTGCATCTAGAGATTATCACTTTGTAATGAGAAAGCCTGACTGACAGCCAGTAACTCCTCCTGCAAAGAGCAGAATTATATTGTGTTCTTTTATAAGTCAGTAACAGTAGAGATTCATCGTTTCTTCAGTAACTCAGAAAATCCTGCCTTTCCTAATGAAGCAGGAGTTTTGAAGAGTTTTCTCTTCAGGAAAGAAGTTGGGAATCAGTCCTGGAATGCAGCTAGGCTCATCTCTACTGGACTTCGAAAACTCAACAATGCCCTCTCTTCACGTAAATGACTGAGTACAGCCATCTTCTGTGACACAGGGAAGAGGCTGACACAATTATATCTGGCATCCTTATTCTCAGTCCCCAGAAACCTTGATTTTCTCATTCTAATTTGTGGAGGGGGTATCTTTTTCAGTCTCCACTTGCCATGTCATCATGAATCACTAAGAGGAAATAGTCAAGTGGATATGCCTGATTGGAACTGAGGACTTGTGGAAGGCACAGGAAAAGAGTCTTGAGAAGCAAGCAGATGGTAAAGGACCAGCCTCACGTGGCAGAGAATATTTGTCCTGTCAGTAACAGGCAGCAACTAAAAGTTTCAAGTCATATCTCATATTTCATTAAAAGAAAAAAAAAAAAAAACACTTTAATGAATATGGAAGGTGAACTGGCTTCATGATGGAGAGAGTGGACAGAGCAACCCAATGAGGAAGCTAGAGCACTGATCTGAACTAGGACAAGCAAGTGAGGACTGGAGATGAGGGGAGATAATTGAGAAATATTTAACTAGATTTTATGTTACAGGTTGCAAAGACATATATTGTTGTTTTGTTAAATAATAGAGTTTAGAAAATTTCTTGCTCTAGGGCTAAAACTCAAACTTCTAATTAAGGTCCTTCTTCTGGCATTTTAGAACTAATTTAACATCTAAGTCTAACATTTTCTCCTCCTCACCTCCACATGTATAGTTTCCCAACTACAGTAGTTTCAATGTGGGAA
Source organism: Oryx dammah (assembly GCF_014754425.2). Taxonomy (NCBI): domain Eukaryota; kingdom Metazoa; phylum Chordata; class Mammalia; order Artiodactyla; family Bovidae; genus Oryx; species Oryx dammah. Next base: position 58,861,452 of record NW_024070209.1, read on the forward strand.
AATTAATGGAGACTTGCTATATACCCTCCAGGGATGTTAAGCCTGGTTAACGAGTCATTTGATGAGAACCTGTCCTGCTTTCCAGCTCTCCAGGGTTATACACTTTCCACTGACTTCCTGTCTTGCATAAATTGATGATCTTGATTAAGTGTCTGGACTTGAAGAACATATCTTAGAGATTCTTAATTTCAAAACTCTGAAATGCCCTGCAACTCTAGAATCCCAGTCTTTGAAATGAGAACCAATCTTGGGCATTTAAGATGTCTAATGCTGCCTTAAGTTTTCCCTTTTTCCTACTTAAGATTTCATTCTTACTCTTTGTCACCATTTTTGCCTGGGTAGTTGCTTCAGATTCTTTCTAGATTTAGTCTTTATTCTCTTGAGAGGTACCACACGGATAGGAAATTCATTAAGGATACTAATGCCCTATTTACACTAATCCATTTTTAACTTAGAAGATACATACAGGACGGGTTCTAAATGTTGATTATATATCAGAGTCACTGTAGAATTAAAAAAAAAAAAGAAAGGAAATGAAAGAAAATGAGAAGTCAAACAATATGTACATAAATGGATTAATTCTTTGATAGTCTGTTCCCATTGGTCTAGATGACAACTGCTGCTGCTGCTGCTGTTAGGTCACTTCAGTCGTGTCCAAGTCTTCACAACCCCGTGGACTGCAGCATACCAGGCTCCTCTGCCCATGGGATTTTCGAGGTGAGAGTACTGGAGTGGGTTGCCATTGCCTTCTCCGAAATGACAACTAAGTATCTCTAATTTTATCAAAAGCTTCCTAAATATTTTTGATGAGTTATCAACCTTGAAAAAAATTTAACAGTTTACATAATACAACTTCTTACTTTGAAATGGGAACACAGGACCCAACTAAGAGGAATCTTACAGTTAGAGGTAGCAGTAGAGCACAGAACTCTCTCATACATTTTCTGTTTTTAGCAAATTATTTATCCTCATTACTTGACTCAAATTAGTAAGAGTATGTATCTCAATATGATGTTTAACTCATAAACTCTTTTATTCTGGTGGGTCAGTAAGCATTGGAACTTATTGCTCAGTCAAATTCAATGACAATAATATTCAATAAAACCTTCATAAATAACAAACCTGATTTTAGTCAAAATAGCAACAACTATTTATGTAATCAGCTAAATATGTAATCAGGTAAATATATTTAATCAGTTAAGTATCAGTTATGTGATCAGTTAAATATGAAGCTACAGGGTTCAGAAGCAACCCAATAAATATCAAAACATGGACGCAAGTATTCAACTGTCAGTCTAACCCATAATTACCACTTCTCATCTTTTAGGAGCTTGAGCTTATACTAAATGTATATTAAGCATTACTCCAACCTGTTTGAAACATGTTATATCATTTATGATTATGAATTTGTGCTCACAAGAATCTGTGTGCAGCCAGTTATGCTAGCCTGAGTTTTTTGGGAGATTATGGTAATAAAACTGATTGCGGGCTTATATTCAGAGATGCTATGGTTCTTCCTTTATTCCTGGGCTTGAGGTTATGGATTACTTACCATAACATCCCAAACAAACATTATATTTTATTCTCTTGTATTCAAAGCTATTTTTTAAACCTTTTTGGCTTTGTGCAATAATTTCTCATTGTTAATAAAAAAAGTACAACTCAGCTGACAAACCCCACACATGCCATATTGTGCTTCACATGAGTGCCCTTAGATGCCCTAACCTAGCCTTCAGTTCAGTTCAGTCGCTCAGTCGTGTCCGATTCTTTGCGACCCCGTGAATTGCAGCACGCCAGGCCTCCCTGTCCATCACCAGCTCCCGGAGTTCACTCAGACTCACGTCCATCGAGTCAGTGATGCTATCCAGCCATCTCACCTTACCAGTTAATAAATCTGCGTGATAGTATCTTTTGTCCTATATGTTGACAGAGGTCTCATGTCTCAAAATGGACATCACTCTATGATTTTCTGTAAGGCATGGCCCAATGGGACCAGACTATCCTCTACTAAATGTTGTCAAATTAGGAATTCTTGTTCTGTATGACCAATTTCTCAAGGTATTTTGGAGACTCCCAATAAGCTACTGAATGCTGTTTAAAAAAAAAAAAAAAAAGGTTTTAAGGTATCTAGAAAAGATCCTAACTTCAGCATAAATGTTTACCCTCCCACACAAGCTCATTTCCATTACAGGACTGAAATATATATGAAAAGATGAATATATATTACTGTGGATGGATGGATAGACAGAGACATGAATACATACACACATATAATCTGTTGACATGCTGGGCTTCCCCAGTGATGGAAACTCAGAAAGAGTTCTAATTGAATGGCACAAAATAGAATAATTTTGATGAGATATTATGTAGGGCGGTTGAGGGAAGATGAAAGTTGGCTTACAAATTCCTAACCAAGAAAGGTGCACAGAGTTAAACAACTTGATTAGAAACATTCCTAGCAGAGTACTGCTCATACACTGTAATTTAGAGTCCTGCTCAATGGAACACAAAAGGAATACCCAATTTATCATCAAGTTAGCTGAGATTAAATATTGTTAAGAAACAGAGGACCTAGTAGGCTAACAGATATACAAAAGAAAAGAAAAATGTTGTTGTTCAATCACTTAAATCTTTGCAACCCCCTGGACTGTAGCACTCGAGACTTCCCTGTTCTTCACTATCTCCTTAAGTTTGCACAAACTCATGTCCATTGATTCAGTGATGCTATCTAACCATCTCATCCTCTGCCGCCCCATTCTCCAGTTCAGTTCAGTTCAGTCACTCGGTCGTGTCCGACTCTTTGCAACCCCATGAATTGCAGTACGCCAGGCCTCCCTGTCCCTCACCATCTCCCGGAGTTCACTCAGACTCACACCCATCAAGTCCATGATGCCATCCAGCCATCGCATCCTCGGTCGTTCCCTTCTCCTCCTGCCCCCAGTCCCTCCCAGCATCAGAGTCTTTTCCAATGAGTCAACTCTTCGCATGAGGTGGCCAAAGTACTGGAGCTTCAACTTTAGCATCATTCCTTCCAAAGAAATCCCAGAGCTGATCTCCTTCAGAATGGACTGATTGGATCTCCTTGCAGTCCAAGGGACTCTCAAGAGTCTTCTCCAACACCACAGTTCAAAAGCATCAATTCTTCGGCACTCAGCCTTCTTCACAGTCCAACTCTCACATCCATACATGACCACAGGAAAAACCATAGCCTTGACGAGATGGACCTTAGTCAGCAAAGTAATTTCTCTGCTTTTGAATATACTATCTAGGTTGGTCATAACTTTTCTTCCAAGGAGTAAGCGTCTTTTAATTTCATGGCTGCAATAACCATCTGCAGTGATTTTGGAGACCAAAAAAAGAAAGTCTGACACTGTTTCCACTGTTTCCCCATCTATTTCCCATGAAGTGATCAGACCAGATGCCATGATCTTCGTTTTCTGAATGTTGAGCTTTAAGCCAACTTTTTCACTCTCCTCTTTCACTTTCATCAAGAGGCTTTTTAGCTCCTCTTCACTTTCTGCCATAAGAGTGGTGTCATCTGCATATCTGAGGTTATTGATATTTCTCCTGGCAATCTTGATTCCAGCTTGTGTTTCTTCCAGTCCAGCATTTCTCATGATGTACTCTGCATATAAGTTAAATAAGCAGGGTGACAATATACAGCCTTGACGTACTCCTTTTCCTGTTTGGAACCAGTTTGTTGTTCCATGTCCAGTTCTAATTGTTGCTTCCTGACCTGCATATAGATTTCTCAAGAGGCAGGTTAGGTGGTCCGGTATTCCCATCTCTTTTAGAATTTTCCACAGTTTCTTGTGATCCACACAGTCAAAGGCTCTGGCATAGTCAATAAAGCAGAAATAGATGTTTTTCTGGAACTCTCTTGCTTTTTCCATGATCCAGTGGATGTTGGCAATTTGATCTCTGGTTCCTGTCCCTTTTCTAAAACCAGCTTGAACATCAAGGAGTTCGTGGTCCACATATTGCTGAAGCCTGGCTTGGAGAATTTTGAGCATTACTTTGCTAGCATGTGAGATGAGTGCAGTTGTGTTGTAGTTTGAGCATTCTTTTGCATTGCCTTTCTTTACGATTGGAATGAAAACTGACCTTTTCCAGTCCTGTGGCCACTGCTGAGTTTTCCAAATTTGCTGACATATTGAGTACAGCACTTTCACAGCATCATCTTTCAGGATTTGAAACAGCTCACCTGGAATTCCATCACCTCCACTAGCTTTGTTCATAGTGATGCTTTCTAAGGCCCACTTGACTTCACGTTCCAAGATGTCTGGCTCTAGATTAGTGATCACATCATCATGATTATCCGGGTCATGAAGATCTTTTTTGTACAGTTCTTCCATGTATTCTTGCCACCTCTTCTTAATATCTTCTGTTTCTGTTAGGTCCATACCATTTCTGTCCTTTATCGAGCCCATCTTTGCATGAAATGTTCCCTTGGTATCTCTAATTTTCTTGAAGAGATCTCTAGTCTTTCCCATTCTGTTGTTGTCCTCTATTTCTTTGCATTGATTGCTGAAGAAGGCTTTCTTATCTCTCCTTGCTATTCTTTGGAACTCTGCATTCAGATGCTTATATCTTTCCTTTTCTCCTTTGCTTTTCACCTCTCTTCTTTTCACAGCTATTTGTAAGGCCTCCCCAGACAGCCATTTTGCTTTTTTGCATTTCTTTTCCATGGGGATGGTCTTGATCCCTGTCTCCTGTACAATGTCACGAACCTCATTCCATAATTCATCAGGCACTCTATCTATCAGATCTAGGCCCTTACATCTATTTCTCACTTCCACTGTATAATCATAAAGGATTTGATTTAGGTCATACCTGAATGGTCTAGCGGTTTTCCCTATTTTCTTCAATTTGATTCTGAATTTGGTAATAAGGAGTTCAGGATCTGAGCCACAGTCAGCTCCTGGTCTTGTTTTTGTTGACTGTATAGAGCTTCTCCATCTTTGGCTGCAAAGAATATAATCAATCCGATTTCAGTGTTGACCATCTGGTGATGTCCTTGTATAGAGTCTTCTCTTGTGTTGTTGGAAGGGGGTGTTTGCTATGACCAGTGCATTTTCTTGGCAAGACTCTATTAGTCTTTGCCTTGCTTCATTCCGCATTCCAAGGCCAAATTTGCCTGTTACTCCACGTGTTTCTTGACTTCCTGCTTTTGCATTCCAGTTCCGTACAGTCTTTTCCAGCATCAGGGTCATTTTCAATGAGGTGGCTCTTCACATTAGGTGGCCAAAATATCGGAACTTCAGCTTCAGCAGTAGCCAATCCAATGAATATTCAGGGTTGGTTTCCTTTAGGATCGACTGGTTGGATCTTCTTGCTGTCCAAGGGACTCTCAAGAGTCTTCTCCAGCACCATAGTTCAAAAGCAGTGTTCAGCCTTCTTTATGACCCAATTCTCACATCTGTACATGACTACTGGGAAAACCATAACTTTAACTGTATATAGACCTTTGTCTCAAAGTGATGTCTCTGCTTTTTAATACACTGTCCAGTTTTGTCATAGCTTTCCTTCCCAGGAGCAATCATCTTTTAATTTTATGGCTGCTATCACTGTCTGCAGTGATTGTGAGCCCAGGAAAGTAAAATCTGTCACTGCTTCCACACTTCACCTTCTATTTGTCATGAAGTGATGGGACCAGATGCCATGATCTTAGTTTTTTGAATGTTGAGTTTCAAGTCAATTTTTTTACTTACTTCCTTGACCCTCATCAAGAAGCTCTTTAGTTCCCTTTCACTTTCTGCCATTAGAATAGTATCATCTGCATATCTGAGCTTGTTGATATTTCTCCCAGCAATCTTGATTCCAGCATGTGATTCATCCTGCTTGGCATTTCATATGCTGTACTCTGCATAGAAGTTAAATAAACAGGGTGATCATATACAGCCTTAAGGTACTCTTTGCCAATTCTGAACCAATTCGTTGTTCCATATCTGGTTCTAACAAAAGAATACCAGTGAATAAAAAGGGCTCCAGTGGGATGGTTGCCCCTGATGTAGTTTTTAATTGAAATCATGTGTCAAACTACTGTCTCAAAAATTAGAGAGATATGCAGAGTCAAAGAATCATAAATTAATAGACACCTCCATGTGAACCAGTACCAGGATAGGAATACCTAAATTATACTCGGCAAATTGCTGGAGACTGCATGTGAGCAAGTTTGAGAACTCAAGGGTAGGGGCCTAATCTTAGTGGGGAACCTTATGAGTTTTCCTTCAGGAGTCCTATCAGGTTCTCACAGTAAAGACCAGAGAAATAATTCTTACTCTTTCCAGCATGGAGAGGGGATGTATCACCAATATGAAACACTCCAGAGAATTCAGGTCTTACTAACAAAATCTGCTCTCAAAAAAAGCCTATTTCCCCAGAGGTTAAATGACTGGGATTTTACCCAAGCCTCACCAACCTGGGGAAAAGGGAATACCCACCAGAAGCCCATCCTAGCCTTGTGTATGGGGCAGGGGGGAGGACCTAAATCTAGCCCCTACTAGACCTCCAGGAAGAAGGGAAATATCAATTCCAGTCCCCTCTAGCCTTCCTGCCAAAACCAAGAGGGGAGGGCACAAGAAATGATAAGCACTTAACCACTTGCAAAGGTCACAACCCAAGTATACAGGCTCACTAAAAGACTAAAATAGGACTATGTAACGTTTTCTCTCTCTCTTCCTACCACCACATCAGTAGGGCTCCTGCATAACAACAGAGGAACCCAACTGAAAGAACTGCACATTTAACTTTACTTAAGAACAAGTCTCTAGGGAACTCCAAAGACAATGGGGGAGATAAAAAGAATAATTCCAGAGGCATTTTAGCCTGTGGCACCAGCAGCCACAGCAACGGTAAGCACAATTATACTCCTAGCCAGATAAACATCAAACCTCACACTAAAAGAATATTTACTTCAGATATTTTTATCCAGTACGTAATGTTCAGGTTTCATAAAAAAAAAAAAAAAAAAGCATACTGAAGGACAAAAAACCACGTTTGATGAGACAGGGGAAGCATCAGAACCTGACAGAGATATGTTAGAATGTTGGTATTATCAGACCAGAAATTTAAAGTAGTTGTATTTGATAGGCCCACAGATCTAATGGAAAAAGTGAACAACATTCAAGGACACATGGGTAAAGTAAGCAGACAGATGGGAAGTCTAAAAAAGAATCAAAAAGAAATACAAGAAATCAAAACACTCTAACAGGAACAAATATCTTTGATAGATTTTTTAATAGGCTGAGCACAACTGAAAAAAAATCAGTAAGATTAAAGCTATATCAATAAAAACATCAAAAACTGGAAAAAGTGAAAGAAGAAAAAATAACCCAAAATACCCACAAACTATGGGAGAATCACAAAGCATGTAACATATGCTTAAGGTGAATTCTACAAGAAGAAGAAGAGAAAGAAACAGAATAAATATTTGAAGCAATTGATTAGTGTGAATATCCCAAACTAATATAGAAACCAAACCACAAATCCAGGAATTTCAGAGACCACTAAACATAAAAAGTGCTTTTAAAAAACCTATAATTAAGAAATAATATGCAAACTGAAGAAAATAAAAGACAAAGAAATTTTCATAGAAAATTTTTGAAGAAGCTAGGGAAAGCAAGCAAATAAACAAAAATAATTATAATAACCTGTAGAGGAGTATAGACAAGAAAAAACTTCCCAGAAAAATAAAATTTGAGGGAATCTGTTACCAGTAGACCTATTTTTTAAATGTTCACATTCTCATAGGAAACAATAATGAGAGTTTAAATCTCTCACAGTTAACTGACCTAACAGGATTTAGAAAAGGCAGAGGAACCAGAGATCAAATTGCCAATGTCCATTGGATCACTGAAAAAGTGAGAGAGTTCCAGAAAAACATCTGCTTCATTGACTATGCCAAAGCCTTGACTGTGTGGATCACAAAAACTATGGAAAATTCTTCAAGAGACGGGAACATCAGACCACCTGACCTGCCTCCTAAAAAACCTGTATACAGGTCAAGAAGCAACAGTTAGAACTGGACGTGGAACAACAGACTGGTTCCAAATAGGAAAAGGAATAAGTCAAGGCTGTATATTGACACCGTGCTTATTTAACTTATATGCAGAACATCATGAGAAATGCCAGGCTGGAGGAAGAAGCACAAGCTGGAATCAAGATTGCCAGGAGAAATATCAAGAACCTCAGATGACACCACCTTTATGGCAGAAAGTGAAGAAGAACTAAAGAGTCTCTTGATGAAGGTAAAAGAAGAGAGTGAAAAAGTTGGCTTAAAACTGAACATTCAGAAAACTAAGATCATGGCATCTGGTCCCATCACTTCATAGCAAATAGATAGAGAAATAATGGAAACAGCAAAAGACTGTATTTTGGGGGACTCCAAAATCACTGCAGATGGTGACAGCAGCCATGAAATTAAAAGACACTTGCTCCTTGGAAGAAAAGCTATGACCAACCTAGATAGCATATTCAAAAGCAGAGACATTACTTTGCAAAAAAAAAAAAAAAAAGTCCATCTAGTCAAAGCTATGGTTTTTTTCAGTAGTTATATGCAGTTGTGAGAGTTGGACCATAAAGAAAGTTGAGCACTGGAGAATTGATGCTTTTGAACTGTGGTGTTGGAGAAGACTTGAGAGTCCCTTGGACTGCAGGAGATCCAACCAGTCCATCCTTAAAGGAAATTAGTCCTGAATATTCATTGGAAGCACTGGTGCTGAACTCGAAACTCCAATAGTTTGGCTACCTAATGCAAAGACCTGACTCACTGGAAAAGACCCTGATGTTGGGAAAGATTGAAGGCGGGAGGAGAAGGGGACAACAGAGGATGAGCTGGTTGGATGGCATCACCAACTTGATGGACATGAGTTTGAGTAAGCTCCAGGAGTTGGTGAAGGACAGGGAAGCCTGGCATGCTACAGCCCATGGGATCACAAAGACTCGGACACAACTGAGCCACTGAACTGAACTGAACTGAACTGAATAATGACATAACAAAGTCGTGAGAGGTTCTGGGAGCTTGTCTGATTTGACTTTGAGAACAAGAATTTCATATTATATTGCCATCGAATGAGTTCTTTTCATTTGGTCTCCATTGCTGTTATTTTAGTCACTAAGCCATATCCAACTCATTTTCAACCCCATGAACTGTAGCCCACCAGGCTCCTCAGTCCATGGGATTTCCCAGGCAAGAACTCTGCAGTGGGTTGCCATTTCCTTCTCTGGGAGATCTTCCTGACAAAGGAATCGAAACCGCATCTCCTGCACTGGCAGGCAGATCCTTTACCTCTGAGTTACCAGGGAAGCCCTTGGTCTTCATATCTTTCCCTACTTTCTAACTTTTTCAGGAAACCTTCCCTTTTTATAATTTTTGCCTACTAACATCCTTCTACTCAGCTTAGTCCTTATCTTCTTTTATGTATTAATTTTTTAAGAACTGGTTTTCATCTCTGTTTAGATTTTGAGTTCGCTGAGGGCAAAGGCTATGCCTTACATTTTCTCTTGCTCACTAATAATTTTGAGCAATGAGTTTTAAATAAGCCCAAAATAAGCGGTCAGTTAATTGATTAGCATGCTTGTACATGATGTTTCCTCTTGAATATAAGGGCTTCCCTGGTGGCTCAGACAGTAAAAATCCATCTGTAATGCAGGAGACCCATGTTTGATCCCTGAATTGGACAGATTCCCCTGGAGAAGGAAATGCCCACCCCCTCCAGTATTCTTGCCTGGAGAATTCCATGGACAGGGGCACCAAGTGAGCTAGAATATAAAGGGGAAAATAAGCATATGAAAATGCCCTTTTCTGTATTCTCTGAAAATGAAAGTCTCTCAGTCACATCCAACTCTTTGTGACCCCATGGACTATACACTCCATGGAATTCTCCAGGCCAGAATTACTGGAGTGGGTAGCCTTTCCCTTCAGGGGATCTTCCCAACCCAGAGATTGAACCCAGGTCTCCCACATTGCAGACAGATTCTTTACCAGCTGAGCCACAAGGGAAGCCATCTGTATTCTCTACTCTAATAATAATTTGAAAGATAGTGATTGTGTCTTTGTTGGGTCTGAGACACAACCTAATTGTGACCTTTTGATACGGTCATGTTTCTGTGTCCCATAAAATATAATTGTGGAAATTCAAATAGCTTTGGTTTGAGGCATGAGCCAAAATTTAAAATGGACTTGGCTGAGCTCTAGTAAATTGAAAATGTGTGTTTAGCATACAAGGAAACTTGGAAACTGGTTATAACATTGTGTGATAGTAAAATCAAATTAACCTATTTGTAATTTACCACATGTTTTTAAAGCTATCCAATACTCGTTTTTAATTTAAAGTAACAACTGGGCATGGGATATGTCATGGAAATCCTATAAGTTGCCAAGTTTCTCCCATATCTTACCAAGCATAGCTCAATATATAGAGAAAATCTGGGAAATAGACTAATAAAGTTCCCATACTTTAAACTGAGTAGCTGACAAGAGAGCCAAATAGCAGTGGCGATAACTATGGGAAATATTATTTCTGGCTCTGCTTCAGATGCTGTAGTTCACTGTTAAAGCAGAAATCTCTTTCTGGAGATTAGTTCAAATGAAAATAAACTTGAGGGAAAGTGATATTTATTGTTAGGATAAATGGTTTTCCTTTTGGTGGTAATTTATATATACAAGTTTTCTAAAAGAAAGAAGACAGTTCAAATCATACTATTTTAAACCATAAACTAGTGTGGTATTTCAGTCTTCTGAGTCACTGGAGATATTCCAGGATCTGAAGGTGAATTTGATAGCTTATAACAGAAGTGATCTGTTGGTAATGATGGACAATCAAATTTAGGAAATTTTTATATGTGCAGTTAAATCACCATATATATTTTGGATTTAGGGCTAATTTTCATGAACTGCAAGGATGAAAAATATACATAGTAATATGAATGTTTGGTAGTATATGAAATTCTATGGCAAAATTTATGGCATCCATAATTTTAGGATATTCAAACTTCTGGGACCGTTCAACCTCTATTTCCAGCATTAAAAACATGACCCACATCATTTTCTGGTTACAGTTGATATTGATCATTCATAACCTTCCTTCAATTTTCACTTAGCCATCTGTCTATATTCCAAATTACAATAAGCTTAGAGGCATAAAAGTACTGAGAAAGAAGTCCTAAGTTAATTATTTAACTAGTGGCAGACATAGTTTGTCATTTTAAAAGAATAGGGAGCTTATAGATCATGTCTTAATCTTAACTCATTACAACAAAAACTACTAGACTCCACTAGAAAGTAGTAGAGAAATAATTTCTAAAGTGTATTTAGACTTGTGTTCTTAATTACATGGGGTTCTTAAGTACCAAAGAATTTTTTAAATTAATTTTTAAATGAAATGAATGTGCACTTTTATGTATAAAATAAAATAAACTAAGTAAAATAAAAATAAAAATTAATTTGTGTATTATGTTGCTTTTCCTTTTAATGGTGACTTTTATAACATCTAGGCAGTGTTTGGGATTTTATGAGTAAATGTAAAATCGTCTACTCAGGACTTTCTTTACACTATTTTCCTGACTATGAGTTTATTATAATTTCAAACAGAAAAGGCTGGGAGTGAAAATTGAAGGAAAGTTGTTACTGATCATCATCAGTCAGTAAAAGGAAGATGATGAGTTCAGTTTGTGATGCTGAAAGTAGAGGTTGAATTGTTTCCAAAGTTTGAATATTCCAAAGTTAATGGGAGATGTCGTCAGTTTGGGTATAAAAGAGAGCTGAGACTAGGAGACAGGGAGGAGCAGAGCCTAGAGAATCAATTTGGCTGTAAGTAAGAAATCAGGAATGTGATGCTAATTTTATCACATTGGCTGGGTACACGGCTCACTCCAAACACTTGATACAGCCTTTGTTGTTGTTGTTGTTCAGTCACTAGTGCATGTCCGACTCTTTGCCACCCCATGGACTGCAGCATACCAGGCTTCCCTCTTCTTCACTGTCTCCAGGAGCTTGCTTAAATTCATGTCCATTAAGTCAGTGATGTCATCCAACCATCTCATCCTCTATTGTCCCCATATCCTCCTGGCTTCAACCTTTCCCATCATCAGGGTCTTTTCCAAGACTCTTCCCATCAGGTGGCCAAAGTATTGGAGTTTCAGCCTCAGCATCAGTCCTTCCAATGAATATTGAGGGTTGATTTCCTTTAAGACTCACTGGTTTGATCTCCTTGCAGTCCAAGGGACTCTCAAGAGTTTCCCCAACACAGTTCAAAAGCATCAGTTCTTAGATGTTCAATCTTCTTTTTGTCCAACACTCACATCCATAAAGGACTACTGAAAAAACCATATTATATGGACTTTTCTCTGCAAAGTGATGTCTCTGCTTTTTAATATGTTGTGTAGTTTTTTCACAGTTTTCTTTCAAGGGGCAAGCGTCTTTCAATTTCATGACTGCAATCAAAGTCCTCAGTGATTTTGGAGCCCAAGAAAATAAATTCTGTCACTGTTTCCATTCTTTCCCCATCTATTTGCCATGAAGTGATGGGACTGGATGCCATGGTATTAATGCTGAGTTTTAAGCCAGTTTTCATTCTCCTCTTTCACTTTCATCAAGAGGCTTGTTAGTTCTTCTTCACTTTCTGCCATAAGGGAGGTGTCATCTGATATCTGAGGTTATTGATATCTCTCCCAGCAATCTTGATTCTAGCTAGTGCTTCATCCAACCCAGCATTTTACATGATGTACTCTTCATGTAAGTTAAATAAGCAGGGTGACAATATACAGTCTTGACTTACTCCTTTCCTGATTTGGAACCAGTCTGTTGTTCCACGTTCAGTTCTAACTGTTGCTTCTTGACCTGCATACAGGTTTCTCAGGAAGCAGGTCAGGTGACCCAGTATTCCTGTCTCTTTCAGAATTTACCAGTTTGTTGTGATCCACACAGTCAAAGGCTTTGGCATAGTCAGTGAAGCAGAAGTAGATGTTTTTCTGGAACTCTCTCACTTTTTCAATGATCCAATTGATGTTGGCAATTTGATCTCTGGTTCCTATGCCTTTTCTAAATCCAGCTTGGACATCTGGAAGTTCACAATTCACATACAGTTTAAGTCTAGATTGAAGAATTTTAAGCATTACCTTGCTAGCATGTGAAATGAGGGCAATTGTGAGGAGTTTGAATAATCTTTAATATTGCCCCTCTTTCTGATTGGAATGAAAACTGACATTTTCCAGTCCTGTGGCCACTGCTCAGTTTTCCAAATTTCTGGCATATTGAGTGCAGCACTTTCACAGCATCATCTTTTAGGATTTGAAGAGCTGGAATTCCATCACCTCCACTAGCTTTGTTCCTAGTGATTCTTCCTAAGACCCACTTGACTTCACACTCCAGGATGTCTGGCTCTAGGTGAGTGATCACACCATTGTGGTTATCTGGGTCATGAAGATCTTTTTTTGTATAGTTCTTCTGTATGTTCTTTTGTCACCGCTTCTTAATATCTTCTGCTTCTGTTAGGTCCATACCATTTCTGTCCTTTATTGTGCCCATCTTTGTATGAACTGTTCCTTTGGTATCTCTATTTTTCTTGAGGAGATCTCTAGTCTTTCCCATTCTATTGTTTTCTTTTATTTCTTTGCACTGATCACTGAGGAATGCTTTCTCATCTCTCCTTGCTATTCTTTGGAATTCCTCATTCAAAAAAGTGTATCTTTCCTTTTCTCCTTTGCCTTTAGCTTCTCTTCTTTTCTCAGCTATTTGTAAGGCCTCCTCAGACAACCATTTTGCCTTGTTGCACTTCCGTTTCTTGGTGTGGTTTTGATCACTGCCTCCTGTACAATGTTATGAACCTCCATCCATAGTTCTTCAGGCATTCTGTCTTTCAGATCTAATTCCTTGAATCTATTTGTCACTTCCACAATATAATCATATAAGATTTGATATAGGTAATCCTTGAATGGCCTAGTGGTTTTCCCTATGTTCTTCAATGTAAGTCTATATTTGGCAATGAGGAGTGCATGATCTGAGCCACAGTCAGCTCCTGGTCTTGTTTTTCCTTACTATATAGAGCTTCTCCATCTTTGGCTGCAAAGAATATAATCATGTGTAGAGTCATCTCTTGTGCTGTTGGAACAGGATGTTTGCTATGACCAGTACGATCTCTTGGCGAAATGCTGTTACACTTTGCCCTGCTTCATTTTGTACTCCAAAGCCAAACTTGCCTGTTACTCCAGATATCTCTTGACTTCCTGCTTTTGCATTTTAGTCCCCTATGATGAAAAGGACATCTTTTTCTGGTGTTGGTTCTGGAAAGTCTTGTAGGGCTTCATAAAGCTGTTCATCTTCAGCTTCTTCAGTGTTAGTGGTTGTGGCATAGACTTGGATTACTCTGATATGAATGGTTTGCCTTGGAAACAAATTGAGATCATTCTTTCATTTTTGAGATTGCACCCAAGCACTGCATTCTGGATTCTTTTGTTGACTATGATGGCTACTCCATTTCTTCTAAGGAATTCTTGTCTGCAGTGGTAGATATAATGGTCACCTGAATTAAATTTGTTCATTTATGTCCTTTTTAGTTCACTGATTCCTAAAATGTCAATGTTCACTCTGGTCATCTCCTGTTTGACCACTTCCAATTTATCTTGAGTCATGGACCTAACATTCCAGGTCCCTATGCATGCAATATTGTTCTTTATAGCATCGGACTTTACTTTCACCACAGACACATCCACAACTGGGCGTTGTTTCCACTTTGGCTCAGTCTCTTCATTACTTCTGGGACTATTTTTCTGCTTTTCTCCAGTAGCATAAGGATGACCTGGGGAGTTCATCTTTCAGTGCAATATCTTTTTGTCTTATATCCTTAACTTATCTTTTAACAAGTATTTACCTGGCTTATTCTTGTATCTCAAAAGTGTAAATCAGAAAATAGAGACCTACACTGGTAGACAAACAGTTAATGTGTAGTGATGATTTTTAATAAGCATGGACATGCAAATTTTCCTAGATTACACATACACTCAGTTCAGTTCAGTTCAGTTCAGTCGCTCAGTCCTGTCCAACTCTTTGCGACTAGTAAACCTAAATCCCCATCTGATGAGCTTACTTTTAAGCTCATAAGGACATATTTTTATACTGACCACTTGATAAAGATTTACTTGGAAACGGAGGTGGTACATGGCTTAGACAGTGAAGAATATGCCTGCAATGCAGGAGACCTGGGTTCTATTCCTTGGTTTAAAAGATCCCTTGGAGAAGGGAATGGCTACCCACTCCAGTATTCTTGCCTGGAGAAGACCATGGACAGAAGAGGACCCTGCTGTGCTACAATTGATGGAATTGCAAAGAGACAGACACAGCTGAGCAACTGACACTAAGGAATGGAAAATATCAGTGGATCGAGTTGTGTAAGTGTAGGAGAGCTGACAGTAGTTTTGCCCCTGTTATCAATCTTAAAATATCACACAAGTCATAGGAGCTTATTATTTTTAAGTATAGTTTACTTAATTACAGTGGAAGTGAGAAATAGATTTAAGGGACTAGATCTGATAGACAGAGTGCCTGATGAACTATGGATGGAGGTTCATGACATTGTACAGGAAACAGGGATCAAGACCATCCCCATGGAAAAGAAATGCAAAAAAGCAAAATGGCTATCTGAGGAGGCCTTACAAATGACTGTGAAAGGAAGAAAATCCAAAAGCAAAGGAGAAAAAGAAAGATATAAGCATCTGAATGCAGAGTTCCAAAGAAGAGCAAGCAGCGATAAGAAAGCATTCCTCAGTGATCAATGCAAAGAAATAGAGGAAAATGACAGAATGGTAAAGACTAGAGATCTCTTCAAGAAAATTAGAGATACCAAGGGAACATTTCATGCAAAGATGGGCTTGATAAAGGACAGAAATGGTATGGACCTAACAGAAGCAGAAGACATTAAGAAGAGGTGGCAAGAATACACGGAAGAACTGTACAAAAAAGAGCTTCATGACCCAGATAATCACAATGGTGTGATCACTCACCTAGAGCCAGACATTCTGGAATGTGAAGTCAAGTGGGCCTTAGAAAGCATCACTACAAACAAAGCTAGTGGAGGTGATGGAATTCCAGTTGAGCTATTTCAAATCCTGAAAGATGATGCTGTGAAAGTGCTGCACTCAGTATGCCAGCAAATATGGAAAACTCAGCAGTGGCCACAGGACTGGAAAAGGTCAGTTTGCATTCCAATCCCAGAGACAGGCAATGCCAAAGAATGCTGAATCTACCACACAATTGCACTCATCTCACACGCTAGCAAAGTAATGCTCAAAATTCTCCAAGCCAGGCTTCAGCAATATGTCAACTGTGAATATCCAGATGTTCAAGCTGGTTTTAGAAAAGGGAGAGGAACCAGAGATCAAATTGCCAACATCCGCTGGGTCATCAAAAAAGCAAGAGAGTTCCAGAAAAACATCTATTTCTGCTTTATTGACTATGCCAGAGCCTTTGACTGTGTGGATCACAAGAAACTGTGGAAAATTCTGAAAGAGATGGGAATACCAGACCACCTGACCTGCCTCTTGAGAAACCTGTATGCAGGTCAGGAAGCAACAGTTAGAACTGGACATGGAACAACAGACTGGTTCCAAAGAGGAAAAGGAGGATGTCAAGGCTGTATATTGTCACCCTGCTTATTTAACTTATATGCAGAGTACATTATGAGAAATGCTGGACTGGAAGAAACACAAGCTCGAATCAAGATTGCCGGGAGAAATATCAGTAACCTCAGATATGCAGATGACACCACCCTTATGGCAGAAAGTGAAGAGGAACTAAAAAGCCTCTTGATGAAAGTGAAAGAGGAGAGTGAAAAAGTTGGCTTAAAGCTCCACATTCAGAAAACGAAGATCATGGCATCTGGTCCCATCACTTCATAGGAAGTAGATGGGGAAACGGTGGAAACAGTGTCAGACTTTATTTTGGGGGCTCCAAAATCACTGCAGATAGTGATTGCAGCCATGAAATTAAAAGACACTTTACTCTTTAGAAGGAAAGTATGACCAACGTAGATAGCATATTGAAAAGCAGAGATATTACTTTGCCAACAAATGTCCATCTAGTTAGGGCTATGGTTTTTCCAGTGGTCATGTGTGGATGTGAGTGTTGGACTGTGAATAAAGCTGAGCACTAAAGAATTGATGCTTTTGAACTGTGGGTTGGAGAGGACTCTTGAGAGTCCCTTGGACTGCAGGGAGATCCAACCAGTCCATCCTAAAGGAGATCAGTCCTGGGTGTTCATTGGAAGGACTGATGTTGAAGCTGACACTCCAATACTTTGGCCACCTCATGTGAAGTGTTGACTCATTGGAAAACACCCTGATGCTGGGAGGGATTGGGGGCAGGAGGAGAAGGGGACGATAAAGGATGAGATGGCTGGATGGCATCACCAACTCGACGGACGTGAGTTTGAGAGAACTCTGGGTGTTGGTGATGGACATGGAGGCCTAGCGTGCTGTGATTCATGGGGTTGCAAAGAGTCGGACACAACTAAGCAACTGAACTGAACGTAGTTTAGTTAAACAGCTTTATTTTTGAGGCACATGTGAGGTAACTAAGGAAAATCAGAGTAATAAGAGTTCATCAATAATATGGAATTCCTGAAGTAGTTCTTGGGAATAAAGAAAATAGGAGATATTGTTGTTAATGTGACCCTGTTTAAAATGCTGAGCTGTTGGGGAACGTGTAAGCAGAACTCACACAAACAAATACGTTTCAGAAACCTTACACAAAGAACAAGAAATCTGTGTCTTTACTTGGTGACCTAGAAGAGTTTGACTAGAGAAAAAAGCACAAGAAGTAATATTTGTAGTGTTGAAGAATTTGAAAAATAAGAAGAGAATTCCAGGCAGGGAAAGCATAGGTGAAAAAGAAAAGATGTACAGTGATGAGAGAAGGGCTCATTCAGAAATGAGGAAATTCAATGTGGGTTGGAGTTTGGAAGCATGGGATGATGTTCATGAATGGAAAATGCATTGTAGGCAGACTCTTTAATGTCTGAGACACAAGGGAAGCCCCCATTTAGAGACATATTTGAGATTAAATAACATAAGATAATTATGTTATAATATAGCTTATCCTAGGATATCCTAAAACATTTAAGAAGACATTAGTAAAATTTTCTATTTTCTTGTTCTGGTATTGTATGCTATGTAACCTCAGTCATGTCTGACTCTTTGCAACCATATGGACTGTAATCCTCGGGACTCCTCTGTCCATGGGAATTTCCAGGAAAGAATACTGGAGTCGGTTGCCATTTCCTCCTCCAGGGGATCTTCCTGACCCAGGTGCTGAATCCAAGGCTCCTGCATTGCGGGTGGATTCTTTACCTGCTGAGCCATGGAGAAAACCCCTTAATCAGTATCTAATACAGGTTACATACTTTATATCAGTGTTTATCTAAGTCTTTCAGTGCTGAATAATGAATCAGGGCAAAAATAGAGCAAATAGAGTTTTTTGTCAGATCAACAGTGAGAGAGAAACGTAAGCAGTCCATGGGGTTCAAAGAACCGGACATAAGGGAGTGACTGAACACAACAGCAATATTACTTCAAATATTTGACATTACTAAGTATAATGATAATTGTGAAATCTCCAAGGGAGATATGAGATTCCAAAAATTAAATATATTACTTTAAATTTGTGTTACTGCCATGTGGGGATCCCTGCAAACTTTAAAAGGAAATGGTATGGAGTATGGTCAGAACTTGCAGCTGCCTTTAGAAACACACCAGGCACGAAGCATTATATATTTAATAGACAGCTCTCTGCTGTGCTGTAAATGTCTACCACATCCTCCAGAAAGTCTTCCCAAACAAAAATAAAAGTAGGCTTCCTCTATCTCCTTTGCAGGATTCAAGCGGCCCTCTTAGTAATTATCTCCCTGGGATGCTCTTGTCTGGTTGCATGTCTCTTCTATGTCTTCTGGCTCAGAGCTCTTTTTGTTGGGAATACTGTCTCACTGTCTTCAGCATCTCTAGTTACTAGAAGTGTGTGAGTGTGTTAGTTGCTCAGTCATGTCTGACTCTTTGTGATCCCATGGACTCTAACCCACCAGGTTCCTGTGTCTATGGGATTCTCCAGGCAAAAAGACTGGAGTGAGTTGCCATTTCCTCCTTCATTTTACTAGCAGAGTGCCTAGAAAACATATTAGGTTCTTAAAGTTATGTTTAATCCGTGAATAGGGAGTGAATCCGACACCAAATGAAAGTTAAAATCCTATCCATATGAGGAGAGAATATTATCTGTGAGGTCAAACTGGACTGGATTCCCAACCCTACTTATGCCATTCCACCTCTCATCCCACCCTCTAAAATTATTTTCTTACTTGTCAAAGGTAAAATAATATATTTCTCTCTAAATCTTACTTTGATGATTAATGGAAAGCACATATTCAGGACACTTGCCAGATAAAAGAATGAAATAAAACGTGGTTCTCTTTCATTTTCTTATTCTACTCTCTTACAGACTCTTAACTTCAGTTCTGTACAAAAATTCATGATCCTAAGAATATGTATGTTTCTAGATACAGTAATAGAATGGTACTTGAACATTTGTTTTTACCCTTTATTACATTCTCTTTTGTCCTTGTTGACACATGCATAATATCTAGTCAAAATAAAAATAGTATAAAAATCTGTTACAATGATCTTTGGAATGATAATTTCCCTGGATGACTCATGGAATAATTAGTCTAACATTATAAATAAAATGATACATTATGGGAAATAAAAATGACAGGGGAAACTGTTTTAAATGTACTATTCATATATTGACTAATATGGGACCCTGAATATTCCAAGGCTTTATGTATAAAAAGTCAAAATTAGTACACAGTTACATGATTCTTTGTTAAGTGCCTACAACTGTGTTAACACTTTACTCATTAGATTTTTTTATTTGCCTTCATTTCTCAAACAATAATTAGTCTAAATATTGTGTATTAAATGAGTGATAGGCGCATACAACCTCAGACTATCCCTTATTGCCAGATCGCAATGTAGGCTAATTATTCAGTTTTTATATCAGCCCTCTTCTTCCTGAACGTGAATTTTCAGGAATGTTACACAACTACAGTTTTCACATGTATTAGATGGTAAAATAGTACTCTATAGGGTTTTTGTTATAAGTAAATGAGATAATATATGTAAAAAGTATCTACATAGGTAGTGCTATTAAAATTAATTAATAAATACTGTTTTAATATAAATATTGAAACAAAATACCATTAAATAATAATAAAGCTATTCTATGAATATATATTTTAACTTGTGTGTTAAGTTCAGTTCAGTTCAGTCACTCAGTCATGTCTGACTCTTTGCGACCCCGTGGACTGCACCACACAAGGCCTCCCTGTCCATCACCAACACCCGGAGTTTATTCAAACTCATGTCCATTGAGTCAGTGATATCATCCAACCATCTCATCTTCTGTCATCCCCTTCTCCTCCCACCTTCAATCTTTCCCAGCATCAGGGTCTTTTCCACTGAATCAGGTCTTCACATCAGGTGGTCAAAGTATTGGAGTTTCAGCATCAGTCCTTCCAGTGAATATTCAGGACTAATTTCCTTTAGGATGGACTGGTTGGATCTCCTTGTTTCCAAAGGACTCTCAAGAGTTTTCTCCAACATCACAGTTCAAAAGCATCAATTCTTCAGTGTTCAGCTTTCTCTATAGTCCAACTCTCATATCCATACATGACTACTGGAAAAGCCATAGATTTGACTAGACAAACCTTTGTTGGCAAAGCAATGTCTCTGCTTTTTAATATGCTGTCTAGGTTGTTCATAGCTTTTCTTCCAAAAGTAAGTGTCTTTTAATTTCATGACTGCAGTCACCATCTGCAGTGATTTTGGAGCTCCCCCAAAATAAAGTCTTTCCCTGTTTCCATCGTTTCCCCATCTATTTGCCATGAAGTGATGGGACCAGATGCCATGATCTTCGTTTTCTGAATGTTGAGCTTTAAGCCAACTTTTTCATTCGCCTCTTTCACTTTCATCAAGAGCCTCTTTAGTTCTTCTCTTTTTGCCATAAGGGTGGTGTCATCTGCATATCTGAGGTTATTGATATTTCTCCAGGCAATACAACAAGGAGCATATTTTATGATGTGCTTAGTTGCTCAGTTGTGTCTGACTCTCTGTGGCCCCATAGACTATAGCCTGTCAGTCTTCTACATCCTTGGAATTTTCCAGGCAAGAATACTGGAGTGGGTTGCCATTTCCTACTCCAGGGGATCTTCCTAACCGAGGGATCAAACCCATGACGCTTACATATCCTGCACTGACAGGTAGTTTGTTTTTTGTTTTTGTTTTTGTTTTAGCACCACCTAAGGAGCTTATGATAACCTAAGATAATATTTAAAATCTTAAAAACCACTTGTAAACTGTTATCTAATAAATGAACATAAATGAAATATTATGATCTTCAATCATGAATTTTTTTAATATATATTTTTATTAAAGCATAGTTGACTCACAATGCTTCAGGTACACAGCAAGGTGATCCAGTTATACAAATACACATATATTATTTTTAAAATTATTTTCCATCATAGGTTATTATAAGATATGGACCATAGTTCCCTATGCTATATGGTAAATCTTTCTTTTTGCTGCATATATATTTTTTAATTAGAAATCTAGCATTCTATTCATACTAAGTCAAACAAGTGGAATCAAAATGTCATACTTTTTTAGCTAGGCAAAAATTCATATGTTTTCTAAAGTATATTTATTATACATATATATATTAAAGACATCACTGACTCGATGGACGTGAGTCTGAGTGAATTCCAGGAGTTGGTGATGGACAGGGAGGCCTGGCGTGCTGCGATTCATGGGGTCACAAAGAGTCAGACACGACTGAGTGACTGAACTGAACTGAACTGAACTGATATTAAATACATATATACTACACTACAGATATACTACAGTACTGTTGCAGCCTAAGGCAGGTCATGAGCTCTCTCTGGGGAATTGGTCCAGGTTGCAGGCCTGACCAACCACAGCTGCATTCCTCCCTGCCTCTGGCACTCATGCAGGTGACCTATGCAGTCTGTTCTGGGATCAGCCACTGACCACAACCACATCCTGTCCCACCTCTGGCACTCACATGGGTTGACCATTGCAGCCATCTCTAGGGTCAGAGACTGACTGCAGCAGAGACTTGCCTCCCCTACAACAAGGCACTTGTGAAGGCAGTATTCCTTGGTCCGTAAATGCATGGACTTAGAAGGTCCCCACGACAATGATCTCTTGCCTCTCTGGCAGGCCCAGACTTTTTCCTGGGCTCCCTCAGCACTGTCATACTAGCCCCCTCAGACTGTCTTATAGTAGTCAACCCTAGACCTCTCCTGGGGGTCTGACCTCTAAAGCCTTGGTCTCAGCACCCAGTCCCCACCTGCTCTGGTGAGCATGCAGACACATGGCCCAGGCTAGGGAGTGCTGGTCAGCTCTGATCTCTGTGCAGAATTTTCTGCCTTTTGTCTTCCACACAGCTATTGCTGCATTCTCCTCTGAGGTTGCGAGGTGCCCATTGTCCCGACCTGTGAGGGGGTTTCTGAGTGTGCAGAAACTTTTACTCCTTCACAATTCCTTCCCCAAGGCACAGGTCCTGTCCTGAATCCTTTGTGGTTTTCTTTTTTTGGTTTGGTTTTGTTTTGTTTCTTATGCCTTTTGCCCAGAGATTTTCTGCAAGACTTCCATGTGCAAATGCATCTTTGATATATTTATGGGGAGAAAGGTGACCTCTGCGTTTTACTCCCCCGCCATCTTGATGGTGCTCCGCCTTACATATTCTTTAAGAACATTTGTGAATGGCTGCATATTATTTCTTTACAAGGAGATATGGTAGAGTTAGACATTTATATTGTTGCTGGTGATTCACTATTACAAATACCATTTTAATGTATTTCTAAAAGTGGAATAATTAGGCCATTACAAGTAATATTTTGATTACAAAATTGTATATCTCTGATTCAGAATGTAAGAAAAGAAACAAGAATATTATAAATGTAAAATATTAAGTAGAAATCCAGGACTTAGAGATAAATACTGTTGAAAGTTTTTGTATGTATTGTCAGTAAATTTTCTGAACATTCATGCATATTTTATGAAAAATCATGCCAAATCTATGGACACTTCATTACCTTGTTTCTCTCATTAATTTTTATATTATGTATATTTCTTCATGTTTATATTCTGTAGAATATAATTTAAAATTTTTATGCTATTTAATACTGTATTATAATTTACCTAATACTTCATTTTGGAGTATTTAGTTTTAATTATTAATCATATCTACTTGTCTTAAAATATTTTATAAAAATTTTTTACAGATATATTTTCACATATCAATCATACTTTTCTTAGAATAAATTTCTAGTGTATGAATTAATGGAGCAAAATATATAAATATTCTGAGGATATTTAATGACCATTGGCAAATTGCTCCATCAAAGTGCCAAATTTGCTCTCCCATCAGGAAGGCCTCTTTGCCTAATTTTTTTTCTGCAAAACGTTGGGTAACATTGAGCATGTTTGTTACCATTTTAAATGAGATTTTATCACTATTTATCTGCAGTCATTTGAAAAAGAAATCATAACCTAAAGTTGAGAATTATTTTTACTTGGGGTGTTATTGAGAACTATAGCACAGAAACAACTTATCAGATAGATATGAAGAATTGTTCCAAAGAGATATGGGAGGAACTAGGATATATAGGGAGAAGGCAACGGCAACCCACTCCAGTACTCTTGCCTGGAATATCCCATGGATGGAGGAGCCTGGTAGGCTGCAGTCCATGGGGTCGCGAAGTTGGACACGACTGAGTGACTTCACTTTCACTTTTCACTTTCATGCATTGGAGAAGGAAATGGCAACCCACTCCAGTGTTCTTGCCTGGAGAATCCCAGGGACGGGGGAGCCTGGTGGGCTGCCGTCCATGGGGTCGCACAGAGTCGGACAAGACTGAAGCGACTTAGCAGCAGCAGCAGCAGGATATATAGAAATTTACTCAGAAGTAAAACATGTAGTTGAACATCAAAAGATTATGCAGTTCAGTTCAGTGGTTCAGTCGTGTCTGACTCTTTGTGGCCCTCAATGGACTGCCGCACTCCAGGCTTCCCTGTCCATCACCAACTCCTGGAGCTTACTCAAACTCACGTCCATCGAGTCAGTGATGCCATCCAACCATCTCATCCTCTGCCATTCCTTTCTCCTCCCACCTTCAATCTTTCCCAGCATCAGGGTCTTTTCAAATAAGTCAGGTCTTCGCATGAGGTGGCCAAAGTATTGGAGTTTCAGCTTCAGCATCCGTCCTTCCAATGAACACCCAGGACTGATCTCCTTTAGGATGGACTGACTGGATCTCCGTGTTGTCCAAGGGACTCTCAAAAATCTTCTCCAACACCACAGTTCAAAAGCATCAATTCATCAGCACTCAACTTTCTTTATGATCCAACTCTCACATCCATACATGATTACTGGAAAAACCATTGTTTTGACTAGACAGACCTTTGTTGGTAAAGTAATGTCTCTGCTTTTTAATATGCTGTCTAGGTTGGTCATAGCTTTTCTTCCAAGGAGCAAGCATCTTTTAAACTCATGTCTGCAATAACCATCTGCAGTGATTTTGGAGCCCAGAAAAGTAAACTCTGTCACTGTTTTCGTTGTTTCCCCATTTATTTGCCACGAAGTGATGGGATCGGATGTCACGATCTTTGTTTTCTGAATGTTAAGTTTTAAGCCAACTTTTTCACTCTCCTCTTTCATTTTCATCAAGAGGCTCTTTAGTTCTTCACTTTCTGCCTTAAAGGTGGTGTCATCTGCATATCTGAGTTTATTGATTAGTACTAATCACAAAAAAAACAGACATCTCAAGTTAAAGATTTTAGTACTTTTCTATGTATGGAAAGATGCAAGAGTCTGGAATTATTGAATTTATTTCTTTGATACACACCTTAACTATCTAGGGCCAATATCCTGTTTTTCTTCATCCTTAATACCCCTCGGGGTGCACGATCAAGGGGCAGCCTTAGAGCTAAAACACCCTTTGTTTATGAAAATGGCTGCTGTCATTCTTTGTCTACACTGCTTAGGGCTGGCATATAGGACATCTATTGATATTTATGTTTTATCTTAGACATCTCATGGACCTATTATTATTACAATTACAAAACACAATCATTAGTTGCTCATTTCTGACGATATGGTAAACATAACCTGAATATATTTCAGGTACACTTAAAAATACTGTGTGAGGCTTTTGAACATAAGTAAATGATGAATAGAAGAACTGGCAAGAAAGAAAGGAAAATCCTCAGGTGCTAGGAATAAAGAATTGAGAATTACTATAATTGACTTCGACTGGAATTTGAAGCTATTACACATCCTGGGAGTCTAAGGGCTGAGTTTCAATACCCATGCAGGTAAAGCAAATAATGCATTCATATTCAGTGAGTTGCAAAGTTCGAATGTAAGCCCTGTATTTGTCTAGAAGTATTCAAAAGCCTGCATATATCCTTTGTGAACAGGAAATATTCAAAAAAATTGACTTATCTGCATGGGAAAACTGTAGGACTGTTGAGAAAATATTTTGATGTTTTTGTATGGTTAGGGCTCTTTCTAGACAAAGAAATATGAAATGTGGATTAAAGGATGTTTTGGAAGTCAAAAGATGATTGGATCTCTCTGGAGCACAGATTTACTTCCCTGGAGGTATGTGTTTACATTTCAAAGGGAGATTATATATGGAGCTATCATTTACATTACAAAGGATTTGTTTATACTGATAAAACATTCTACTCCTCTCTTGGTGGGGAGGGAAGGCTACTGGGCAAGCTCTCTTAGAAAAACTCCCAAATTCCTAGTTCAAGCTTCCTCAAATGGCAACCCACTCCAGTATTCTTGCCTGGAGAATCTCATGGACAGAGGAGCCTCTGAGTGACTTCTCTCTTTCTCTGTCTCTCCTATAGCACATAACTTTAGAAGAGGGAAAAATTGGTGAAATGGAAAACTGATGTTATTTCTGTAATAATGATAATCTGCCTGGATACAGAAATTTTGTTCACTTTAGTAAACAAATATAAATGTCAAAAATTGAGGCAAAATGACAAAAATAGACATCTTTGCTTGAGGTCTGCGTGTGGACATTTGACTCTGATAATTTTAAACCTCTAGTTTATAATTTAAGTTTGGTGTTTCAGGTTGCTAGACGTGTCAACTACAAATTGACACTTGCCATGGGAACTTGCCATCTGCTTCTACAGGGATTAAATCATGTGCTGCTCCAGCTGCTGACCTTCAAAATCCCCTGAAAGGAGTTCAGGGTAGAGAACAGAAATGAGACACATGTGCTCAGGGAAAAACTGGTAGGACAAGTCTTCAGATAGATACATTCAGGACCCATTTTATGAGCCCAACTTTGTATCTCCTCATATCCAGAAAAACACTAAAATCCTTCATGGTGATGACTGTTCCTCATGATTAGCAGAAAACTTTATGAGACTAGCAGAAAACTTTTGGAAAAATACGTGCTTAATTGCCTCTCTTCTCCTTTCACCAAAATTATGCATATACTGACCTTTCTCATTGCTTCTTTGGAGCAGCTTCTCAGAGCTTTCTGAGATGCTGTCTCCCAGCATGTGGTCCTCATTTTGCCCCCCAAAAAACTTAACCCACAACTTTAATGTTGTGCATTTTATTAACTCAATATTTCTATGGTGACCATGAAGGAGCCCAGAGTAGATTTCTCTCCTTCATCTGAACTTTACAAGGAACTGGAGTCTTGGTATGAGTAGAGGCCCCTTTTGCCTGACCACCTTCATAGACAGTTCAGACAAATTTGGTAAGTCTCTCCTGGTTCTCAAATCTCCCATAATGGTTGATGATCCTGAATTTTACTTGTCAGTGTAGAAGGTACCTGCCCTCTCCCAGTTGAAAGATATTGGGATGTACCCAAAAAGTGTCTGGGTGGGGCTTGGTTGAAAGATACCAAGGTTGCTCAGTTGTAGGAGACTGAGTGGTCTGTGCTGAGTGATTAGGTCAGAGGCTTATCTGATGCTTTTCCTCAGATTGTCTGCTTTCACATAATTTGTCAGGATAAAAGTGAAGATATTACATGAAAGCTTTGCTCCAAAAAAAGGGACAAGACTGCTCCCAGTTATGACTCTCTCAGGTGACTGAGAAATTTATGGGAGTGATGGAGGCCAAGTCCTCTTACCATGCAGTGTTCCCATAAGGAAACCACTCATTTTTAAAATGCTTTCACATCCAAATGTCACAGAGAAGAATTGGCCATTCAGTAATCCAAGATCCACAGTGGTCCTAGACTGCTGAGGGTAGAATCTAAGTCACATAAGACAGCTGAAATGACTCTAGGGTGATACTCAGAGGATATTCACAAGCAGGATACCAGCACATCACACAATTACACTAGTGAATTTTATCCCTGACAAAGTCAGTGTAAAATGGGAAATAGGGCCTCTCAAAAACAGAAACAAGAGGCATCAGAAAGCCAGCCTCTAACTAACACCCCAGCCAGGGTTATGTACATACCAAACTTATACTGGCAAATACCTATTTAACTGGGGAAATTATACTAAAGTAGACCTTAACATAAAATTACCAAACATTGGGGTTCATCTGATATTCCAAAATTGATATTTTTGCAAACAAATTTAGAATACGCTGGCTATAAGATCAAACAGACTGAATGGAATACTTACTTTGACTGGTATCTAGAAGCTTCTCTTAAAACTATATCAGAACAAAAAAGTTGCTAGCACTTTGTCACTGATTCGGTCTCTCCCTCAGCTCCTCCCACATGTCTTCTTCTATCTGAATTACTTGGAAAATGTAAGTGTTAGTTGTTTCCATCTCTTTGCAACCCCATGGACTGTAGCCCACCATGCTCCTCTGTCCATGAAATTCTCCAGGCAAGAATACTGGAGTGGTAGTCATTCCCTTCTCCAGGGGATCTTCCTGACTCAGGGTTAGAACCAGCATCTCCTGCATTGAAAGCCAATTCTTTACCATTTGAGCCACCAGGGAAGGCCATATGCCATCTTTTTTTTCTCTTCAAACTCTTCTACTTCTTGCTGCTCCCCTTTTCCCAGCAAAGGAGGATTTGTTTTTGCTTTGGCTCCATCCCTTCATAGAAAAAATCTATTACAGGGAGAACTGAACCATTCTCAGTGCTTATTTATGCACTCTAGGTCCTGAACAGAATTTAGAGCCTTGGCTGAGAAATTTCCCAGTCCAAGTCAGGATCATTGAGATTTGCTCAGGAAGTCAAGTTACCCATTTGATCCTATGAGGCCAGGTTTTCAAATCTACATCACTAATACAGCTCTTAGTTTCTGAAAGCAAAGCAAAGGAATAAACAAAGAAAGCAGAGTGGAAACACCCCTTAATGTACTTTGAATCACAGTCAGAAGCTCGTACTGAATGGAAGGAATTAGCTTAGAAATTATTCAAACTTATCTCAGAGGTTTTTCCTAAAACTGTAAATTCAACAGTGCAAGCAAAAATCAACCGAATTTATTCTGGACTATTATGAAATAATTGGAAAACAAAAAAAGATACCATTTAAACAACATTCCAGCTTGAAACCTGAGCTATTTTTAAACCACCAAAATGATCTTTACTTATTTTTGTCTTTTTAGAAGGTTTAGATGAAGATTTGGCTATCAAGCCAAAAGACGATCTAGATTTATATGCGGCTAAGTCACTTCAGTCGTGGCCGACTCTGTGTGACCCCATACACGGCAGCCCACCAGGCTCCCCGTCCCTGGGATTCTCCAGGCAAGAACACTGGAGTGGGTTGCCATTTCCTTCTCCAATGCATGAAAGTGAAAAGTGAAAGTGAAGTCACTCAGTCATGTCCGACCCTCAGTGATCCCGTGGACTGCAGCCTTCCAGGCTCCTCCATCCATGGGATTTTCCAGGCAAGAGGACTGGAGTGGGGTGCCATTGCCTTCTCCAGATTGATATGAATCATACACAAACACTCTTGTTGCATTGGCTGACCAACTTTTCCAAACCATTAAAATAAAAGGGGATATCTACAAAAATTATGAACCTTCAATTATGCCAATTAAGTTCATGGTTCCAGCTCAAGTTTAACCAACCCCAGCGGCCGATAGCGCTGGGCTGCAACAGGGCAGGAACGGCCAAGAGGAACTACCCCGAGTCGGAGGCCAGGGGCGGCGGCCGGGAGAAGCTACCCCACTTCCGAGGTTGGAGGGGAAAGGGGGGACGGCCGAGAAGAGCCACCCCATGTCCGAGGCCAGAGGCAGCAGCCAGGAAGAGCCATCCAGCTTCTGAGGCCAGGGGCGGCGGCTGGGAGAAGCAACACCACATCCAAGGAGTGGTGGCTGTGCGGGCACAGGAGGGCCTAGAGGAGCTATCCTACATTGAAGGTCAGGAAGAGTGGCGGTGAGGAGATACCCCTCATCCAAGGTAAGGAGCAGTGGCTGCGCTTTGCTGGAGCAGCTGTGAAGAGATACCCCATGCCCAAGGTAAGAGAAACCCAAGTAAGACGGTAGGTGTTGTAAGAGGGCATCAGAGGGCAGACACGCTGAAATCATACTCACAGAAAACTACTCAATCTAATCACACTAGGACCACAGCCTTGCCTAACTCAATGAAACTAAGCCATGCCTGCCGGGCAACCCAAGACAGGCGGGTCATGGTGGAGAGGTCTGACAGATTCTGGTCCACTGGAGAAGGAAATGGCAAGCCACATCAGTATTCTTGCCTTGAGAACCCCATGAACAGTATGAAAAGGCAAAATGATAGGATACCAAAAGAAGAACTCCCCAGGTCATTATGTGCCCAATATGCTACTGGAGATCAGTGGAGGAATAACTCCAGAAAGAATGAAGGGATGGAGCCAAAGCAAAAACAATACCCAGCTGGGGATGTGACTGGTGATAGAAGCAAGGTCCGATGCTGTAAAGAGCAATATGGCATAGGAACCTGGAATGTCAGGTCCATGAATCAAGGCATATTGGAAGTGGTCAAACAAGAGACGGCAAGAGTAAATATCGACATTCTAGGAATCAGCGAACTAAAATGGACTGGAATGGGTGAATTTAACTCAGATGACCATTATCTACTACTGCGGGCAGGAATCCCTCAGAAGAAATGGAGTAGCCATCATGGTCAACAAAAGAATCGAAAATGCAGTAATTGGATGCAATCTCAAAAATGACAGAATGATCTCTGTTCATTTCCAAGGCAAACCATTCAATATCACAGTAATCCAAGTCTATGCCCCAATCAGTAACGCTGAAGAAGCTGAAGTTGAACGGTTCGATGAAGACCTACAAGACCTTGTACAACTAACACCCCAAAAAGATGTCCTTTTCATTATAGGGGACTGGAATGCAAAAGCAGGAAGTCAAGAAACACCTGGAGTAACAGGCAAATTTGGCCTTGGAATGCGGAATGAAGCAGGGAAAAAACTAATAGAGTTTTGCCAAGAAAATGCACTGGTCATAGCAAACACCCTCTTCCAACAACACAAGAGAAGACTCTACCCATGGACATCACCAGATGGTCAACACCAAAATCAGACTGATTATATTCTTTGCAGCCAAAGATGGAGAAGCTATATACAGTCAACAAAAACAAGACCAGGAGCTGACTGTGGCTCAGATCACCAACTCCTTATTACCAAATTCAGACTTAAATTGAAGAAAGTGGGGAAAACTGTTAGACCATTCACGTATGATCTAAATCAAATCCCTTATGATTATACAGTGGAAGTGAGAAATAGATTTAAAGGCCTAGATCTGATAGATAAAGTGCCTGATGAACTATGGAATGATATTCGTGACATTGTACAGGAGACAGGGATCAAGACCATCCCCATCGAAAAGAAACGCAAAAAAGCAAAATGGCTGCCTGGGGAGGCCTTACAAATAGCTGTGAAAAGAAGAGAGGTGAAAAGCAAAGGAGAAAAGGAAAGATATAAAAATCTGAATGCAGAGTTCCAAAGAATAGCAAGGAGAGATAAGAAAGCCTTCTTCGGTGATCAATGCAAAGAAATAGAGGAAAACAACAGAATGGGAAAGACTAGAGATCTCTTTAAGAAAATTAGAGATACCAAGGGAACATTTCATGCAAAGATGGGCTTGATAAAGGACAGAAATGGTATGGACCTAACAGAAGCAGAAGATATTAAGAAGAGGTGGCAAGAATACACAGAAAAACTGTACAAAAAAGATCTTCACAACCCGGATAATCACAATGGTGTGATCACTCACCCAGAGCCAGACATCCTGGAACATGAAGTCAAGTGAGCCTTAGAAAGCATCACTACAAACAAAGCTAGTGGAGGTGATGGAATTCCAGTTGAGCTGTTTCAAATCCTGAAAGATGATGCTGTGAAAGTGCTGCACTCAATATCTCAGCAAATTTGGAAAACTCAACAGTGGCCACAGGACTGGAAAAGGTCAGTTTTCATTCCAATCCCAAAGAAAGGCAATGCCAAAGAATGCTCAAACTACTGCACAATTGCACTCATCTCACATACTAGCAAAGTAATGCTCAAAATTCTGCAAGCCAGGCTTCAGCAATACGTGAACCGTGAACTCCCTGATGTTCAAGCTGGTTTTAGAAAAGGCAGAGGAACCAGAGATCAAATTTCCAACATCCACTGGATCATCGAAAAAGCAAGAGAGTTCCAGAAAAACATCTATTTCTGCTTTATTGACTATGCCAAAGCCTTTGACTTGTGGATCACAAGAAACTGTGGAAAATTCTAAAAGAGATGGAAATACCAGACCACCTAACCTGCCTCTTAAGAAATCTGTATGCAGGTCAGGAAGCAACAGTTAGAACTGGACATGGAACAACAGACTGGTTCCAAATAGGAAAAGGAGTACATCAAGGCTGTATATTGTCACCCTGCTTATTTAACTTATATGTAGAGTACATCATGAGAAATGCTGGACTGGAAGAAACACAAGCTGGAATCAAGATTGCAGGGAGAAATATCAATAACCTCAGATATGCAGATGATACCACCCTTATGGCAGAAAGTGAAGAGGAGCTAAAAAGCCTCTTGATGAAAGTGAAAGAGGAGAGCGAAAAAGTTGGCTTAAAGCTCAACATTATGAAAACGAAGATCATAGCATCTGGTCTGATCACTTCATGGGAAATAGATGGGGAAACAGTGGAAACAGTGTCTGACTTTATTTTGGGGGCCTCCAAAATCACTGCAGATGGTGATTGCAGCCATGAAATTAAAAGACGCTTACTCCTTGGAAGAAAAGTTATGACCAACCTAGATAGCATATTCAAAAGCAGAGACATTACTTTGCCGACTAAGGTCCATAGAGTCAAGGCTATGGTTTTTCCAGTAGTCATGTATGGATGTGAGAGTTGGACTGTGAGGAAGGATGAGCGCCAAAGAATTGATGCGTTTGAAGTGTGGTGTTGGAGAAGACTCTTGAGAGTCCCTTTGACTGCAAGGAGATCCAACCAGTTCATTGTAAAGATCAGTCCTGGGTATTCTCTGGAAGGAATGATGCTAAAGCTGAAACTCCAGTACTTTGGCCACCTCATGAGAAGAGTTGACTCATTGGAAAAGACTCTGATGCTGGGAGGAATTGGGGACAGGAGGAGAAGGGGACGACAGAGGATGAGATGGCTGGATGGCATCACTGACTGGATGGATGTGAGTCTGAGTGAACTCCGGGAGTTGGTGATGGACAAGGAGGCCTGGCATGCTGCGATTCATGGGGTCGCAAAGAGTCAGACATGACTGAGGGACTGAACTAAACTGAACTGAATTAGTTTAATTCCCAACCAAAAGAGAATGCTACCTTGAAGGGAAAAAAAGTCCTACTTAGGAGACCCAGATTTTTGCTCCCTGTGCCTTGAGACCAGAGCTCTTAGAATCACTTGTATACACTGTCTCTAATTTCTGAAACTGAAGGAAAAAAATGAACAAAACATTTAAAATTTTTTTCTTATTCTATTATTTACATCTAGTAAGTTTTATATTGTGATACCTAATTCATGGCTTATTCCAACTGTTGTTTACAACTAGTGACTTTCATATTTTGATATCTGATTCATGACTAAATTTAGAAAATGAAGGTAGATCTCTTGTTGTGTCTGTAGGAATATATGTGTGTCTCAGTATGTATCTTTTTCTTTGGATAATATTACTGAAGTTAATTTGTAAATAAACTTTATTTAACTGGCCTAAAGAAGAGTAAGCACTTACAAATCAAACAATTCTAAATACTTCTAAATACAAGAGAAATTAAGCTAAATGAATTTCACATTCACATGAACTGAAGAATATTTAATATTAAATTGACACCCATTATTAATGTTTAAGTTTGTTCACCTAATTAGTATAGACATGTCTAGAGTCAACAACATCAATATCGTGCCTAGGTTTAATATAAGCTAAAAAAAATCTTATATCTGTTGCAAATTTGTCAGCAAAAAAAAAAAAATAACTCAATGTGAAAAAACTTTTAAGGAAAGAAATGTAAATGAGAGAAAAGCTTTTAGATAAATTCTATTAATAATAATTATGTTTTAGGAATGTCTATTTTAATCTCTCCAGATTTTGGTAACTTGAATTTCCAGGGTTGTGCTAAATTAAGTGATGGAAGTTTATTGAATACCTAAGTGACTTCCAAATAAAATGCGGAAACATTAATAACTGAACACTGGCTTCCTCTTACAGTGAAACTAAGGATATTGAGGACCATTCATGAGTATGTTTGGTACCATCCTGAGGTGATGTCTATAAGAAAACAAATGTGTTTATAAATTATCATTGGTATTTATGTTCATCAATCTACAGAATGCTAAAGGACAGTTTGTGGTTGCTTTAAGAAAGTTGGATGTGTATTTTCAGTAAAGAAAGTATGAGAATTGAAATTGCATTTTATTAAGGGAAAAGGAAGTAGGTCTATTTTATAGGTGGCGATCTCTAGATGAGCAAATTAAGTGATGGCTACAGAGAGTGAGGAAAGTTTGTGAAAAGTAGACCCCTAGAAAAGAGTTTTGTGCATACTACAAGTCTTCTTAAGATGTTGAACTTCTCTTGATAAGAGATTTTAAGTTTCTTTACCTCTTAAGTGATCTGTTATGTATTCATCTTTGAATCATTTATTGTAATTTGGCTAAGTGAATTACTGTTGTTTCAAAGTAACCTTGGGCTTCCCTGATGGCTCAGCTGGTAAAGAATCAGCCTGCAATGTGGGAGACCTAGGTTGGATCCCTGGGTTGGGAAGATCCTCTGGAGAAGGGAACGGGCTACCCATTCCAGTATTCTGGCCTGGAGAATTCCATGGACTGTATAGTCCATGATGTCACAAAGAGTCAGACACAAATGAGTGACTTTCACTTTGCTTCTTCATTTCAAAGTAACCTAGGATCCTATCCTACCGATTGTTCTAAACCCTTTAGATATTTATTGACAAAACTTCCGGAATCAAAATTTAATGAAGTCTTTTGACCTCTGGCTAACTTTGGAATGTTTCAAAGGGCCCCTGGAACATCCCAAAGAGAGATATTAAACTAATTAGGTTCATTTGGTGTGTTAATTTACATGGGAAGTATGGTCAAATGAGTATAACTTTTCTTAGGTTGTATTCTATGGTTGTTGTTGTTTGGTTATTAAGCCTTGTCTCTTTTGCAGCCCCATGGACTCTAGCCCACCTGGCTCTTCTGTCCATGGGATTTCCCAGGCAAGAATACTGGAGTGGGTTGCCATTTCCTTCTCCAGGGGATATTTTCAAACCAGAGACAAAACCTGAAATTCCTGTAATGCAGGTGAATTCTTTACTGCTGAGCCACCAGGACTTCCCAAATGTTACTAATAAAGATATCCTAGAAATTATATGGAATTCCTAAAATTCTGATGTGTCCTGGTAAAATGTTGTTAGACTTAATTCTGGTTATTATCTACAAATGTTATATGTCACAGCACTCACCAAGTTACTTTGTCAATTGCATTATAATTAGATTGTAAATGTGCCTTAAGTCTTTTGTCATTATAGGCAGTTATGGTTTAATTCTGTTGTTGAAAAATGCTTCCTCTTCATAAAGATTAATAGAAAGAATTTTTGGGTAAATACAAATTTCTGGCTTTCAGACTATAGTGTTGAACTGGGTAAGAAATCCAAAATCTAATGGGAAATCCTGATGGCTTCATAAAGCTGTTAACAGAAAGGATTAGAGAAGACTGTGTGAACTGGTTATAATTTTTATGGTTTCTATCTGAAAATTTTATGACTTGAATCCATATACCACATTGTAAAGAAAACCTTCACCTTGAACTAATTATAACATACAGTAATTTTATAAATTATACTTTTGCAAGCAAAACAGGGAAGCCTGGCATGCTGCAGTTCATGGGGTCACAAAGAGTTGGACACAACTGAGCGACTGAACTGAAATTGAAAGCAAAATTGAAACATTTATTGTTTTTGTCTATCTTCTCCCTCCAGAGATTGTAAACTATTAGGTTTCCAGTAGTTTTATAGGATAAATTAGGGTTCTTACTTTGGCCACCTCATGCGAAGAGTTGACTCATTGGAAAAGACCCTGATGCTGGGAGGGATTGGGGACAGGAGGAGAAGGGGACGACAGGATGAGGTGGCTGGATGGCATCACTGACTTAATGGACGTGAGTCAGAGTGAACTCCAGGAGTTGGTGATGGACAGGGAGGCCTGGCGTGCTGTGGTTCATAGGGTCGCAAAGAGTTGGACACGACTGAGCGACTGAACTGAACTGAACTGAATAAGGGAAGAATTCACCTAAGTGAAATGTGTGATAAGCTCTTGATATGACTTTCCTACCTCTGAGGGTTTTTTTTAAAAGTTCAGGCTGAGAGTCCTTATAAAAGTTTTAGTAAAGCAAAAAATCTACATGATAAATTATAGTTATATAAATTATCAGGTCAAGTTTTTGAAGCCAGACTTATTTTGTAAACAAATTATTTTTAATTTGGGCATATTTGGTAGAAATGAGGGTAATTTGGGAGAGAAAAAGAGTGTTCCAATGAATGTTAAATCCAAATTTTGTACTAAGTCACTTCCCAGATAGTTTCTTGCAGTTATACTGTACTAATATAAAGTTAACTGTATTATTAAAAGGACACTATAAATTTTGTTTCTGAAGCTAATTTTTGTAATAACTGAATGAAGATCAGATGCCCAATGGCCTGCAACCAGGGGATTATGTGCACTGGAAGACATAATTTAAAGGATTATCTCCAACTGGATGGAAGGACTTTTATCAGGTACTCTTAATTAGCTCATACACAGTGAAACTGAGCAAGCTGACTCTTGACTTAATTCTCATTTTCAGAGGCCCCAACACTGAACTGGTCTATAGAGCAGACTGCTGACCTCAAAATCACCTTAAAAAGATGCTCAAACAGAGGAGACTACACTTCAGTGAGAATGAGACTAACACACATCAGAAGCAGACAGCTTAAACAAGATAATGAACTGATTTGTTTGATCATTTATAATGTTTTCTTGACTTCTTGGATCTTTGTATATAAATCAAGTGTTTTACTATAATGAACACAGTTCTATGCTAGTTTGAAAAAGCATTCCAATGTTGGGTTGTGGCCTATTACCTGTATCTAGTACTTATAGATTACCTTGCTGAATCTCTATACTCCAAGGCTCTAATTGGATGACCTTAGAAAATTTATTTTAGAAAAAAAGGAAGTTCAGTCTATTCAGGCTGCTCTTGGTATTACTAGGTGGTATGCTCTCACCAACCAATTAATAATATCTGCTCTGACCCTGGCCATAAATATGAATTTCCTCTAAAGTTACTCAAGGTCAATCAGAGTAACAAGCAAGAGTTCAGCCAAAGAATAAAACCCCCCACAACTATGGGATGAATATATGTGGTTAAACCAGGCTGTGGTCCCTTAAGTATTAAGGCCTTCCTTTATCTTAGGAACAATTAAATTATACTAAGAACAAGCAGCCTGGTAACAATAGGAAACTGGACTGGGAGCTTTATGGACAGTGTCAATATAAAATTTCCCTGAAAGACAAAGATTGGTACAGACTATGGTTTTTCCAGTGGTCATGTATGGATGTGAGAGTTGGACTGTGAAGAAGGCTGAGCGCCGAAGAATTGATGCTTTTGAAATGTGGTGTTGGAGAAGACTCTTGAGAGTCCCTTGGACTGCAGGGAGATCCAACCAGTCCATTCTGAAGGAGATCAGCCCTGGAATTTCTTTGGAAGGAATGATGCTAAAGCTAAAACTCCAGTACTTTGGCCACCTCATGCGAAGAGTTGACTCATTGGAAAAGACTCTGATGCTGGGAGGGATTGAGGGCAGGAGGAGAAGGGGATGACAGAGGATGAGATGGCTGGGTGGCATCACTGACTCGATGAACGTGAGTCTGAGTGAACTCTAGGAGCTGATGATGGACAAGGAGGCATGGCATACTGCAATTCATGGGGTCACAAAGAGTCGGACACGACTGAGCGACTGAACTGAATTGAACTGAGACTAAGTTGGATGATCTGACCTATACTGAGCTACACTTAATGTAAGTTCTCAGCTGAACTCTTATTTATGACTTTAATTTTACTGCTAGTTATGTTACTTGTACTTTTCCTATTTTATTAATTCAAGATTAATTACCATATGTGTGACAGAAACTTTGATTAAAAAATATGTAGTTTAAATGAGATTAATGATTGTAATAGTGTTACTCTAGATATGTAAAGATACACCAATAGAGAATTTTTCCTGGACTATAACAGTTTAGGTAAGACAGGTCGGTCTAGAGCTCTTTGATTACTGTTGATAGATCTAGTCCATTAATAGCACATTGAATGGCCTATCAGTGAAACCTTCACCAGACCTAGGAATCAGTCTTCTGAGCACTGTGGGATAAAATGGTCATGGAATGCTTCCCAAAGTATGCTCAAATTTATTACCATGAGTGGACTCTGTCAACTGCAAATTGGTGCTTGTCACCTACTCTACAAGGATTAAATCATGTACTGCTGTCACTACTGACTTTCAACACTTTCAACACCCCCTGAAAGAAGTTCAGGATGGAGAGCAAAAATTAGGCACTCTGTGCTCAGGGAGATACTGGAAGGACAGTATTATATAGCCTGATATTATTAATCACCTCATAACTAGAAAAGTTTTAAAGTCCCTCATGGTGATGACCATACTTAGAGACTAGCTAGCAAAGCTTCATGAGACTAGCAGAAAATTTCTGGAAAAACATGTGCTTGATTGCATGTATTCTCCCTTCACCAAAATGATGTGTATACTGACCTTCCTCCCTGCTTCTTTGGAACAGTTTCTCAGAAATATACGTAGTGCTATATCCCAGGCTGCAGTCCTCATTTTGCCCCCAATAAAACTTAACTCACAATTTCATGTAGTGCATTTTTAAAGTCAACAAACATGAGTGGCCATGGAGATTACAATCTGAGAAATTAATATCAATAGTGATTGATCCAATTATGTTCATTTGGTTCCTGCAGAAGACAATTAAAATCACTCTGGGGGTGATACTTTGAAAATCTCAGTCAGTTCAGTTCAGTCGCTCAGTCGTGTCCGACTCTTTGCGACCCCATGAATCGCAGCACGCCAGGCCTCCCTGTCCATCACCAACTCCCGGAGTTCACTCAGACTGGCGTCCATCGAGTCCGTGATGCCATCCAGCCATCTCATCCTCAGTCGTCCCCTTCTCCTCCTGCGCCCAATCCCTCCCAGCATCAGAGTCTTTTCCAATGAGTCAACTCTTCGCATGAGGTGGCCAAAATACTGGAGTTTCAGCTTTAGCATCATTCCTTCCAAAGAAATCCCAGGGTTGATCTCCTTCAGAATGGACTGCTTGGATCTCCTTGCAGTCCAAGGGACTCTCAAGAGTCTTCTCCAACACCACACTTCAAAAGCATCAATTCTTTGGCACTCAGCCTTCTTCACAGTCCAACTATCGCATCCATACATGACCAAAGGAAAAACCATAGCCTTGACTAGATGGACCTTAGTCGGCAAAGTAATGTCTCTGCTTTTGAATATGCTATCTAGGTTGGTCATAACTTTTCTTCCAAGGAGTAAGCGTCTTTTAATTTCATGGCTGGAATCACCATCTGCAGTGATTTTGGAGCCCCAAAAAATAAAGTCTGACACTGTTTCCACTGTTTCCCCATCTATTTCCCATGAAGTGATGGGACCAGATGCCATGATCTTCATTTTCTGAATGTTGAGCTTAAAGCCAATTTCATCAAGAGGCTTTTTAGTTCCTCTTCACTTTCTGCCATAGGCTGGTGTCATCTGCATATCTGAGGTTATTGATATTTCTCCCTGCAATCTTGATTCCAGCTTGTGTTTCTTCCAGTCCAGCGTTTCTCATGATGTACTCTGCATAGAAGTTAAATAAGCAGGGTGACAATATACAGCCTTGACGTACTCCTTTTCCTATTTGGAACCAAGTTTGTTGTTCCATGTCCAGTTCTAACTGTCGCTTACTGACCTGCATACAGATTTCTCAAGAGGCAGGTTAGGTGGTCTGGTATTCCCATCTCTTTCAGAATTTTCCACAGTTTCTTGTGATCCACACAGTCAAAGGCTTGGGCATAGTCAATAAATCAGAAATAGATGTTTTTCTGGAACTCTCTTGCTTTTTCCATGATCCAGCGGATGTTGGAAATTTGATCTCTGGTTCCTCTGCCTTTTCTAAAACCAGTTTGAACATCAGGGATTTCATGGTTCACATATTGCTGAAGCGTGGCTTGGAAAATTTTGAGCATTACTTTACTAGCATGTGAGATGAGTGCAATTGTGCGGTAGTTTCAGCATTCTTTGGCATTGCCTTTCTTTGGGATTGGAATGAAAACTGACCTTTTCCAGTCCTGTGGCCACTGTTGAGTTTTCCAAATTTGCTGACATATTGAGTGCAGCACTTTCACAGCATCATCTTTCAGGATTTGAAACAGCTCAACTGGAATGCCATCACCTCCACTAGCTTTGTTGGTAGTGATGCTTTCTAAGGCCCACTTGACTTCACATTCCAAGATGTCTGGCTCTAGATGAGTGATCACACCATTGTGATTATCTGGGTCGTGAAGATCTTTTTTGTACAGTTTTTCTGTGTATTCTTGCCACCTCTTCTTAATATCGTCTGCTTCTTTTTAGGTCCATACCATTTCTATCCTTTATCAAGCCCATCTTTGCATGAAATGTTCCCTTGGTATCTCTAATTTTCTTGAAGAGATCTCTAGTCTTTCCCATTCTGTTGTTTTCCTCTATTTCTTTGCATTGATCACTGAAGAAGGCTTTCTTATCTCTCCTTGCTATTCTCTGGAACTCTGCATTCAGATGCTTATATCTTTCCTTTTCTCCTTTGCTTTTCACCTCTCTTCTTTTCACAGCTATTTGTAAGGCCTCCCCAGGCAGCCATTTTGCTTTTTTGCATTTCTTTTTCATGGGGATGGCCTTGATCCCTGTCTCCTGTACAATGTCATGAACCTCATTCCATAGTTCGTCAGGCACTTTATCTATCAGATCTAGGCCCTTACATCTATTTCTCACTTCCACTGTATAATCATAAGGGATTTGATTTAGGTCATACCTGAATGGTCTAGCGGTTTTCCCTACTTTCTTCAATTTAAGTCTGAATTTAGCAATAAGGAGTTGGTGATCTGAGCCACAGTCAGCTCCTGGTCTTGTTTTTGTTTACTGTATAGAGCTTCTCCATCTTTGGCTGCAAAGAATATAATCAGTCTGATTTTGGTGTTGACCATCTGGTGACGTCCATGTGTAGAGTCTTCTCTTGTGTTGTTGGAAGAGGGTGTTTGCTATGACCAGTGCATTTTCTTGGCAAAACTCTATTAGTCTTTGCTCTGCTTCATTCCACATTCCAAGGCCAAATTTGCCTGTTACTCCAGATGTTTCTTGACTTCCTACTTTTGCATTGCAGTCCCCTATAATGAAAAGGACATCTTTTTTGGGTGTTAGTTCTAAAAGGTCTTGTAGGTCTTCATAGAACCGTTCAACTTCAGCTTCTTCAGCGTTACTGATTGGGGCATAGAATTGGATTACTGTGATATTGAATGGTTTGCCTTGGAAATGAACAGAGATCATTCTGTCATTTTTGAGATTGCATCCAAGTACTGAATTTTGGATTCTTATGACCATGATGGCTACTCCATTTCTTCTGAGGGATTCCTGCCCGCAGTAGTAGATATGATGGTCATCTGAGTTAAATTCACCCATTCCAGTCCATTTTAGCTCGCTAATTCCTAGAATGTCGACATTCACCCTAGCCATCTCGTTTGACCACTTCCAATTTGCTTTGATTCATGGACCTGACATTCCAGGTTCCTATGCAATATTGCTCTTTACAGCTTCGGACCTTGCTTCTATCACCAGTCACATCCCCAGCTGGGTATTGTTTTTGCTTTGGCTCCATCCCTTCATTCTTTCTGGAGTTATTTCTCCACTGATCTCCAGTGGCATATTGGGCACCTAATGACCTGGGGAGTTCCTCTTTTGGTATCCTATCATTTTGCCTTTTCATACTGTTCATGGGGTTCTCAAGGCAAGAATACTGATGTGGCTTGCCATTCCCTTCTCCAGTGGACCAGAATCTGTCAGACCTCTCCACCATGACCCACCCGTCTTAGGTTGCCCAGCAGGCATGAATTAGTTTCATTGAGTTAGACAAGGCTATGGTCCTAGTATGATTAGATTGACTAGTTTTCTGTGAATATGGTTTCAGTGTGTCTGCCCTCTGATGCCCTCTTGCAACAATCTAGGCAAAAGGATTTAAAAAGAAACAAAAGACAAATATGAACTAACCTTCAGAAATTACCAAATACACAAAGTAAGATTAAGCATGGAATAAACGTAAACAGCAATAGAAAATAACAGAAATATGGACAGTATGAATTTCAGATAATGAGAGAAATATCATAAGGAGACTATGAAATAATTTTACAATGATTAAGCACATAAATTATTAATCACAACTTAGGTGGCTCAGATGCTCAAGAATCTGCCTGCAATGCAGGAGACCCAACTTTGATCTCAGGGTTGGGAAGATCTCCTGGAGAAGGGAGCAGGAACCCACTCCAGAAATCTTGCCTGGAGAATGCCATGGACAGGAGAGCCTGCCAGTCTACAATCCATAGGATCACAGTCAGACACAACTAAGCAATGAGCACTTACTTACTTACTAAAAAAGGTTAGATATAAAAAGCTAAACAGAATGTCTTAAAATTTTTAAATATATAAATGAATTTAAAAAGCTGTAAATGAGTATTATAATGTTAGATATGTTCAGGAAGCAGCAAGTTAGACCTGAGGAAACTGTGAAGATTGAAATAGCAAAAATGTTATAAAATACTTAACAGTTTCCAAGGAGGAAACTATGGTGACTTCATGAGTCAGGCTTTCCCTTTACTGCTTTAGTTCATATCTGAAGTTTACCTCAGTTCAGTTCAGTCACTCAGTTGTGTCCGAGTCTTTGCGACCCAATGGACTGCAGCACGCCAGGCTTCCAGTCATGACCAACTCCAGGAGTCTACTCAAACTCATGTCCATTGAGTCAGTGCCTCCATCCAACCATCTCATCCTCTGTCATCCCCTTCTAGTCCTACCCTCAATCTTTCCCAGCATCAACGTCTTTTCAAATGAGTCAGTTCTTTGCATAGGTGGCCAAAGTACTAGAGTTTCAGCTTCAACATCAATCCTATCAATGAATATTCAGGACTGATTTCCTTTAGGATGGACTGGTTAGATCTCCTTGCAGTCCAAGGGACTCTCAAGAGTCTTCTACAACACCACAGTTCAAAAGCATCAATACTTCAGTGCTAAGCTTTCTCTATGGTCCAACTCTAACATCCATACATGACTACTGGAAAAACAATAGCTTTGACTAGATGGACCTATGTTGGCAAAGTAATGCCTCTGTTTTTTAATAAGCTCTAGGTTGGTCATAACTTTTCTTCCAAGGAGCAAGTGTCTTTTAATTTCATGGCTGCAGTCAATAAATGCAGTGATTTTGGAGCCAAAAATAATAATAAAGTCTGACATTGTTTCCACTGATTTTCCATCTATTTGCCATGAAGTAATGGGACCAGATACGATGACCTTAGTTTTCTGAATGTTGAGCTTTAAGCCAACTTTTTCACTCTCCTCTTTCACTTTCATCAAGAGGCTTTTTAGTTCTTCTTTACTCTCTGCCATAAGGGTGGTGTCATCTGCATTTCTGAGGTTATGATATTTCTCCCAGCAATCTTGATTCAAGCTTCTGCTTCATTCAGCCCAGCATTGCCATGATGTACTCTGCATATACGTTAAAGAAGCAGGATGACAATATACAGCCTTGACGTAGTCCTTTTCCTATTTGGAACCAGTCTGTTGTTCCATGTCCAGATCTAACTGTTGCTTCTTGACCTGCATACAGATTTCTCAGGAGGCAGGTCAGGTGGTCTGGTATTCCCATCTCTTTCAGAATTTTCCACAGTTTATTGTGATTTACAGAGTCAAAGGCTTGGGCATAGTCAGTAAAGCAGAAATAGATGTTTTTCTGGAACTCTCTTGCTTTTTCCATGATCCAGCAGATGTTGGCAATTTGATCTCTGTTTCCTCTGCCTTTTCTAAAACCAGCTTGAACATCTGGAAGTTCATGGTTCACATACTGTTAAAGCCTGGCTTGGAGAATTTTGAGAATTACTTTACTAACGTGTGAGATGAGTGCAATTGAACAGTAGCTTGAGCATTCTTTTGCATTGCCTTTCTTTGGGATTGGAATGAAAACTGACCTTTTCCAGTCCTGTGTCTACTGCTGAGTTTTCCAAATTCGCTGACATATTGAGTGCAGCACTTTCACAGCATCATCTTTCAGGATTTGAAATAGCTCAACTGGAATTCCATCACTTCCACTAGCTTTGTTCATAGTGATGCTTTCTAGGGCCCACTTGATTTCACATTCCAGGATGTCTGGCTCTAGGTGAGTGATCACACCATTGTGATGATCTCGGTCATGAAGATTTTTTTTGTACAGTCCTTCTGTGTATTCTTCCCACATCTTAATATCTTCTGCTTCTGTTAGTTCCTTGCCATTTCTGTCCTTTATTGAGCCCATCTTTGCATGAAATACTCCCTTGGTATCTCTAATTTTCTTGAAGAGATCTCTAGTCTTTCCCATTGTGTTGTTTTCCTCTATTTCTTTGCACTGATCACTGAGAAAGGCTTTCTTATCTCTCCTTGCTATTCTTTGGAACTCTGCATTCAAATAGATATATCTTTCCTTTTCTCCTTTGCCTTTCACTTCTCTTCTTTTCACAGCTGTTTGCAAGGTCTTCTCAGACAACCATTTTGCCTTTCTACATTTCTTTTTCTTGGATATGGTCTTGATCCCTGTCTCCTGTATAATGTCATGAACCTCCATCCATAGTTCTTCAAGCACTCTGTCTATCATATCTAATCCCTTGAATCTATTTGTCACTTCCACTGTATAATCATAAGGGATTTGATTTAGGTCATACCTGAATGGTCTAGTGGTTTTCCCCACTTTCTTCAATTTAAGTCTGAATTTGGCAATAAGGAGTCCATGGTCTGTGCCACAGTCAGCTCCTGGTCTTGTTTTTGCTGACTGTATAGAGTGTCTCCATCTTTGGCTGCAAAG
Organism: Oryx dammah; assembly: GCF_014754425.2. Taxonomy (NCBI): domain Eukaryota; kingdom Metazoa; phylum Chordata; class Mammalia; order Artiodactyla; family Bovidae; genus Oryx; species Oryx dammah. The sequence continues at coordinate 58,906,141 of NW_024070209.1, forward strand.
AATATCATTAATCTGATTTCATTATTGACCATCTGGTGATGTCCATGTGTCAGTTCAGTTCAGTTCAGTTCAGTCACTCAGTCGTGTCCAACTCTCTGTGACCCCATGAATCGCAGCACGCCAGGCCTCCCTGTCCATCACCATCTCCCGGAGTTCACTCAGACTCATGTCCATCGAGTTCGTGATGCCATCCAGCCATCTCATCCTCAGTCGTCCCTTTCTCCTCCTGCCCCCAGTCCCTCCCAGCATCAGAGTCTTTTCCAATGAGTCAACTCTTCACATGAGGTGGCCAAAGTACTGGAGTTTCAGCTTTAGCATCATTCCGTCCAAAGAAATCCCAGGGCTGATCTCCTTCAGAATGGACTGGTTGGACCTCCTTGCAGTCCAAGGGACTCTCAAGAGTCTTCTCCAACACCACAGTTCAAATGCATCAATTCTTCGGCGCTCAGCCTTCTTCACAGTCCAACTCTCACATCCATACATGACCACAGGAAAAACCATAGCCTTGACTAGACGGACCTTTGTTGGTAAAGTAATGTCTCTGCTTTTGAATATGCTATCTAGGTTGGTCATAACTTTTCTTCCAAGGAGTAAGCGTCTTTTAATTTCATGGCTGGAATCACCATCTGCAGTGATTTTGGAGCCCCAAAAAATAAAGTCTGACACTGTTTCCACTGTCCTCTTTTGTTGTTGGAAGAGGGTGTTTGCTATCACCAGTGTGTTTTCTAAGCAAAACTCTATTAGCCATTGCCCTGCTTCATTCTGTACTTCAAGGCCAAATCTGCCTGTTACTCCAGGTATTTCTTGACTTCCTACTTTTGCATTCTTCCCCTATAATGCAAAGGACATCTTTTGGGGGTATTACATCTAGAAGGTCTTGTAGGTCTTCATAGAACCATTCAACTTCAGCTTCTTCAGCATTATTGGTCCGGGCATAGACTTGGATTAGTGTGATTTTGAATAGTTTGTAAACGAACAGAGATGATTCTGTCATTTTTGAGATTGCATCCAAGTACTGCATTTCAGACCCTTTTGTTGACTATGATGGTTACTTCATTTCTTCTAAGGGATTCTTGCCCACCATAGAAGATATAATGATCATCTAAGTTAAATTCACCCATTCCAGTCCATTTTAGTTTGCTGATTCCTAAAATGTTGATATTCATTCTTGCCATCTCCCATTTGACCACTTCCAATTTGCCTTGATTCATGAACCTAACATTCCAAGTTCCTATGCAATATTGCTCTTAAAGCATTGGACTTTACTTCCATCTCCAGTCACATCCACAGCTGGGTGTTGTTTTTGCTTTGGCTCCATCCCTTCATTCTTTCTGGAGTTATTTCTCCACTGATCTCCAGCAGCATATTGGGCACCTACCAACCTGGGGAGTTCATCGTTCAGTTCCTTTTTGCCTTTTCATACTGTTCATGGGGTTCTCAAGGCAAGAATACTAAGTAGTTTGCCATTCCCTTCTCCAGTGGACCACGTTTTGTCTGAAGTACCTAGATAATAACATTTGATACACATTTTCAGAGTTGTTTTACAGATGTGAAAAGCTCTCCCATCAAATGTAAGATGTCAACTACCTGATGACCATGAACATATAGCCTCAGGCCTCCAGCAGCCTAAGGACTGATAATACTAACCCCTATGACACCACCGTGTTATCTCATCAATCAATCAAAGAATTGTGCATTAGCTGATTACATACCCTGCTACCCTCCTCCTCACCTGGCTTTTAAAAACTCTTTGCCAAAACCCTTTGAGGGGCTCATGCTTGAGCTCTTGGGCATGAGCCACCCACCTCCCTGCATGGCCCTGCAAGAAAGCTTTCTCTGCTGCAAACTCCAAAGTTTTCATGTGTTTGGCCACATTGTGTGTTGGGCACATGAACCTGGACTAACGATATGAGTTTTAAGGATAGTGAGAAAGTGCTATATGCGAATATTAGGACTTAACAGTGAAGATAATAGAGAAATAATGTGAAAGATAATTGTGGGGAAACTATGCCAACAAAACATCAATTAATAGTCAATCTAAGAAAGAGATGGAAAAGTTTATTTGAGCCAAACTGAGGATTATAACCCAGGGGACAGCTTCTCAGAGAGTTCTGAGAACTGTTCTGAAGAGGTAATGGGGGAGGTCAGTATATATGTGATTTTGGTGAAATGAATACATGCAATCAAGCACACATCTCAGCAGAAGGCTGCAACTAGCCAGATGGACAGATATCTTAGTTAATGGTTTTGGTGTTTTCCTGAATATCAGAAATTGTAAGAATCCAGGTTCATAAAAAATTTCCTCTGAAAATATCTAACTATCTGAAGACTCATTCTGCTAGTTTTGCCCCAATCTTCAGTATTGAAGGTCAGCAATTGCAGTGACCAGTAACTTGAATATGTGCAGAACTGGATGGTAGGCAACATTCTCTATTTTACAACCTCTTCCCTTTCAGTCTTAATTTCAACCCAGGTTTGGGAGGCATTTTGGGACCAATTTGTCCCATGGCATTAGAAATGCTCACTCCCAGGTTAGGCAAGGATTTTCTTGAAAGGCTACTTAATGTATTATTGGGCTAGGCTCTGTCAACAGTAATCAAAAGCCTCTGGGATCCCTGTGTTTATCAGTCTTTAATGGTCCAGGAAATGTTTCTCTCTTGTTGCTTCTTCCTATATCTAGAGCTACACTATTAAAAAAATTGATCTTGTAAGACTACATATTTGGCCAATTGTTTCAAGCTGCACAATTATCATCAATTTCCTCTGAGGCTCTGTCACACATTTGGTAATGTAGCCTTGTAAAATAGGCAGAATACAAGCAATATTGCTGTAATATCAATAAAGTCATAGTAAGTATTTAAGCTAGGAACATCCATTAGGTGTGGCCTAGTGTCTCCCCAGGTTCGCTAAGCAATTAGTTCTTCACCAATCACTATCTTAAAGGAAATAATATATTGTCTTTGTACATAAAGTTCACAAAAGATAACTGCACATACAAAGAGAGTGGTGAGTCATCCTGATCCCTTCCAGGACTGAAAAAGGAATGTTATCTTTTAAGTAGTTATATGGTTGGTGCCAGAAGGAGAGAAATGAATCTTTATGGTTGAGCAGGTATTTCTGCCATAGGGGAAGTCTGGTTAACACATAATACAGAAGCATAACACACAGCTGAGGGGAGGGAGAAAGCCAAAGGATGTAGAAAAAGTTTATGTTTAAATTTTTTTGTCTTATTTTAAAATTGTGAACTTTTATTTCCTCAAATGAAATTGATAATGGCTGAGGATTCCCCAAGATTGGTGAAAGTTTTAAGGAGAATTATTGTTAAGCAAGATAATTTAAAATATATTTCAATGTAGCTACATAACAGTGAACCTGAAGAACCAAGAATAATTATTAAAATCAACTAGAAAAAAATTAATTACCTACAAAGACCAAAAGTTGTTGGACACAGATAGGATACAATTGTAGGACACAATCTAGTCAATTGTGACAGAAAGCCTGGAATTAGGGAGAAGGGAGAAACTGAGAAGGGATATAGGGAATGTTGTTGGATGGTAGATATTTGTTTACCTGGGTTGTCAAAAATCAAGAAATTGTATGTTCAAAATGAGTGCATCTTGTCTGTAAATTATACATGTTAAAAATGATCAAAGAAGACAATTTAGATGTGATAAAATTAATTCATATAGACCCACAAAATAAAGACTGCCCCAGTGGCCAGCCCACAACACAAATCCAAACTGAAATCAGTTGCACTTACAAGAAGCCTCCCTCATGTAAGGCTAACATACCCTAACCACAATCTTTGAACTCCTCTTTCTCAAGTTCTCCTTACCCTAGAAAGCAGGACCTGCCCACCTCTTAAGGAAATCCCCGACCTCGTAGCCCATCTTGCTCTTCTAATCTCTGTAAAACTGACTCTCGCGCCCAATCCCTCAGGAATAGTGCTCCACTGCTTGTGAGGTACTGAACTCCCTCAGTCCATAGATTGTTCTCCCTTGTACTCAAGGAAGACATCAAATTCATTATTTAAAATTGTTTTAGATTTTTTCATTTATCAATTAATACAATCTTTATTTAACACTTTGTGAAGCAAGCTTTCTCTGCTCAGAAGAGTGCAGAGAGCTGAAAAATAGGATGGAAGGGAAAAGAAGCTTTTATAGGATAAAGAATAAGGAACAAGGAAGACAAAAATAAAAAATGAATAGAGAACAAGACACTAAGCATAGAGCCCAGAGCTGACTTGGCCGTTTGGGGACTGGCTGACAGGATATAATGTTTCTGGTCCAGGGGAGAATTGATACTGACTTGAAAGTTACCCAAGTTTTGGCTTGTTATGATGGCACCAGGCAAGAGTGGCCTCATACATTTTTCTTTTTGACACATTTCAACACAGAGAAAGACAAATGTCATTTTTTCAATGAGACATTCCCCACCAATCAGGATGGGAAACTAATTATTAGTTGGTGGGGATAACAGAGTTGCCAATTTTGTTGGAAAAAGGGTAAATTTGTATAACAGTTTTGGCAATATCTAATTATATTGGAGTTGCCTACATTATCAAATTCTGACATTTCCTATTCAAGTGATAACTCCAGAGAAATTCTTGTATATGTGCGCAGGAGACCTGTGCAATGATGTTTATTCTTCATGTCCCTTTATAAAAGAATGGTAAATCATGTATAATGTGTTCACATGGGAAAAATATAGTTTCAGCACTTGAAGTGAATAAATCAAGTCCCTGAATACTCAAAAATATATTGCTGTGAAAGCGACTTCATATAAGAAGACAAAAAATCCATATATATAAATTATAGAATTTGTAAATCAAACTACCCAATTGTAGTTAATAAGATACCTTTATGTAGGAAATTACTACAACCCTGTATAGGAAATGTTTGTAGCAATATCAAGACAGCAATAGGAACTTGGAAATGGGGCAGGGGCAATGTCTAGGGTCTTTCAGGAATGAATCTTTATTTTTACTGTAATATTCCATTTAATTTGTTTTTAATAGAAAACAGATCAGGTAACTATCAAGGAAACTTCTCATATCTATTTTATTTTGGAGTTAGATAGCATGGTGTCATTAATCTATGTTTTGAATATTTTGTAAAAAAATTTATATGAAAAACAAAATAAGATTAGAGGTTAAAACATCCGCCTGGAATGCGGAGGACCCGGGTTCGATCCCTGGGTTGGGAAGATTCCCTGGAGAAGGAAATGGCAACCCACTCCAGTACTCTTGCCTGGAAAATTCCATGGAGGGAGGAGCCTGGTAGGCTATAGTCCATGGGGTCACAAAGAATTGGACACAACTGAGCAACTTCACACCATAAATAGTAGCTGTATTAACTGCTTTTCCATGTGTGAATTTCTTAATTATTAATTCATTGAAAACTATGATATACTTCTAAATAATTTTGTAGTAATTCTGTATATTATTTTCAGATTTTAAAAAGAATGTTTCTGGTGTTTCATAGTCATTAATATGGTTCACTATAATGTTGGCATATCTGTGTGTCTATCTATCTTTTTTTTCATTTTGGTCTTAAGAAAAACCCATCTTGTAGTATTATTTAAACATGTCTTTAAAATAATTTTTAATCAATAATGAATATTGAATTCCACCAACTGCCTTTCTGGCATGTTAATCATATAAGCAATACAGTTTGGATTCTAGGAATTTAGAAGCAGACTACATTCTTTGACTACTCATCACTTGACTTCATAAGGCTCAATATCTCCCTTTACTCAAGCATTTTTGCACCTACTTCACAGGTGGTAAAAAAAAACAATAAAAATCAATAAAATGCTAACATTATTATACATTTATATTTTCTCCTTCACTTATGATAATGAAAACTCATTCAGACAGTGTTTATCAAACAGTTAACACAAAATTGGGATTGTTATAGTCATTAGGAAAGAACTGGTATGTTAGCAACAGGCAAGGTTTTCTCTTCTATGCAGTATAAAGAATATAAGAATTTCTATTAAAGTATTATATAATATTTGACTATCTTTCCATTTTCAGAGTAGACCTCAATTATATAGTTGGCTTTGTTTGCTAATATATTTAGCAAACAAAAATATATTGCTAATATATTTAGGATTAGGATTAATGACATACTTATGGCACATCCATAATTTTTATGTGTGAATGTGTGTTTTTTTAATATGAATATTTTATTGAGTGACAAAGAAGCTGTTTGTGAACAGAGACTTTAAACCTGAAACTATATGAAGCTCTGAGGTGTAGTGTTACAGGATGGCTTATAAAGTGAACACGAACCTTTACAATGATTGGTTATTACAATGAGGATTTCTAGATGACAGAGAATCAGTTAAAAGTAATCATACAATTTTAGGAAGATGAGTTAAATTTTATGATTATCAGAGGCTTTAACACAAAATAAGTTTTACAAACATTCATGAAATAAGCTACATTAAGTTTTCTTAATATACTTTTACTGATTTTGCCTGCTTGGGGTTCATCAAGCCCTGTATTCATTTAATTTTGTGTTAATACAAGCCAGGGAAAATCTGATTTACTGAACACCTGAATTCATCTCCATTCATTCCTGACCATGTCCTTTCTCCCTACCTTCATGACATTAATAAATAAAAGGGCACAAACCACAAGGACAAAGAGACAGAGAGGAGGACTTCCCGTGGAATATCCAGAAATTTCAATAAAGCTTGTCTTCAGACATGGGCCTTTAATTTGGTTTTGAAGTACTGTATCTCTCTTATATATGGACATCCAAGAATAAGACTCATTTGAAGAATGCCTCTAACATGTATTTATTGTTGTTCAGTCACTCAGTCGTGTCTGACTCTTTGCCATCCCGTGGACTGCAGACGCCAGGCTTCCCTATCCTTCACCATCTCCTGGAGCTTGCTCAAACTCATGTGCATTGAATCTGTGATGCCATCCAACCATTTCATCTTCTGTCGTCCCCTTCTCCTACTGTCTTCAATCTTTCCCAGCATCAGGGTCTTTTCTAATGAGTCAACTCTTCTCATCAGGTGGCCGAAGTTTTGAAGCTTCAGTTTCAGCCACAGTCCTTCCAGTGAATATTCAGCATTGATTTTGTTTAGGATGGACTGATTTGATCTCCTTGCTATCAAAGGGACTCAAGAGTCTTCTCCAGCACCACAGTTCAAAAGCATCAGTTCTTCGACGCTCAGGCTCCTTTATGGTCCAGCTCTCACATCTATACTTGACTACCAGAAAAACCATAGCTTTGACTATACAGACCTTTGTCGGCAAAGTAACATCTCTGCTTTTTAAAACGCCATTTAATTTTGTCATATTTTTTCTTCCAAGGAGTAAGCGTCTTTTAATTTCATGGCTGCAGTCACCATCTACAATGATTTTGGAGCCCAAGAAAATTAAGTCTGTCACTGTTTCCTCTGTTTCCCCATCTATTTGCCATGAAGTGATGGGACTGGATGCCATGAACTTAGTTCTTTGAATGTTGAGTTATAAGCCAGCTTTTTCACTCTCCTCTTTCACCTTCATCAAGAGGTTCTTTCATTTCCTTCACTTTCTGCCATAAGGCTGGTGTCATCAGCATATCTGAGGTTATTGATATTTCTCTCAGCAATCTTGATTCCAGTTTGTGCTTCATCTGGCCTAGCATTTTTCATGATATACTCTGCATATAAGTTAAATAAGCAGGGTGATAATATACAGCCTTCACGTACTCCTTTCCCAGTCTGGAACCAGTCCATTGTTCCATGTCTGGTTCTAACTGTTGTTTCTTGACCTACATACAAATTTCTCAGGAGGCGGGGAAGGTGATCTGGTATTCCCATCTCTTTAAGAATTTTCTATAGTTTGTTGTGATCCACACTGTAAAAGGCTTTAGTGTAGTCAATGAAGCAGAAGTAGATGTTTTTCTGGAATTATAGCATGTATGACAATGATGTAAAACAAAAAAAAGTAAAAAAGAAACTCTGAGGTGATAAAGATATTTCAGGGGACAGAAGAAAGCTTAAAAAACAAATTTAAATTAATATTCTCAGATAAATACTTCATCACTGATATAAGAACAAGACACAATTTTTTTTTTTAAAAAAAGGGGGAAGATTCACTACAAAATATAATTCAAATGAACCTATTTATAAAACAAAAACACTCACCAACTAGAGAATGAACTTATGGTTACCAAGTAGGGAGGATGGAATGGAGGGATAGTTTCGAGTTGATATGTACACACTGCAGTCTTTAAAATAGACAACCAACAAGAATAACTACAAGTCACAGGAAACTCTGCTTGATACTTTGTAACAACCTAAATGGGAAAAGAATTCAAGGAAGAACAGCACATGCCTACCTATAATTGAATTGCCCTGCTCTACTCCCAAAACCTACCATTGCTGTTATCTAGATGCATGTTCCTAAAGGAAATCAGTCCTGAATATTCATTGCTAGGACTGATGCTGAAGCTGAAACTCCAATACTTCGGCCTGATGCGAAGAACTGACTCATTGGAAAAGACCCTGGTGCTGGGAAACATTAAAGGTAAGAGGAGATGGGGATGACAGAGGATGAGATGGTTGGATGGCATCACCGACTTGATGGACATGAGTTTGAGCAAGCTCCAGGAGTTGGTGATAGACAGGGAAGCCTGGCATGCTGTGGTCCTTGGGGTTGCAAAGAATCATACATGACTGAGCTGCCTAACTGACTGACTCCCAAAACCAGCACAATTCTATCAATAAACCACACTCCAACACAAAACAAAAAAAAATTTTTTTAATCCATTCATTTTGAATGGAAAAGAAAATAAGAGAAAATAAATGTTCCTGTCAGTTTAAAGTACTGCATAGAAAAAATAGAAATATGCATGGAAAATAGAGAAAAGAGTAGTCATGGCCAGGCACATGTATAACAAACGGGCCAGAGGAACTCAAATTCTAATCCCTCAAATACTAATGTATGTGGAAAGCAGCTCAGTGATCTGCCCTTTCCTTCTGCCCCAAACACTGCTGTGGGTGTGTCTGAGAGAGTCCATATTTCATAATGGGGAGCCGTGTGATTGGAAGGATTTCAATGAAGATTCTGTGGACTGATATCTGAAGGTTATGTCAAGATGGAGGATCTTAGCAAAAACGTAGTTAACAAAGATGTTGCTGCACAAACCTATTTGGAGGTCAGATATAACAGAGAATGGCATGAAACGACACCCTTCCCTCAAGGCCGGATGCTGATGTCATGGAAGTCACTCCATTAGGAATGGGTTTACTTTTTATAAGATTTTTTTAAATGGCTTGAGCACTTAAAATACAATAGAAATGAATTTTTATAAAACCTAGTATTAAAACTACTTGTATGAGATACAACTTTTCTGCTTAGTTCTTTGACAACGCTTAAAAGTTTTGCATTATTATTCAAATATTATTAAATTATTCTACCCAATCTTGAATATTTTCAAATATAAATTCATTCAAAATAGCCTGCTGCTGCTGTTGCTAAGTCACTTCAGTCATGTCTGACTCTGTGCGACCCCATAGACAGCAGCCCACCAGACTCCCCCGTCCCTAGAATTCTCCAGGCAAGAACACTGGAGTGGGTTGCCATTTCCTTCTCCAATGCATGCAGGAAAGTAAAAAGTGAAAGTGAAGTTGCTTAGTCGTGTCCAACCCTCAGCAACCCCATGGACTGCAGCTTCCATCCATGGGATTTTCCAGGCAAGCGTACTGGAGTGGGGTGCCAATGCCTTCTCCGCAAAATAGCTTATTTCACTTTAATTTCGAATTAGCAATTTAGTTACATTAGTTATATTTTTAATACCATAAACAGACATCAGTGTTAATATATTCCTTTCCTTATACACAATATATTGCTCATATTGTGTCATGAGCAATCTTAACAGAGTTGATCTATTTTATTAATGTTATTTAACAAGTTAAGTCTTCCCTTAGTCAACTCTTTATTCTTCTGTTTTTGAACAGATTAAATGTTTACTTTTATCTCTATCATTATTAATTACTTCTACTTCATTTCATTCTTTTTATTCTATCTCATTTAAATTTAAAAAAATCCTATTAGATATTCCTGTCATACAGCTTTCCCAGTATCTTTTAGTTTTGATAAAAATTATTCTCATTGATAACAACTTGTGGTTACTTTGAAATGCAAATTTGCAATTTTGATTATTTGACCAAAAGTGACAAGTTTCTTTAATTTCAAAGTTGTTAGATTATTTATTGTTTATTCAGAAGTTACTTTGCCAACAAAGGTCCATATAGCCAAAGCTATGATTTTTCCAGTAGTTGTGTACAGATGTGAGAGTTGAACCATCAAAAAGGCTGAGGGTCTAAGAATTGTTGCTTTCGAACTGTGTTGCTGGAGAAGACTCATGAGAGTCCCTTGGACAGCAAGGAGATCAAACCAGTCACTCCTAAAGGAAACCAATCCTGAATACTCATTGGAAGGACTGATGCTGAAGCTGAAGTTCCAATACTTTGGCCCTCTGATGGGAAGAGCTGACTCACTGAAATAGACCTTGATTCTGGGAAAGATTGAGGGCAGAAGGTGAATGGAGTGACAGAGAATGAGATGGTTGGATGGCATCAGTGATTCAATGGACATGAATTAGAGCAAACTCTGGGAGATAGTGAAGGACAGGGAAGGCTAGCTTGCTGCAGTAGTGGGGTCACAAAGAGTCAGAAACAGCTTAGCAACGGAACAACAATGATTCAAGAAGTTTATCATTTTCTGAGTAATTGCATTGCTTTTAAGATAATAGGGCTTCCCTGGTGGCTCAGAGGTTAATGCATCTGCCCGCAATGTGGGAGACCTGGGTTCAATCCCTGGGTCGGGTAGATCCCCTGGAGAAGAAATGGCAACCCACTCCAGTATTCTTGCCTGGAAAATCCCATGGATGGAGGTCGCAAAGAGTCAGACACGACTGAGTGACTTCACTTTCACTAAGATAATATACGCTCAATAAACAATTACTAACGTTAAGGTATACTACTACTGACTGAAGTTGAAGAACATGGTTAATAGAATTTCTAAATAGACAATATTCTATCACTTTCTTAGTGGCTAATACACTACTAAAGTCTATTCTTTTCAAGCATCTATGTAAAGCAAAACTACATTCATTATTTACAGGTGAAATGTTTGGTATAAATATCCTTACACATGATATAGGTATATGTAATTGTGTACAGTGGAAACAGTGTCAGACTTTATTTGGGGGGCTCCAAAATCACTGAGGATGGTGACTGCAGCCATTAAATTAAAACACACTTACTCCTTGGAAAGAAAGTTATGACTAACCTAGACAGCATGTTGAAAAGTAGAGACAGTACTTTGCCAACAAAGGTCTGTCTAGTCAAGGCTATGGTTTTTCCACTGGTCATATATGGATGTGAGAATTGGACTGTGAAGAAAGCTGAGTGCCGAAGAATTGATGCTTTTGAACTGTGGTGTTGGAGAAGACTCTTGAGAGTCCCTTAGACTGCAAGCAGATCCAACCAGTCCATCCTAAAGGAGATCAGTCCTAGGTGTTCTTTGGAAGGACTGATGCTAAAGCTGAAACTCCAATACTTTGGCCACCTCATGCAAAGAGTTGACTCATTGGAAAAGACTCTGATGCTGGGAGGGATTGGGGGCAGGAGGAGAAGGGGATGACAGAGGATGAGATGGCTGGATGGCATCACTGACTCGATGGACGTGAGTTTGAGTGAACTCCAGAAGTTGGTGATGGACAGGGAGGCCTGGCATGCTGCGATTCATGGGCTCACAAAGAGTCAGACACGACTGAGCGACTGAACTGAACTGAACTGAACTGAATTGTGTACATGTATAGTGGTGGTTGTGAATGTAATTAAATTTTTGACTATCTGAAATAAATTTTTTGTCAGTCAGCTATGTTTCTATCTATTAGTGTAGATCTTTGGACATATAGGGGAGAGTTTTACTTGCACAGGTGGCTACAAAGCCTTAAATGTATGTTCATGTCCCCCACTGATTTATTGTATATCAAACCATCTTTTGCATTGCAGTTATTTTGTTTTGTTTTAATATTTTATTCTGTGTATGAAGTTTTATATATATATATAGCCACATCCAGGAACTTTACAATTTAATTGTGAATGTTATATTTAATAAATATGAATATCTGTCTTTAAATATATTATTTAATATATAAATATGGCTATGAATATGCACGATATACACAGTTCAGTTCAGTTCAGTCATTTAGTCATTTCCAACTCTTTGCGACCCCAAGAATTGCAGCACACCAGGCCTCCCTGTCCATCACCAACTCCCAGAGTTCACTCAGACTCATGTGCATTGAGTCAGTGATGCCATCCAGCCATCTCATCCTCTGTTGTCCCCTTCTTCTCCTGCCCCCAATCCCTCCCAGCATCAGGGTGTTTCCCAATGAGTTAACTCTTTGCATGAGGTGGCTAAAGTATTAGAGTTTCAACTTTAGCATCAGTCCTTCCAAGAACACCCAGGACTGATCTCATTTAGAATGGACTGATTGGATCTCCTTGCAGTCTAAGGGACTCTCAAGAGTCTTCTCCAACACCATAGTTCAAAAGCATCAATTCTTCAGCACTCAGCTTTCTTCACAGTCCAACTCTCACATCCATACATGACCACTGGAAAAACCATAGCCTTGACTAGATGGAACTTTGTTGGCAAAGTAATGTCTCTGCTTTTGAATATGCTATCTAGGTTGGTCATAACTTTCTTTCCAAGAAGTAAGTGTCTTTTAATTTAATGGCTGTAATCACTATCTGCAATGATTTTGGAGCCCCCAGAAATAAAGTCTGACACTGCTTCCACTGTTTTTAGTATAAATTAGATACTGAATACACATAGTATTTAATTTGAAGAATTTTTAGTCTTAAGGACATATTCCTTCACTTAAATTATATTTTGTCCATTCAATATCACAGTTTATCCAAGTCTATGCCCCAACAGTAATGCTGAAGAAACTGAAGTTGAACGGTTTTATGAAGACCTACAAGACCTTTTAGAACTAACACCCAGAAAAGATGTTCTTTTCATTATAGGGGACTGGAATGCAAAAGTAGGAAGTCAGGAAACACCTGGAGTAACAGGCAAGTTTGGCCTTGGAATGCGGAATGAAGCAGGGAAAAGACTAATAGAGTTTTGCCAAGAAAATGCACTGGTGATAGCAAACACCCTCTTCCACCAACACAAGAGAAGACTCTACACTTGAACATCACCAGATGGTCAACACCGAAATCATATTGATTATATTCTTTACAACCAAAGATGGAGAAGCTCTATACAGTCAACAAAAACAAGACTGGGAGCTGACTGTGGCTCAAATCATGAAGTCCTTATTACCAAATTCAGACTTAAATTGAAGAAAGTCGGGAAAACCGCTAGACCATTCAGGTATGACCTAAATCAAATCCCTTATGATTATACAGTGGAAGTGAGAAATAGATGTAAGGGCCTAGATCTGATAGATAGAGTGCCCGATGAACTATGGAATGAGGTTCATGACATTGTACAGAAGACAGGGATCAAGACCATCCCCATGGAAAACAAATGCAAAAAAGCAAAATGGCTGTCTTAGGAGGCCTTACAAATAGCTGTGAAAAGAAGAGAGGTGAAAAACAAAGGAGAAAAGGAAAGATATAAGCATCTGAATGCAGAGTTCCAAAGAATAGCAAGGAGAGATAAGAAAGCCTTCCTCAGCGATCAGTGCAAAGAAATAGAGGACAACAACAGAATGGGGAAGACTAGAGATCTCTTCAAGAAAATTAGAGATACCAAGGGAACATTTCATGCAAAGATGGGCTCGATAAAGGACAGAAATGGTCTGGACCTAACAGAAGCAGAAGATATTAAGAAGAGGTGGCAAGAATACACAGAAGAACTGTACAAAAAAGATCTTCATGACAAGATAATCATGATGATGTGATCACTCATCTAGAGCCAGATATCCTGGAATGTGAAGTCAACTGGGCCTTAGAAAGCATCACTGCAAACAAAGCTAGTGGAGGTGATAGAATTCCACGTGAGCTGTTTCAAATCTTGAAAGATGATGCTGTGAAAGTGCTGCACTCAGTATGTCAGCAAATTTGGAAAACTCAACAGTGGCCATAGGACTGGAAAAGATCAGTTTTCATTCCAATTCCAAAGAAAGGCAATGCCAAAGAATGCTGAAACTACCGCACAATTGCACTCATCTCACATGCTAAGAAAGTAATGCTCAAAATTCTGCAAGCCAGGCTTCAGCAATACGTGAACCATAAACTCCCTGATGTTCAAGCTGGTTTAAGAAAAGGGAGAGGAACCAGAGATCAAATTGCCAACATCCACTGGATCATGGAAAAAGCAAAAGAGTTCCAGAAAAACATCTATTTCTGCTTTATTGACTATGCCCAAGCCTTTGACTGTGTGGATCACAAGAAACTGTGGAAAATTCTGAAAGAGATGGGAATACCAGACCACCTGACCTGCCTCTTGAGAAATTTGTATGCAGGTCAGGAAGCAACAGTTAGAACTGGACATGGAACAACAGACTGGTTCCAAATAGGAAAAGGAGTACATCAAGGCTGTATATTGTCACCCTGCTTATTTAACTTATATGCAGAGTACATCATGAGAAACGCTGGGTTGGAAGAAACACAAGCTGGAATCAAGATTGCAGGGAGAAATATCAGTAACCTCAGATATGCAGATGACACCACCCTTATGGCAGAAAGTGAAGAGGAGCTAAAAAGCCTCTTGATGAAAGTGAAAGAGGAGAGTGAAAAAGTTGGCTTAAAGCTCCACATTCAGAAAACGAAGATCATGGCATCTGGTCCGATCACTTCTTGGGAAATAGATGGGGAAACAGTAGAAACAGTCTCAGACTTTATTTTTTGGGGCTCCAAAATCACTGCAGATGGTGACTGCAGCCATGAAATTAAAAGATGCTTACTTCTTGGAAGAAAAGTTATGACCAATCTAGATAGTATATTCAAAAGCAGAGACATTACTTTGCCGACTAAGGTTCATCTAGTCAAATCTATGGTTTTTCCTGTGGTCATGTATGGATGCGAGAGTTGGACTGTGAAGAAGGCTGAGCGCTGAAGAATTGATGCTTTTAAACTGTGGTGTTGGAGAAGACTCTTGAGAGTCCCTTGGACTGCAAGGAGATCCAACCAGTCCATTCTGAAGGAGATCAACCCTGGGATTTCTTTGGAAGGAATGATGCTAAAGCTGAAGCTCCAGTACTTAGGCCACCTCATGCGAAGAGTTGACTCATTGGAAAAGACTCTGATGCTGGAAGGGATTGGGAGCAGGAGGAGAAGGGGATGACAGAGGATGAGATGTCTGGATGGTATCACGGACTCAATGGACGTGAGTCTGAGTGAACTCTGGGAGTTGGTGAGGGACAGGGAGGCGTGGCATGCTGCAATTCATGGGGTCGTAAAGAGTCGGACACGACTGAGTGAACTGAACTGAACTGACTATTATCTTTACTCCTTCCATAACTTTTTGCCCTATCAATTTATTTTCAATATCTTTTTTTTGATAACTAAATATTTTTATTTCACATCTGGATTCAGTTTCACATGTATTTGCATAAATAATTTCTATTGATAACTAAATATTTTTATTTCACATCTGGATTCAGTTTCACATGTATTTACATAAATAATTTAAAAATGATCTCTAATGATTATGCACAACTGCATGCTAGTTCAATGGGCCCCACTTTTCTCCACTTACAACGCGACCCTCCCTCTGTTGTAGAGAGAAGCCGCTCTCATTCTTTACAGCAACACTGGGTTTGTGTCATGTAAAGCAGTTGGGTGGGTTCTGCTTGTTTTAAATTTTAATAATCAGGCTAGTGATTTTTTATTTATCATTGAAAGATAATACCCCAAACTGTTAAGGTCAGAATAAAATGGTGCGGTTCTAGCATCCCAAGCTAGAAGGAATTATGTTTTTCAGTGAAAGGGAATCCACATAAGACTGAGAGAGCTAACATTATGAGATAGAAGCAAGCATTTAAGGATTAACAGGACGAGGTGTACGGCTGGACACTATGGAACCTCAGAGCTTTCTCAGCTTCAAAATTACAAACCGTTTTCTGGGGGTACCTGGAGTGATTAATAAGGATGATCAGGACTGAATTTGAGAGTGAGATGACCCACATTAGTTTTCCAACTGAATCTAATAGAGCATATTTACTTTAAATAATAACGACAGCCCCACCCCACCCCCCCGCCGGGTCAGAGTAAAACTGAAATCTGTCATTTACAGTGCTCCCTGAATGATCAGAACATGAACAGCCTTTAAAACTAGCGGGCCTCCCAGGGGATGGGTTTAGCTCCTGCCAGCCCAGGTGGACCGTTCTTGTTGAGCATGATGTTGTTGGCAAATGAGGTATGTCAGAGGCACAGTGACGGAGGTCAGTGCTGGTCAGATTTTTACGGCCATGGTCCAGAGCAGGGGACAGTCCGTCTCTACAGTCACAACGCCAGATCCGTCATAGGCATTGGAAGTGCTGACTAGTGTCCCAAAGCCGAGCGTCTGATGTGTGAGGTTCCACTTTAGGCCTGTTGTTGTCACCTGATTGCAAGGCTGTCCAACAGGAATGAGGCCACACGAATCACCTTCCATCCCGGTACCTACATGCAATTTGTGCTTTCCCAGTTGGAGCAGGTAGACGAGAGACTCCTCTTGGATTATTATAACTGGCAAAGAAGTTATCTGAGGTGCTTGGAACAAAGTGCTCACAGATGCCATGATCTGGTCAAAACGTCCAGCAGGTCCTCCCAAGGTCACAATCATATCTACCTGTAGGTCTTTTTCTTCTATCTTCTTTTGGAACACTTCAAGGCACTTGGTAAAGTCAGTATGGTCTTGATCAGGAGTTGAAATAATTGCACAGCCCTTAATAGCGTAGTATTCTCTAACTTCAGGCCTAATAGAATCAAAGTCTCCACTGATGAATTCAGGCAGAAAGCTCTCCCTCTCTCCTTCTGTGAAGTCATATAAGCGGTTGGCACCTCTATCAGCACAGGCTCTTAAAAGAGCTTTGTGCCAAAGATAACGAAAACATTTGTCCAAAGGCTGGTTCAGAATCACAAGGCAGTATTTCAAACTCCCAGAGGGAAGCAGGGGTTCCAGCGGGGTAATGGCATGCTCCAAAACGGATTGCTGGTCTCTGCGTTAAAAAAAAAAAAAAAAAAAAGATCAGAACTCCTCCTAGCTAATTAAACAGCACGCGAAAACGCCAGCATGTGTGGCCCGGAGGCAGACCGCGGAGCAAGCGGCGCTTCCGGTGTGCGGGCGCGGGCACAGCCTATTTTCAATATCTTTATGCCATGTTTTCTATGTGTTAGAAATTCTTGCTATTTTCTTTTAAAATATCTTTATATCTTTATGAATTATTTATGAATTTTTATTTTTACTTTCTTCTGTTGAATTGTAAGTGAATATGATTTTCCATTCACCTGAAACACAAAAGAATTCTAAAAGATCTCTCTTAATAACTTTAACTAGTCTTCTACTTTTCTCAACTATCCTGAGTTCCAAATCTATTGAAATAATTTTTGACTATTAGACCCAACTTGTTAATTAGTTGTTTCATACAGCATGACATATTCTCTTTCAAGAATTCTCTTCCATATTTCATTATTTAGTAACAAGTTATTAATAATTATTTTAAAGTAAATGTTCATTTTGTTATTTTCATTAGTTCAGTTCAGTTCAGTCGCTCAGTCGTGCCCAACTCTTTGCGACCCCATGAATCGCAGCACGCCAGGCCTCCCTGTCCATCACCAACTCCCGGAGTTCACTCAGACTCACGTCCATCGAGTCCGTGATGCCATCCAGCCATCTCATCCTCTGTCGTCCCCTTCTCCTCCTGCCCCCAATCCCTCCCAGCATCAGAGTCGTTTCCAATGAGTCAACTCTTCGCATGAGGTGGCCAAAGTACTGGAGCTTCAGCTTTAGCATCATTCCTTCCAAAGAAATCCCAGGACTGATCTCCTTTAGGATGGACTGGTTGGATCTCCTTGCAGACCAAGGGACTCTCAAGAGTCTTCTCCAACACCACAGTTCAAAAGCATCAATTCTTCGGCACTCTGCCTTCTTCACAGTCCAACTCTCACGTCCATACATGACTACAGGAAAAACCATAGCCTTGACTCTACGGACCTTAGTCGGCAAAGTAATGTCTCTGCTACCAGCCTATAATTTTATTTCATGTCTTCCCTATTTTTGATTCATGTATGAATTTATATGTGAGAGTGTGTGTTCTGCTTTCTGGATTTTTCGTAGTAGGTCAAGAGTTTACTTTCCAGAAAAGGTAGTATATTTTGTGAAAATTTTTGATTTAACAAATAGCCTATATTTTTCTATAGAGTTCACATGTAGTTTGAGTGAAAATTTATACTAAAATTTTAAAACATTGTTCCATCATCTTTCAACATTTAGTATTTGAGAAAGTGATACTATATTAAATACATATTTTCTATATTTACATTTTGCCTATATTTTTCTATCTGAATATATTTAAGTATTTTACTCTTTATTTTTGAAATTTAGAAAAGTAGTTACATTTCACTTAAGCCAATATGTCTTTTAATTAGTTTAACAAGTATTTAAGTTGAAGACACTGACCTTTTGTTCTACTATACTTATTTTCTTATTTCTTCTGTGTATTCCCTGAGCTCCACTTTTATAAATTTCTATATTTTTTTAGTAGTTTGAATAATTATTTGTTAGTCCATATTTTGATGAAAGAAAAGGTTATATTAGCAGATTATATATTTTGGTCAACATAATTCATCAACAAGAAATAACTGAGTGAAGTTTTAAATCATTTTCAATAGTGAGGTTTTATTGATAATTAAGGATTGCCCTGAACTTAAAGAGTTTGCTCTTTAGAATCAGATTATCTATTTTTAAGCCTAGTTTCCACCTTCCAGATGAAGAACTTGGGCAATTTACTTTATCATTCTGTACCATGTTTTCCTCATATGATCAATTAGCATAATATAGTATCTATCTTACCGTTATCACCATAAATGAAATGAAATACCTGAAGGTATCAGAACAGTTTTGGCATTTAACAAGTGAATTCTAACTTTGTTATTATTATGAAAGTTTATTTCTTTGCTATTATTATGAAAGTTTATTGCTTATTATGAAAATTAATTGCTCATACTATTATGAAAATGTACTGCTTACACATTTCAGCTTTCAGACTTGCTTCCAGATTTTTTCACATACTTTCTGTAAACTTTTGGACAAGTTACTTGAATTCTTATGTTTTGGTTTTCTCATCAGTTACAACTGAAGCAATATTAATTAATACATATCATTTGCAAGGATTAAAGAAGATAAGAAAAATATAAATATTTGTAACTTATTTAGTACATCTGACATATAGTAATTACTAAAAACATACAATTTTCTTAGAACCTTTAATACACTATGTGGACATATTGTCAAATTAAATATTTATTAAATAAATGAATAAATTCTTTCCCTAAGATATTGATGTTTATTCTTACCATCTTCCTGCTTCACCACATCCAATTTACCTTGATTCATGGACCTAACATGCCAGGGTCCGATGCAATACTATTCTTTGCAACATCGGATTTTACTTTCATCACCAGACACATCCACAACTGAGCATCATTTCTATACTGAAACCACCTCCCTGAAACTGCCTGCCCTGGCCAGGCCCTATAGTAATCTCTTGCATGAGTTTCCTTATAGCCAGAGGTCCTAGTAAGGCATGCAGAACTAACAACTAACACAGCTTCTGAACTACCAACATGCATGAGCTACCAACAACCTGAAGACTTAGGGAAAGTTCAAAATATAGAGAAGACACCAGTCCACAAGTCCTACTAACCTCCCAGAATCCTTCTTGCTGGAATCCATCTTAGCTGAGCAATGCATGCATCATCAAGAAGGACCCAGAGGAAGAATGATTGGCAGAAACCCCATTATCATCAAACCTGAGACTATAAGACATGTAGTAGAGCAGTTCTCCTGGGTTTCCTTATGCTCCCACTCTCTGTCCGCACACCCTTCCCAATAAAATCTCTTACTTTATCAATACATGTCTCCTTAGGCAATTTATTTCTGAGTGTTCAACAAGAGCCCACTCTTTGACCCTGGAAGGGGTCCCCTTTTCTGTGACAGTATAGGCTATGTGTGCTGGATGGAGCAGAACCTAGGGATCAGAGTCCTTTCTGTGCCCCATTGTCTCTTCGTGGCCCAGCAAATATTTATTTACCAAACATTGGCTTTTCCATCATCATGTTGTCAACTAAAAACTCCACAACCTAAAAACTGAGAGTTATGTCTTTGTCAACTTAAAAAATATTCACAAGTAAAAGTTGACAGTTATGATGTTTGGTAAGAATTTTTAGGACTTCAAGCCCAGGAGACAGCATCTCAAGTGACTCTGAGAGAATTGTTCTGAGGAGGCAAGAGGAGGAGCCAAGTTATATAGAAGTTTTGCCAGGAAGGGCAGGTAGTATGAATATATATTTTTAAATTATTAATTAAAGAAAAATCAGATATCCCAAGTAAAGAAATTTAGTACTTTTCTATGTGTGGGAAGATGAAAGGGTCTGAGCTCACAGAAATCATTCCTTTCATATGCATTTCACCTGTCCAGGGCTAGTATCCACGTTTTTACATCCTGAGATTCCTCAGGACTCACTGTTTGGAGTGGCTGAAGTCTGATGACTGCTAAATCACAAGTATTCTTCTCCTTCCTGAGTGACCTTAGGGCTCACCAGCTCATACTGGAGGGCTGCAATCATTGATGACTGTGACATCCTTGTTTATTGATGTGATAGGAAGTATTTTATTTCTTAATTTCCTCACCTTAGTCAGGAATTCAACCAGTATTTAGGAGACATTTCATGACCAATCTTTGTCCCATAATGCTCGGAGGCTCATCATAGATCAGGCAAAAGTTTTTGTTGATATGCCACGCCAGATGTTAATCTCCAGATTAGGCCTGTTGATAGATAATAAACAATTCTCTGGATACTCTATCTTCTAATCTATTATTAATATGACCCAGGAAATAATATCCTTGTTGCTTCTTCTCATACCTTGAATCACACTATTATAATTATTTGTCACATACAGAGCTATATATATTAATATTTGATCAATTGTTCTAAGTCGCCTAGTCATTATTATTTTTGTTGGAGGCCTGGTTACACACTGGGTGCTGTAAGAGACAACAATCTTATCAAATAGACAGGACATAAGTAACACAGCTAGTAACACTGACAAAGTCATAGTGTAGCAGGGACACAAAGCATAAATAATTTAGAAGCAAAGAACAAATTAAAACAATGATTAGAAGAGTTGCACAGTGGAAATGCACTGGGAGTATAAAACAATAAGTACAACTAGTTGTAATCCAGTTGGAATAAACCATTACGTCCACAGGAGAGCCAGTTGGAGAAGACAAATTCTGACATGATCAGGTAGAGTTAAAAATATAAATGTTTCATCTTTGTTGAAAATGGCATGCTTTATCAACTTAGACATCATAGCATAAGACAAAAGGTTTTACAGGAAAACAAGGATTCAAGTTAGTATATTTTCCAAAGTCATAAAGTCATAAGTTATATCAGTCCCACGTAATTGGTTTCTGTTGAGCTACATGAAGTAATCAGGTTTTCCATTAAGACTTTGTCATTTGTTACCCAGTTCAGCGACATTATTTAAAGACCATCAGAAATATATTTATTGAAAAGTTATTTTTATGAGTCTTAGAAAATATTCATTTTGTGAAAGCAGTGTAAACATTATGATCATCAATAAAGAACAAGGGCTTCCGTAGTGGCTCAGACAGGAACGGATCTGCCTGCAACTCGAGAGACCCAGGTTTGATGCCCTGGTCAGGAAGATCCCTTGGAGAAGAAAAGGACAACCCACTCCAAACTATTTGCCTGGAGAATTTCTTGGACAGAGGAGCCTGTCAGACTGTAGAATATGGAGTCGCAAAGAGTCAGACACAACTGAGCAACTAACACATAAAGAACAAATCTTAAGGTAGCATGGTTAAAGATTTGAATACAATGCAGTTAGAAGGAAACTTGGATATTTTGACAACATTTGGCATTTTAGGATAAAAACTAGAATTACAACTGACAGCTTTTTATCAGGACATACCAGATGTAAGAGATTCAAATAAACCTTGGAGTATCTATATTAATGACATTTTCCCATACTTTACAAAGTCCACATTCAATCACTTGAAAATGTTTTTGAGTTAAAAATACCAAGATGGTGATGAACAGGGAGGCCTGGCGTGCTGCGATTCATGGGGTCACAAAGAGTCGGACACGACTGAGCGACTGAACTGAACTGAAACTTAGCTTAACATTATTCTCTGAGATGTCTCAGAGATTTTTTTTGAAGCATCCCAGAGTCAGCTGGAGGTTAAAAGACCTTTAGTTACATTTTGATATTTGGGAAATCTGTTAGAAATATTTAAAAAGTTTCTAAACACACAGGATCATAGGTCACTGAAGCAATACTTATTTATTTAACGAAAGTCACAACAGCATTGAAAAGAAAATAAATATAGATCACTTAAGGGCACAGAAAGTGATTTTTTAATCTGAAAGATAAATCAAATTTCAGTCCTGAATTAGCTTATTTAACAAAATCCATTTAGTTAACCTCAATCTATATTTAGTTAATCCTGAATATGCATATTTTTTTTATCTTCAAGGTTCTTTTCCACAATTTCTCATGACTTTTTGTATACAGCCTTTGTCTCATTTTCCATACAAATAAAACCAACCAGTTCATTCCTTCTGTTTCCTCAGTAAAATGTAATTACATTCCTCATACCTTCTTTACTGAAAACATACATTCTACTTTCTTATTGTACATGAGATATTTGTTATTCCATTACCTTTAATAACATATTTAAATTAGAATCCTCAACTCTTAAAACCTTATAGTGAAAGTTAAGAAGTAAGCAATTATGAACCATCTTTCACACTAGCTTTCTATAGATTTGTGAGCATAAATACCAATGATTATTTTTTTAAAAAACTTGTTTTCTTATAGATAACATCTCAGGGTGAAACCAAATATATTAATAATCCTAAATATCTTTAGTATCTCTGCTGCTGCTGCTAAGTCGCTTCAGTTTTGTCCGACTCTGTGCAACCCCCGAGACGGCAGCCCACCAGGCTCCCCCGTCCCTGGGATTCTCCAGGCAAGAACACTGGAGTGGGTAATTAATGTCTCAGCATCTAATTTTTAATTATCTATTTAATAAACTTTTATCACTTAAGTTAGCAGAACTATAGAATTTCCAGTTGCCAAATATCTGTGGAAAGATCATTTTAAGTAGATATTTCTAAAATATTACTATTTTAAAGAGTTTATCCCAAAGCTCTTATGTCATTTATATTTTCTTTAAAGTTTCATCACATCAAGTTATTTTCCTTGCAACAGATATAATGTTTTATTTATTAAACCTAGGTACAGTGAAGTATTATACTTAATTTTGATGAATTTTAATGACATTAAACAAACAAAAATTACCAAAAACAAAAAATCAACAAAAATTAAAACCAGGATGCCCAGGTAGCACTCCCCACTCAGGTGGGTAAAGAACCCACCTGCCAATGTAGAAGACATAAGAAACGTGAGTTTGATGCCTGGGTCACGAAGATCCCCTGGAGGAAGGCATGGTAACCCACTCAGTATTCATGCCTGGAGAATCCCATGGAAGAGGAGCCTGGCAAGCTATGTATGGTCCATAGGATTGCAAAGAGTCAGACACAATCAAAGAGACTTAGCACGCATGTCAGCCTAATACTGAATATTTCCCATTGTACATGAACCTGAAAATCATCTTGGACTGTTTCTTTAAATGTAGCACTTTTTACTAAATAGAAATCTTTATAAATTCAATTTTGATAGTACTTTTTACAAGTAGAGATAGCTCATGTATAATGTGTATAGACATAAATAGGCAAACTAGAGATCTCTTGGCTTTTCTTAAAAGCTCAGTTATGAATCAGGTATTACAATATAAACTTACTAGTTTACAGACAGTTGAGTGCCTTAAAGTTGTTTGCTCAGATGACTAAGGCTTACTATCTGTAAGGTTTGACTGAGGGAGCATTCCCAGCAGTTTGAATTTTAAAACTACCAATTTGTTCCCCTTAGTTTCAAGTCTTGTTTGATTGAGCTAATTAGGCTCAGGTCCTATAGCATGTACTTACATTTCTGGATTTTAGAGATTTTTAAGAGAAAGACAGTTGATTTTAGTTCCCCAAAAAACAGGTCTGTCACTTAAAAGATACTAAAAGGTGTTATCAGTGACAAGATTTCTAACTAAACAAATTTATTTTACAAGTTCTATGTTCTATAATTTTAGAGTTTAACTTGTTATGCCTTCAAAAGTTTGTATAAGGCACTCAGCAAAGACTTTTCTGTGTTTATGAGTAAAACCCAAAGCAAAATCACTATTTTTATTTTTATAAGCCCTAACATGTTCAGTTGCTCAGTCATGTCCAACTCTGCAACTCCATGGACTGCAGCATGCCAGGCCTCCCTGTCCATCACCAACTCCTGGAGTTTACTCAAACTCATGTCCATTGAGTCAGTGATGACACTGGACCATCTCATCCTCTGTCGTCCCCTTCTACTCCCACCCTCAAACTTTCCCAGCATCAGGGTCTTTTCCAGTGAGTCAGTTCTTCACATAAGGTGGCCAAAGTATTGGAGTTTCAGCTTCAGCATCAGTCCTTCCAAAGAATAATCAGGACTGATTTTCTTTAGGATGAACTGGTTGGATCTCCTTGCAGTCTAAGGGACTCAAGAGTCTTCTCCAACACCTTACATGTTAGTTCCCAGTTTTTACTTATTTTGTATGACTTAGGTAATCCTATTGGTTTCCTTTAGTATGTTCAGTTAATATTTCCTGAGGCATGGATTTATATGTATTTTATAATATCAGGCAGGGGAAGCATTCCTCTTGAAACATGCTAATCCCATAATATAATTAAACGAAAGAGATGTAAAAATCCTATATAAAGCCCATTTAAATATATCAGTTTTATATACTTTCATCTCAGTTCTGTCAACTTTTATATATTTAACTTTAGTGTTTTCATTAGAATACAATTAACAAGCTTTGATCTTACAAGTGTAGTTTTGGAAGTTTTTCTTCTTTTGTTCCCTGTCCCTTTTGTCTATTTTTATATTTAAAAGCTCTGAGATTCCCCAGAGTGGGGTTGAGCTGAAGAGATGAGGCCTTTGGTCTAACTGCTGCCGAATAATTGCTGAGCAGATGTCTCAGGGTAAACATTTTAGCCCCTTAAATATAATTTAAAACTGATGTAAATAGAACAGACTTATTTGGATTTTGATGTTGGGAACCAATAGGGGTCCCTTCAGGCCCATTTAACCCTAGGCAGCATGGTAATATTAAATCTTGTTTTAGTCACAAAATGTCCAGTTTATTTAGCCCATTTTAAATAATCATCCATGGATTTGTTCATTCATTAGAGATACTTCCTTTTAAAATTTCTACCTTGTTGGAAAATAGTAATTAGACTTTTCCTTACAAGTTTTTCTTGTTAACATTAATTATTCAAATATGCTTATTAGCATCTGTAAGATCCATTGAGGGGAAATCAGGACTACCAATGAAGCTTCTGAAATCAGTTTTTCTTACTTGTTTTAAACAATAGAAGTTCTTAGGTTAAACTTTACATATAGTTGTCACCTTTAATTTGATTTTTGTTTTATAGGTACCAATAAAACAGCTGTTTATAGTAAGAGCACTTTAGAGTCACTATTTGTTAGTTTCTCCAAATTTAAAAGGATCCATCATTTGGCCATCACTAAAATATATATCAATAGTGATTCAAACCATTAAGATGCAAGAGTCCTCCCCATAAGACTGGGAGAGAATGTAACCTGAATCTGGAGAGTTTACTCTGAAAAAATAGTATGGCAAAGATGAAGTTTTCAAAACACATACATACAAATACACATATACACAGAATATCCTAGAAAGATCAGGTAGAACATTTACAACTCAAACACCCAGGAAGAGAAATGGAAGTTCCCCCTAGAAGGTATTTGTTTAAAGTCAGAATTTTGAAAAGATATATTTACAAAGCCAATTTTTAACCTTAATTTAACTTAACTGCTTATGCAATTAAAAAAACACCCTCATTTTAGGGCAAGATTTCCTAGAGTATAATTTCTCCAATTAACTAGGTATTTGCAAGTATGAACTCCATGCATATAATACATGAATCTGACTGGGGTGTTAGTCAGAGGGTGGCTTTCTGACACCCCTTGTTTTAGTTTTTCAGAGATTCTATCTCCCATTGAGAGAGTTAATTCTTAGGTAAGTTGATAACGAGTCCAAGGCCGCTGAGGAGAAAAAAGGGGTCCAGGGCCTTCAAGGAGCAGAAAGGGGACCAGGGACCTCAAGGAGGAGAAAAGGACAAACGTGTGTTGCTTTTTTCTTCCCTGTATTACTTTGTCTTAGAGAAGTCTCTCCCATCAGCAGGTTTCCATAAACTTCTTATTGCTATCCACGAGAGGGCAGAGAGAAAGAAAACCACAATCACAGAAAACTAATTAAATTGATCACATGGATCACAACCCTGTTTAACTAAATGAAACTTGAGCCATGCCATGAAGGCCCATCCAAGATGGATGTGTTATGGTGGGCAGTTCTGACAAAATGTGGTCCATGGAGAAGGGAATGGCAAACCACTTCAATATTCTTGCTTTGAGAACACCATGAACAGTATGAAAAGGCAAAAAGATATGACACTGAAATTGAACTCCCCAGGTCGGTAGGTGCCAAATATGCTTCTGGAGAAGAATGGAGAAATAACACCAGAAAAAATGAAGAGACAGAGCCAAAGCAAAAATAATGTCCAGTTGTTGATGTGACTGGTGATGGAAGTAAAGTCCAATGCTGTAAAGAACAATATTGCATAGGAACCTGGAATTTTAGGTCCATGAATCCAAGGTAAATTGGAAGCAGTCAAACAGGAGATGGCAAGGGTGAACATCAACATTTTAGGAATCAGTGAACCAAAATGGACTGGAATGGGTGAATTTAACTCAGATGGCCATTATATCCACTACTGTGGGCAAGAATCCCTTAGAAGAAATGGAATAGCCCTCATAGTAAAAAAGAGTCCAAAATGCAGTTGTTGGGTGCAGTCTCATAAATGACAGAATGATCTCTATTCATTTCCAAGGCAAACCATTCAATATCACAGTAATCCAACTCTATACCCCAACCAGGAAGGCTGAAGAAGATGAAGTTGAACGGTTCTATAAAGACCTACAAGACCTTCTAGAACTAACACCCCAAAAACATGTCCTTTTCATTATACAGGACTGGAATGCAAATGTAGGAAGTCAAGAGATACCTGGAGTAATGGGCAAATTTGGCTTTGGAGTACAAAATGAAGCAGGGCAAAGGTTTACAGAGTTTTGCCAAGAGAACACACTGGTCACAGCAAACACCCTCTTGCAACAACACAAGAGAAGACTCTACCCATGGACATCACCAGACGGTCAATATCAAAATCACGTTGACTGTATTCTTTGCAGCCAAAGATGGAGAAGCTCTATACAGTCAGCAAAATCAAGACTGGGAGTTGACTGTGGCACAAATCATGAACTCCTTATTGCCAAATTTAGACTTAAATTGAAGAAAGTAGGGAAAGTCAATAGATCACTGAGGTATGACCTAAATCAAATCCCTTACAATTATACAGTGGAAGTGACAAATAGATTCAAGGGATTAAATCTGCTAGAGAGAGTGCTTGAAGAACTATGGATGGAGGTTCATGACATTGTACAGGAGGCAGTGATCAAGACCTTCCCCAAGAAAAAGAAATGCAAAAAGACAAAAGTTGTCTAAGGAAGCCTTACAAACAGCTATGAACGGAAGAGAAGTGAAAAGCAATGGAGAAAAGGAAAGATATACCCATGTGAATTCAGAATTCCAAAGAATAGCAAGAAGAGATAAGAAAGCCCTCCTCAGTGACCAATGCGAAGAAATAGAGGAAACTATAGAATGGGAAAGACTAGAGATTTCTTCAAGGAAATTAGAGATACCAAGGGAACATTTCATGCTAAGATGAGCATAATAAAGGACAGAAATTGTATGGACCTAACAGAAGCAAAATATCTTTAAAAAGGTGGGAAAAATACACAGAAGAACTAACAAAAAAACATCTTCATGACCCAGATACCACGATGGTGTGATCACTCACCTAGAGCCAGACATCCTGGAATGTGAAGTCAAGTGGGCCCTAGGAAGCATCACTACAAACAAAGCTAGTGAAGGTGATGGCATTCCAGTTGAGCTATTTCAAATGTTAAAAGATGATGCTGTGAAAGTGCTACACTCAATATGCCAGCAAATTTGGAAAATTCAGCAATGGACACAGGACTGGAAAAGATAGGTTTGCATTCCAATCCCCAAAAAAAGGCAACGCCAAAGAATGTTCAAACCACCACACAGTTGCACTCATCTCACATGCTAGCAAAGTAATTCTCAAAATTCTCCAAGCCAGGCTTCAACAGTACATAAACCACGTACTTCCAGATGTTCAAGCTGGATTTAGAAAAGGCAGAGGAACCAGAGATCAAATTGCCAACATCCATTGGATCTTTGAAAAAGCAAGAAAGTTGCAGAAAAAATGTCTATTTCTGCTTTATTGACTACACCAAAGCCTTTGGCTGTGTGAATGACAACAAACTGTGGAAAATTCTTCAAGAGATGGGAATACCAGAACACTTTTCCTGTCTCCTGAGAAATCTGTATGCAGGTCAAGAAGCAACAGTTAGAACTGGACGTGGAACAACAGACCGGTTCCAAATCAGGAAAGAAATATGCCAAGGCTGTATATTGTCACCCTGCTTTTTTAACTTTTATGCAAAGTACATCATGCAAAATGCCAGGCTGGATGAAGCACAAGTTGGAATCAAGATTCCCGGGAGAAATATCAGTAACCTCAGGTGTGCATTAGACACCACCCTTATGGCAGAAAGTGAAGAATAACTAAACAGCCTCTTGCTGAAAGTGAAAGAGGAGACAGAAAAAGTTGGCTTAAAACTCAACATTCAGAAAACAAAGGTCATGGCATCCAGTCCCATCACTTCATAGTAAATAGATGGGGAAACAGTGGAAACAATGAAATACTTTTTCAGGGCAAGTGGGCTCCAAAATCAGTGCAGATGGTGACTGCAGCCATGAAATTAAAAGACGCTTGCTCCTTGGGAAGAAAAATTATGACCAACCCAGACAGCATATTAAAAAGCAGAAACATTACTTTGTCAACAAAGGTCCATCTAGTCAAAGCTATGGTTTTCCCATTAGTCGTGTATAGATGTGAGAGTTGGACTATAAAGAAAGCTGAGTACCAAAAACTGATGCTTTTGAACTGTGTTGTTGCAGAAGACTCTTGAGAGTCCCTTGGTGCAAGGAGATCAAACCAGTCCATCCTAAAGGAAATCAGTCCTGAATAATCAGTCATTGGAAGGACTGATGCTGAAGCTGAAACTCCAGTACTTTGGCCACCTGATGCGAAGTACTGACTCATTTGAAAAGACCATGACGCTGGGAAAAATTAAAGGCAGGAGGAAAACGGGACAAAAGAGGATGAGATGATTGGATAATATCACCGACTCAATGGACATGAGTTTGAACAAGCTCTGGGAATTGGTGAAGGACAGGGAAGCCTGGCATGCTACAGTCCATGGGGTCACATGGACTTCTGACTAATCCTATTATCTTAAGATATAAGTTGTGGGAGTTGGTCTGGTAAGACCTTTACAATCTTGAAAAAGTATATAAGGCCTTGATAAGACTAAGAGGGCATTTTCTGCCCCCTTCTGATGTCTGTGTCAGAAGCTTTCTCTATTCCTTTTTCACTGTAATAAAACTTTTGCCACACAAAGTTCTGAGTGCCTGAAGCCTCATCTCTGATCCCGAAGATAAATTCTCTTCTTTGGAGATCACAAAGGCAACACCATTCACCGTAAGCTATTACCATCTTAAGTTGAATTTGTCAGGAACAAAATTTACTAGTAAAATCGGGTGGTAGACCTGTGTGATACTTGTGAGCTTGAGTCCTCCAGGCATCACCCCAGAGCCCTTTCAGCTTGTCTTACATGTCTCAGTTTTTCCCTCTGGCAGTCTAAGACCAAAATGGCTGCTCAGATTGCTGAATGGCCAACTCTAATTTGTGACCTTTGGGCGAGCAAGTGTTTCAATTAATGAGTGGATTTCCCTATGGAGCCACTGCATAGTATGAGGACTTGGTCTCTAGCAATCTGGTAAATTTCTCGGTCACCTGAGAAAGCCATAACTGGCCAGGAGAAATTTTGTCTCTTTTCTTTGGAGCAAAGCTCTTATACAATATCTTCACCTTTATCCTGAAAAATTCTATTAAGGTACTGTAACTGAAAAAAAAAAAAAAAAAAAGAGGCATCAGATCAGGCTCTTACTTAACCACTCATCCAAGACCACTCAGTCTCCTACAATTGAGCAAACCCTGGTGTCTTTCTTTCAACCACCCCCATGCCCAGTACTTTCACTTAGGTGGGTATTCTTCAGTATCTTTCAATCAAGCCCCACCCAGTATCTCTCAGCTGGGAAGGGGCAGACCTACTATATACCTCACCAAATAAAACTCAGGATCATCAACCAATACAGGAGATCCAAGAACCAGGAGAGACTCACTGAAATTCATGTAGACTCCCTTAGGATGCAGGTGGGCACAAGAAGCCTTGGATGGTACCAAGGCTCCAGGTCCTCTTAGTTGCCAGGAGCCAGCACGGGAGAACCCACCCATGACAAGGTCATGTGGAAGAGATCTGATAAGCAAGGCTTCAGGCCTCGAGGGACCCCCCCACCCAGACCAGCTCGAGCATCTACCCCAAAACCAGAATCTGTCTGTCTTACTATTTTATGCCTTTCACCAACTCTTCTGACATTAACAGGAGGCTATCCCCAACCACCTTTCTCTGGAGAAAATCAACTTAGGGCTCTAGCTAATAAGTCTCCTGAACATGAGAGGAATATTTCAAATCAAACCCCCTCTGTTAGCATTCTAGCTTGCTTGGCAGGTTTATCCAGACTCTTGCAGCTACACATATGATTGTTCACAGCCTCTCAGCTGTGAGAGGCATGGGAAGCCTAAAACATAGAGCCTTTCAAAGAGTTAAAAACTATTAGAGTAGTGCTGGTGTAAGATTTCATTATTGGGCCGATGCTTGTTGCTAAGTTCCCATATCTCTTATCCACTGTGCACCTGGGAGTGCATTAGTTAACATAGTTGGAATGTAAGAAAAACAAGTGTAGCCTTGAAATTAACCACATCAGACCTTTGAGCTAATTGGTTCTTTCTTGTAACTCACTGCACGTTTGCTCCGTGAGAAATGTAACTCTGTTTAGCATTTTCTGAGGCTGACATAGATTAGAAATATAAAGAAAAAACACTTTGAGGGAAAATAAGTTTTCTGGTTGAGCAGCCTTTATCGAAAGAGGGTCATAAAATGTCCACAGGCCTCCAAGGCCAGAAGATAATGTACACAACATCATTTGTGGGAAAGGTATGCAGAAAAAATCCTGGCTTCGATAAGCACAAAACTGCTGGAGGGTTTGGGCTGATTCTGCATGACCTTGCATTTTTCATTTCCCTCTATGTACAAGTCAAGGTATAAAAGTCCTTTTTGAAAATAAAATAACAGGCCTCGCTCACCGAAGCTTGGTCACCCCATGTCTTTCTTTTTTTCTCTCTCTTACTCTCTTTTTCAGGCTCTTCCTCTCCTCTGTTTTCTTATCTGCAACATTCTTTCTTTGTCGCTCTCTAAATCATTTGCCGACACCATTTCTCCTGAGGGTTCCCCTGGATCCTGCGGGGGCTGGACCCCGGCACTTAGTGTTCAGATGGAGAGAAGTCTGCTCTGGCTCCTCCAGGGGTCGCCATAGCTTTTGACTTAAGAGATAGTCTCAACCTTAAAGTTGAGTTATGTTTTATTTCAGTAGGAAGTTT
This sequence comes from Oryx dammah, assembly GCF_014754425.2. NCBI lineage: Eukaryota > Metazoa > Chordata > Mammalia > Artiodactyla > Bovidae > Oryx > Oryx dammah. Next base: position 58,938,226 of record NW_024070209.1, read on the forward strand.
TAGGGCTTCAGGCCCAGGAGGTAGCATTTCGAGTGATCCTGAGAGAAATGTTCTGAGGAGGCAATGGGGAGGAGCCAAGTTTTATAGAAGCTTTGCAGCAAAGAGCAGGTAGTCCATACATCTAAAGGGTCATTGTTAATTAAAGAAAGCCAGATAGCTGAAGTTAAGGAATTTAGTGGTTGTCTCTGTATGGGAAGATGCAAGAGCCTGAACTCACTGAAATCTCTCCTTCATAAGTATCTCAGCTACTTGGAGCCAATATCCTGTGTTTTCACATCCTGGGCTTTCTTGGAACTCGCTGTAGGAAGTGGCTGCAGTCTAATGGCTGGTAGATCACAGGTATTGTTCTCCTTCCTGAGTGCCCTTAGGGCTAACCACCTCATACTGGAGCACTGCAATCACTGATGACTGTGACTTTTTTGTTTACTGATATGGCAGGAAATATTTCATCTCATCTTATTTAACTAGAATTTTTAGCACTTCAAGCCTAGAAGGCATCATCTCAAATAAACCTGAGAGAACTGCTCTGAGGAGATTGGAGGTGGGAAGCCAGGATATATAGGAGTTTTGCAACAAAGGGCAGGTAGCATAAATGTCAAAAGATTATTGTTAATTAAATAAAACTAGAAATCTCAAGGAGTTTTCTGCTTTTCTGTGTGAAGATGTAAGAGTCTGAGCTCACTGAAATTGTTCCTTTGATATGTACCTCAGCTGTCTTGGACCTATAGCATGTGTTTACCTATCCTGAGTTTCTTCCGGGCTCACCATAGGGAGTGACTACAGTTTGATGACTGGGAGATAGCATGCATTATTTTCTTTCTTGTGTACTCCCAGGATTCACTATCAGGGTAGTGGCTGCAATCATTGATGACTGTGACATCCTTTTACAGATATAGCAGTCAATATTCTATTTATCAAGGCAAACTGCCTTCCTTACCTTTTAAGTCCCAAACCACTACCCCCACACTCTTTTGTCTTTAATTGAAAATGGTATTTAATGTGAGGGCTTCTGCCATCTTGGCCACTGTTTTTCTTTGTCTCTCCCACATACTCATCACATTTTTCTCCTGTTAATCTATCTCATGTCAATTTAATTCTTAAGTCAGTCAGAAAAAACTAAAAGGTACAGAAATTTTTCTTCCTCCCACCATGTATGTATTAGTTGGTTCAAAAATAATTGCAATTTTGAATTTTTGAACTTTGCCATTTGATATTGGAATATATTCTTAAATGACTGTGGTTATACATCATTTTAATACACATTTCTCACTTGATGTTTTTTGCTAATGACTTACTTGCTGTTCATTTTATATTTATTTTAGACTAGGGAAATGGTGTTAAACAAAAAGCAAATTCAAGCTTTTTCCTTATTTGAGTTCAAAATGGGTCATAAAGCAGCAGAGGCAACTGGCAACATCAACACGTATTTGGCCCAGGAATTACTAACAAACTTATAGTGCAGTGGTGGTACAAGAATTTTGCAAAAAAGATGAGAGCATTGAAGATGAGGAGTGCAGTGGCTGGCTCTTGGAAGTTGACAATGACCAACTGAGAGCCATCATTGAAGTTGGTCTTCTTACAACTACATGAAAGTTGCAGAAAGACTCAGCATGAACCATTCTATGGTCATTCAGCATTTGAAGCAAACTGGAAAGGTAAAAAAGCTCAATAAGTAGGTGCCTTGGAGCTGACCGCAAATCAAAAAAAAATCGTCATTTTTAAGTGTCATCTTCTCTTATTCTATACAACCACAAACCATTTATCAATTGGATTGTGATGTACAATGAAAAGTGGATTTTATACAACAACTGGCAACAACTGGCAATCTCAGTCGTTGGACCAAGAAGAAAGTCTAAAGTACTTCTCAAAGCCAAACTTGCACCAAAAAATGGTGATGGTCACTGTTTTGCGGTCTCTTGCCAGTCCGATCCACTCTAGCTTTCTGAATCCTGGCAAAACCATTACATCTGAGAAGTATGCTCAGCAAATCAATGAGTTGCACCAACAACTGCAGTGCCTGCAGCTGGCATTAGGCAACAGAATGTGCCTAATTGTTATCCATGACCAACACCCAACTGCATGTCACACAGCCAACATTTCAAAAGTTGAACCAACTGGACTACAAAGTTTTGCCTCATCCACCATATTCACCTGACCTCTCACCAACCAACTACCATTTTTTCAAGCATCTCAACAACTTTTTGCAGGGAAAACACTTCCACAACCAGCAGGAGGCAGAAAATAATTTCCAAGTGTTCATCAAATCCTGAAGCATGGATTTTTACATTACAGGAATAAACAAACTTACTTCTCATTGGCAAAAATGTGTTAATTGTAATATTTCCTATTTTGATTAATAAAGATGTGTATTAGCCCGTTAATAATAATTTAAAATTCACAGTCCAAACCATAATTATTTTTTCACCAACCTAATACATGCAATATTGTAGTGAATTTATATCTTGTCTTCCAGAACATTATTCCAATTATCTGAACTGTATGAGAGCTCTCATTTCATTGATGATGAAAATAATTATTTTTGAAATATTGGATATTTTAAAACAAGAAAAAAGGCTTTTTTAAAAAATGCATTTCTTCTATTAAAAGTAAAACCTCTTTACCCCCAAAATACCTATTAACCATTTGTATTTCCTACTTTGTGAGTCAATGTTCCAAAATTACTTTTGTCCTGATGTTAAATTTTTAACTTTTGTTTCTAAAAATTATTCTGCATAGTAAGAATATTAATTCACTGTTTTCCACAAATATTATTAATTATTTTATGGTTTATTGTTTCTTTCCTTAATACTTTTATTGAAATCCATATTCTACTTAAAGTATAATTATGCATTATTTAAATTTGAAACTAATAATGACAGTAGTACATTTTATATATGTTCTTGGAAGAAAAGCTATGACCAACCTAGACAGCATATTAAAAAGCAGAGACACTGCTTTGCCAACAAAGGTCCATCTAGTCAAAGCTATGGCTTTTCCAGTAGTCATGTATAGGTATGAGAGTTGGACCATAAAGAAAGCTGAGCACTGAAGAATTGATGCATTTGAACTGTGGTGTTGGAGAAGACTCTTGAGAGTCCCTTGGACTGCAAGGAGATCCAACCAGTCCATCCTAAAGGAAATCAGTCCTGAGCATTCATTGCAAGGACTGATGTCGAAGCTGAAACTCCAGTACTTTGGCCACCTGACACGAAAAGCTGACTCATTGGAAAAGACCCTGATGCTGGGAAAGATTGAGGGCAGGAGGAAAAGGGGATGACAGAGGATGAGATTGTTGGATGGCATCACCGACTCAATGCATATGAGTTTGAGTAAGCTCAGGGAGTTGGTGATGGACAAGGAAGCCTGGCATGTGCTGCAGTCCATGGGGTCACAAAGATTTGCACACGACTGAGCAACTGAACTGAACTGATATATTTTTATAAAAGAAAAAACTCACAAATATGCCCAGAATGAGTCTCTTGATGAATATTTATATCAGTGTTAATGTCCTCTGAGTTGCTCCCATGCTATGTATGGTCTGGATGATGATTACAGCTGAAACCACTTACACTTTTATAGTATCTGGAACTTATACAAATGCAGTTCAGACATCAAGCTTTCTCTACTCACCAGCACCACAGAAACCACTTATGATCACATACTGGAACCATCAGGTATATGTTAAAATGTTTAAACTTAGCTCAGCTTATTTAAGCCCTAAGATGTAACTTACTTGTGAAGTCTATTTCTCTTTAGCTGTATTTATCAATGTAAGAAGATTATTAGGAGAAAGGGTATGGACTTTTCCTCTGTTGACAGGTGGTGGGGATAGTGAAATGCCTGTGATACATTGAACTTTTTGACTTTGTGCTCAAAAAGTCTGCCTCTCAAAGGAGACTTGCTTTGGCAGATAGAGTGACTGCCAAAAGCTTCAAGGGGGACAATATATTTCTTTGACATTATATCTGAATTATTGCCCTGAAGTTGGGCAGGGCACTTGTATGTGTGAGTACTTAAGGCTTTCAAATAGAAAGCAGGCCTCAGGTTTCAGAGACATTTATTAAGAGTTATGAATTTTACTTTCTCATGAACTTCTGAAAATAAAACATTCTAATATAATAAAAAAGTGAAACTATGGCATAAAAGTACATTCAGAAAACATATAATTGTCACACCAAAAATTAATGAAAGTGTCAAAGAACTAAGTCATAAGTCATATTTGGAACACAGCCAAGCTCTGGATGCAGACAAACTAATAAATGAATTCTAAAGTGTTTCCTTGAGTCTCCTTTTGAGTATTCACTCTTTTGTAATGTGTTAGTTTTGAAGACAGAAATGGCTAGTCTCTTTTTCTAACTAAGCTTAATCTAAGAACAACCCTTTGTATCAATTCTTTCTCTAATAAATATTACAAATGAGTTTTGTGTATATAGAACATTCTCAAAAATAAAATCTTCAAATTCAGTCATATATGTGTATTGAGTGCTTACTATGTTCTAAGTTCTCACTTAGATGTTAGAGTTAAAATAGATATGTATGAGATATATATATATATATGTATGGCTCAATCATGTCTAACTCTGCAGCCCCACAGACTGCAGCCCGCCAGGCTTCTCCATCCGTGGGATTCTCCAGGCAAGAATACTGGAGCAGATTGCCGTTCCCTTCTCCAGAGGATCTTCCCAACCCAGGGATTGAACCCTGGTCTCCAGCATTGCAGGCAGATTCTTTACTGTTTAGGCTACAGGGAAGTCCTCTTATCATACTTAGTGGTGAAATTAAGTGAGCATTTTAATTATATTGGAACCCATGAACTATACAGCCCATGGAATTCTCCAGACCAGAATACTAGAGTGGGTAGCTGTTCCCTTCTCCCGGGGATCTTCCCAACCCAGGGATCAAGTTCAGGTCTCCCACATTGCATGCGGATTCTTTACCAGCTGAGCCACCCAGGAAGCCCATTGGGAAACCAGATAAGGTCAACTAGTGTCTCCACTTTTATTCAATAGTGTTTCAGAAGTTTTAGCTGAGGGAACAAAATAAAAAAAGAAATTTGAAGTATTACTATGATGACAATGTGATTATTATTTTTAGATAATAAAAGATTAAACTGGTAAACCAAAGAGACTCATAAAGAGGGAAGTACTTTGTGTAGAAAAAAAAGTGAATGTATAAATATCAATAATTTCCATATACCAAAAATATTCCATTTAAAAATGTAATAGAGATGTACCATACTTATATGTATGACATATCTCTGATCAAGATAATTGCAATATATTTATTAAGTACTTTATAAAGATATAGATAAGAAAAGTTGCAAATGACTTAAACAAATGAACAAATGATAGAAGCAAATTAAAAACAGTCTGGTGAAGGTATGAAGACATAGACATTCTCACAGACCACTTGTCAACACAAAAAATTTAAAAATTGCAATTATTCACTGGTAATACAGTTTTTCAGAATGTACTTTAAACAAAAAAAATTAAGCATGTATGCAAGATATTCTCTATATGAAACATTAATTTTACTATTGAGAACTGGAAGCAGTAAAAAAAAATCTAGAAACAAGAGACAGATTAAACACATTACAGAGTTCTAGTAACACAAAGCTTGTTGCAATATTAGATCTCAGGTTACTCTAAGATGCTTATTGCTGTGGAAATATGATCATGCATTTTACATGGAAAATTAACTATAAAACATGCACTGTGGGAATTTCAGTTCTGGGATGATATATGAGGCAGACATGTGAATATCCAATAGGCATTCCAAACAATGTAGCTGAGGAAGAAAAGGAGTTGATTCCTAATATCCATTTTTCTTTCTTCCTGCAGGCATTAAGATCCTGAATTTTAGCTGATCACAAGCTACCTAGCTAAAGTCTGTATAATCCAGTCTCCTTAGGTAGTTGTAGCCTGGTGACTAAGTTCTGGGCATTGGTATGTGTGTGGAAGTGATATAGACAAATTCCAAGTCATTGCTTTAAAGAAAGGGAGCATTCTTCCCTTTCCTCCTTCATCTTCCTTTCTGGCATTTGGATGTAGTCTTAAAACATCTTCAACAAGGTGGAGGACATAAGAAAATGTATATTCAAAAATTTTATGTATAGGGAAATGGGAAGGTAGAAGAGAAGTAGTACAAAAAACAGTCAAGAAAAATTAGCGATAGAAACAGAAGTCAGAAGTAGTGTGGAGAGAAGGAAAATGCCATTGTTTTGACATTTTAAAAATTAAGTGTGGAAACCAAAATGTTTTCCACTTTGGAAAGCTGTGTGGAAAGCCCCTCAGTTTTTCCACCTGGCTCTACCATGGCCCTCCCACCCACAACTTCCCCACTGCAAACACAATTTTAAACTAAGTGTGTGGTCCTTGTCTTAAATTTATTTTCTAGTTATTTTTCTTCTGTTTAACAGAGATATAGCTAAGGCTACCCTGGTAGCTCAGTTGGTAAAGAATCCGCCTGCAATGTTGGAGACCTGGGTTCAATCCCTGGGTTGGGAAGATTCCCTGGAGAAGGGAATGGCTACTCCCTCAAGTATTCTTGCCTGGAGAATTCCTCAGACAGAGGAGCCTGGCGGGATACAGGCCATGGGTTGCAAAGAGTCGGACACGACTGAGCAACTAAGCACACACATAACTAAGGCTAAATTCTGATAGCCAGACAGTTCTTTCAGGTTTTGCAGCCATAAGGATAAATCTATTCCTTGCATTTGCTGCCATCTGCTGGCTTTGTTTGTGCTAGCATACTCAGTACTTGTGTCTGCTTATTCCTGCACTTGAGGTAGTCCAGGTTCTGTGATTTTATGTTGTTTGTTGCTGTTCAGTAGCTAAGTCATGTCTGACTCTGCGACCCCATGGACTGCAGCACTCCAGACTTCCCTGTCCTTCACTGTATCCCAGAGTTCGGTGAAACTCAAGTCCATTGAGTCCGTGATATCATTCAACCATCTCAGTTGTTGCCTTTTTCTGCCCTTAATCTTTCCCAGCATCAGGGTTTTTCCAATGAGTCAGTTCTTTGCATCACGTGGCCAAAGTATTGGAGCTTCAGCTTCAGCATCAGTCCTTTCAATGAATATTCAAGGTTGATTTCCTTTAGGACTGACAGATTTGACCTCCTTACTGTCCAAGGAACTGTTAAAGAGTCTTCTCCAGCACCACAGTTTGAAAGCATCTATTCTTCAGCATTCAGCCTTCTTAATGGTCCAACTCTCACATCCATACATGACTATTGGTAAAACCATAGATTTAACTAGATGGACTTTGGTCAGCAAAGTGATATCTCTGCTTTTTAATATACTGTCTAGGTTTGTCATAGCTTTTCTTCCAAGGAGCGTCTTTTAATTTTATGGTTGCAGTCACCATTCACAGTGATTTTGGAGCCCAAGAAAATAAAACTTGTCATTGTTTCCATTGTTTCTCAATCTATTTGCCATGAAGTGATGGGACCAATGCCTTGATCTTATTTTTTTGAATGTTGACTTTTAAGCCAGCTTTTAACTCTCCTCTTTCACCTCATCAAGAGGCTCTTTAGCTCCTTTCACTTCTGCCATTAGAGTGGTGTCATCTGCATATCTGAGGTTGTTGATATTTCTCCCAGCAATCTTGATTCCACTTGTGATTCATCCAGTCCAGCAGTTTGCATGAGGTAGTCTGCATATAAGTAAACAGGGTGACAATATATAGCCTTGACATAATCTTTTCCCAATTTTGAACCAGTCCATTGTTTCATGTCAATTTTTAACTGTTGCTTCTTGACCTCCTCTGGTTTCTCAGGAGGCAGGTAAGGTGTTCTGATATTTTCATCTATTTCAGAATTTTCTACAGTTTGTTGTCATCCACACAGACAAAGGCTTTAGCATAGTCAATGAAGCAGAACTAGATGTTTCTGGAATTCTCTTCTTTCTCTATGATCCAAAGGATGTTGGCAATCTCTGGTTCTTCTGTCTTTTCTATTTACCTGCCTTTCATTCTTGATTAAGTAATTTCGAAAAGTCAAACAGTCTTTCTTAACCCTGGTTTCCTCATCCATAAAGTAAGAATTATAGTAAAGTTTGCTTTACAATTTTGTTTATCAGCCACTAAGATAATGCTTTGAAAAATTCTAAACAAACAGCTGTTTTTAGAATGTCAGGGTATCTTGACTCTGATACCAGGCACAGTCACTTTTTTAAGTATTATGAATAAACTACCAACAACAATTCAACATAGCTCTAAAGTTTCACCTGAATAGTTCCAAGTTATAAAACATTCAGAACATAAAAAAGATAGAAAAAGAAAGCACTGAATGCTATCACAGAACCATTCAACTTTACATGTAAATCTGGATCTCATATGAAAACAAATCAATTCAATTTCAGGGCTCTGGTCTGCTTTTAATAAGTTTCCACCAAAAAAAAAAAAAAATGTGTCCACCTTAGTAGGGAGTGGCTATGACACACTATAAAATGTTATCAGTATGTGCCAGGGACACAATTCCTTCATTTTTGAATATTAATAAAATAGAAAACAAATCACAGCTTTGTTTAAGCTACTGATGAAACTAGCTTTAAACATACTACAGAGTTAGAAAGAAGTTGATGGAATCTAGAGCATAAAGCAAAATTGTGAAAGATCTTTGGGAAACAGAAAGTTGGTAGGGTATTTATGAGGGAAGAAACTGGGGACCTGAGGTGGGGCAGGGCCAAAAGCCAAACGAGACAACATACTGTGGAAGTGCTTTCTGATGTGTTCCACTCTTTTCTTCATCAGCGTCAACAAAGAGAACATTACAGTGTAAACTAAAGTAGTCCAGCTGGGGTAGAAGACAGATTTCTTGCGGTGATCCTGTCCCACCCCAGGCGTCACACAATGTCAACCTAAGGAAAGAGCACTTTGAAAATAGGAGTGGATGTATTTGATGGTCTTTGATGGGAAAGGTCACTTAAAATGAGTTGAGACTTGATGGGAATGCAAGATATCCTTGGCCCTGAAGTATTATCCCAAAGACACTTTTAAACTCACTTTGACAGGCCTAGCATAGAACTGTGGCATCCAGGTTTACAATAAAGACAAGATATGCCATTCGCAGCAACATGGATAGACCTAGAGATTGTCATACTGAGTGAAACAAGTCAGATAGAAAAAGAGAAATATGTTATCTATCACATGCAGTCTTAAAAAGTGATATAAATGAATTTATTTATAAAACAGAAACAGACTTAGAGAACAAGCCTATGGTTACCAAGGCAAAAGGGTTGGGAGGAGGGATAGGGAGTCTGGAACTGACATGTATACACTGCTCTATTTAAAATGAATAATCATCAAGGACCTGCTGTAAATCACAAGGAACCCTGCTGAATATAAGGTAACAACCAAAATGAGGAAAGAATTTGAAAAAAAAATAGATACATGTATATGCATAACTGAATCACTTTGCTGTACACTTGAAACTAACACAATATTGTTAATCAATTATACTCCAATGTAAAATAAAATTTTTAAAAAAAATGGAAAACTTCCAATAAAGATAAGATAACTGACACCAAAAAGCAATAAGAAATCATAGGGGAAAATGACAAGACTCATGTATGGATGTGAAAGTTGGACTGTGAAGAAGGCTGAGCGCCAAAGAATTGATGCTTTTGAACTGTGGTGTTGGAGAAAACTCTTGAGAGTCCCTTGGACTGCAAGGAGATCCAACCAGTCCATTCTGAAGGAGATCAACCCTGGGATTTCTTTGGAAGGAATGATGCTAAAGCTGAAACTCCAGTACTCTGGCCACCTCATGCGAAGAGTTGACTCATTGGAAAAGACTCTGATGCTAGGAGGGATTGGGGGCAGGAGGAGAAGGGGATGACAGAGGATGAGATGGCTGGATGGCATCACTGATTCAATGGACGTGAGTCTGAGTGAACTCTGGAAGTTGGTGATGGACAGGGAGGCCTAGCGTGCTGCGATTCATGGGGTCGCAAAGAGTCGGACATGACTGAGCGACTGAACTGAACTGAACTGAAAGTCTATAAAAGAAACAAGAGAATTAATAAATTTTCAGAAAAATAATAAGCTTACAAATTTTGAACTTAAAAAGCACAGCATATAATTCTCTTAGATAGGATATAAAATTGGTAGCAGACAGGTAAGTATATAAAAGAACAATTTACAATATAGGTATGAAGAATATAAAATAGGAAAGAACTAAAAATAGAATAAAGAAAAAAATCAGTAACTGGAGGCTGAGATCATGTAATATTTTATAGAAAGCATAGAAAAAGGTTAAAAAGTTGGCAAAATAAAAGATAAGTCTAGAGATATGAAGTATAAAAATAGAAGAGCCATCATCCATAGAATGCATATATCAGACAGAGAAAAGAATGTAGAAAGGAATACTTGAAACAATATATGTCTTCTGTTTAAAAGAAGATGAAAAATGAAATATAACTTTAATCTTAAAGGTAAAAGCCCACTCATATATATATTGCTATAATATTTGAGGTCACCCAATAAAGAAAACATTCTAAAGGCTTCCAGAGAGGAAAATACTGATAGCCTACAAAAGTATAAGTATCAGATTAAAATCATATTTCCCAACAATTGCATTGGATGCCAGAAAGCAATAGAATAACATTATTTAAGAATTGATGGAAGATAAATCTGAACATAAATTTTTTTATCAAGTAAAGCTATAATATAAATGTGAGGGCAAAATATTGTCCTCAGGTATATGAGACTGCATAAAATTTAATATTCAAAATTTTCTTTGAAAACTCTTTTGGAGGAAGTACTCAAAAATAGAAATGGACTCATGAAGAAACAAAATTTAGAAGATAACATTGGATAAGTGAGTTTTAAAAGCTGTAAAGTGGTCTAAATAAATAATATCCCCAAATTAAGAAAGGGCAGAAAAATATACTTGGTGAGGTATCTACTTATCAGAAGGAAGAAAGAAATGAGTATTTTCCTTAAGAGATGGGAAGAAATACACATAAGTATACATAAAATTAAATATGTGTATGAGTCACCAAGACTAAAATCAAATGAACAAACTTTTAAATCAGAAGAGAAAGAAAATTTAAATTATTTAATGCTGTTAAGAGTGAAGAAGGAACACAAAGTAACTAGAGTCTGAAATAAATATGATATATAGAAAATTGGACATGCAAAAGCTAATATAAAGGATTAGACTGCAAATTTAAACGATAAAGCCTCTCTGTATAAACCAAATACAAGTCAGCCATGATAACAATATAAATATTAGGAAAAAGTATAATTTTAGGTGATAAATAGCAAAGAGAAAATGAGAGGAATACTATACTAGCTAAAAGAATAATTTAAAAAAGATTATCAAAAAATCTGAAAGTATATAAATTTAAAAATAAAATCATAAATAAATATCTGTTAGAATTCAGAAAATTTAATATCATATTCTAATACTTAGAAGCTGATGTATCAAAAAGATGTAAATTAATCAAACTTTTAGAATATAAAAGCAAGATATAACATTTTCAAAAAATGAATCTGTTCAGAATCACGAAATATACCACATATTCTCTCTCTAAAGGTATATATATGTATGTATATTACCATAATGCAATAATATTAGAATCCAATAACTATAAAAACTTATATATTAAAGCTAAACAATTCCACATACAGAAAAACTTATACTAAATAATTCTTTTTGCTATTTTTTATTTTTAATTGACTGATGATTGGTTTACAATATTGATTTGATTTCTGTCATACATCAAAATGAACTGACCATAGGTGAACATATGTCCCCTCCCTCTTGAATCTCCCTCCCATCTTCTTTACTGAAGAAGAAAGACAATAAAATATTGAATAAAATGTAGTAATTTAAATTAAAAGTATGGTATATAGCTAAGGTATTTAGAAGAATATTAGTGAAACTGTACAGTGAGTAGAAAGGTAAATGCAAAGAAGTAGCAAGGACAAAACTAATGAGAAATGATTAATAAGGGTAAAAGTAGAAAATTAAGATTTATTCTGAATCTTTGCTATATAAACTAAGGAGAAGAACAGATTGCCTAGTAAGTCATAATTTTATTAATCAACTTTTAAACTACATAATAATGTACAGAGCACATAATATAACATTGTGTAGATTTTATCTCTGGGGAAGTTAGACATCAGAAACTCTGTTTATGTAAATTATCCTTTTGGTGGAAAAAGGAGAATGGTACAATCATTTCATTGAGGCAAGAAAAGCATTTGATAAGATCAATCCAAGTCTCTGATAGAAAATTTCACAATATAAGAAGTAAAAGGGAATCTTTTTATTTTGAAAAAGAAATAACCTACCTTGATGATAACGGAGAATTTTGAGCATTACTTTACTAGCTTGTGACGTGAGTGCAATTGTGCAGTAGTTTGAGCATTCTTTAGCATTGCCTTTCTTTGGGATTGGAATGAAAACTGACCTTTTCCAGTCCTGTGGCCACTGCTGAGTTTTCCAAATTTGCTGGCATATTGAGTGCAGCACTTTCACAGCATCATCTTTCAGGATTTGAAAGAGCTCAATTGGAATTCCATCACCTCCACTAGCTTTGTTCGTAGTGATGCTTTCTAAGGCCCACTTGACTTCACATTCCAAGCTGTCTGGTTCTAGATTAGAGATCACATCATCATGACTATCTCAGTCATGAAGATCTTTTTTGTACAGTTCTTCTGTGTATTCTTGCCACCTCTTCTTAATATCTTCTGCTTCTGTTAGGTCCAGACCATTTCTATCCTTTATCGAGCCCATCTTTGCATGAAATGTTCCCTTGGTATCTCTAATTTTCTTAAAGAGAACTCTAGTCTTTCCCATCCTTTTCTTTTCCTCTATTTCTTTGCATTGATTGCTGAAGAAGGCTTTCTTATCTCTTCTTGCTATTCTTTGGAACTCTGCATCAGATGCTTGTATCTTTCCTTTTCTCCTTTGCTTTTTGCTTCTCTTCTCTTCACAGCTATTTGTAAGGCCTCCCCAGACAGTCATTTGCTTTTTTGCATTTCTTTTCCATGGGGATGCTCTTGATCCCTGTTTCCTGTACAATGTCACAAACCTCATTCCATAGTTCATCAGGCACTCTATCTATCAGACTAGGCCCTTAAATCTATTTCTCACTTCCACTGTATAATCATAAGGGATTTGATTTAGGTCATGCCTGAATGGTCTAGCGGTTTTCCCTACTTTCTTCAATTTCAGTCTGAATTTGTCAATAAGGCGTTCATGATCTGAGCTACAGTCAGCTCCCGGTCTTGTTTTTGCTGACTGTATAGAGTATCTCCATCTTTGGCTGCGAAGAATATAATCAGTCTGATTTCGGTGTTGACCATCTGGTGATGTCCATGTGTAGAGTCTTCTCTTGTGTTGTTGGAAGAGGATGTTTGCTATGACCAGTGCATTTTCTTGGCAAAATTAAAAGTCGATTACTCCTTGGAAGGAAAGTTATGATCAACTTAGATAGCATATTCAAAAGCAGAGACATTACTTTGCCAACAAAGGTCCATCTAGTCAAGGCTATAGTTTTGCCAGTGGTTTTGTATGGATGTGAGAGTTTGACTGTGAAGAAAGCTGAGTGCCAAAGAATTGATGCTTTTGAACTGTGGTGTTGGAGTAGACTCTTGAGAGTCCATTGGGCTGAAAGGAGAAACAACCAGTCCATCCTAAAGGAGATCAGTCCTGTGTGTTCACTGGAAGGACTGATGTTGAAGCTGACACTCCAATACTTTGGCCACCTCATGTAAAGAGTTGACTCTTTGGAAAAGACCCTGATGCTGGGAGAGACTGGGGGAAGGAGGAGAAGGGGACAACAGAGGACGAGATGGCTGGATGGCATCACCGACTCGATGGACATGAGTTTGAGTAAACTCCGGGAGTTGGTGATGGACAGGGAGGCCTGGCATGCTGCGATTCATGGGGTCGCAAAGAGTCGGACACAACTGAACGACTGAACTGAACTGATGATAATGTGCTCAATAAAGGACAGAAATGGTAGGGACCTAACAGAAGCAGAAGATATTAAGAAGAGGTGGCAAGAATACACAGAAAAACTGTACAAAAAAGATCTTCACTACCCAGACAATCACGATGATGTGATCACTCACCTAGAGCCAGACATCCTGGAATGTGAAGTCAAGTGGGCCTTAGGAAGCATCACTATGAACAAAGCTGGTGGAAGTAATAGTTGAGCTGTTTCAAATCCTGAAAGATGATGCTATGAAAGTGCTGCACTCAATATGCCATCAAATATGGAAAATTCAGCAGTGGACACAGGACTCGAAAAGGTCAGTTTTCATTCCAATCCCAAAGAAAGGCAATGCCAAAGAATGTTCAAACTACCGCACAATTGCACTCATTTCACACACTAGTAAAGTAATGCTCAAAATTCTCCAAGCCAGGCTTCAGCAATACGTGAACTGTGAACTTCCTGATGTTCAAGCTGGTTTTAGAAAAGGCAGAGGAAACAGAGATCAAATTGCCAACATCCGCTGGATCATTGAAAAAGCAAGAGAGTTCCAGATAAACATCTATTTCTGCTTTATTGACTATGCCAATGCCTTTGACTGTGTGGATCACAATAAACTGTGGAATTCTGAAAGAGATGGGAATACCAGACCACCTTACCTGTCTCCTGAGAAACCTGTATTCAGGTCAGGAAGCAACAGTTAGAACTGGACATGGAACAACAGACTGGTTCCAGACAGGAAAAGGAGTACGTCAAGGCTGTATATTATCACCCTGCTTATTTAACTTATATGCAGAGTACATCATGAGAAACGCTGGGCTGTAAGAAGCACAAGCTGGAATCAAGATTGCTGGGAGAAATATCAATAATCTCAGATATGCAGATGACACCACCCTTATGGCAGAAAGTAAAGAAGAACTAAAGAGCCTCTTGATGAAAGTGAAAGAGGAAAGTGAAAAAGGTGGCTTAAAGTGAAACGTTCAGAAAACTAATATCATGGCATCCAGAGCCATAACTTCATGGCAGATAGATGGGGAAACAGTGAAAACAGTGGCTGATTTTATTTTTCTGGGCTCCAAAATCACTGCAGATGGCAATTGCGGCAACAATTGGGTGTTTTTTGCAAGGAGGCCTGGCGTGCTGTGGTTCATGGGGTCACAAAGAGTCAGATACGACTGAGTGACTGAACTGGACTGAACTGGACTGAACTGATGATAATGAGTTCAGTGCTCAGTTTTGTCTGACTCTGTGTGACCCCATGAACCACAACACACCAGGCCTTCCTGTCCATCACCAACTCCTGGAGCCTACACAAACTCATGTCCATCCAGTCAATGAGGCCATCCAACCATCTCTTCCTCTGTTGTCCACATCTCCTCCCACCCTCAATCTTTCCAGCATCAGGGTCTTTTTCAATCAGTCAGCTTTTCACATCCGGTGGCCAAATATTGGAGTTTTAGCATCAGCATCAGTCTTTCCAATGAATATTTAGGACTGATTTCCTTTAGGATGGACTGGTTGGATCTCCTTGCAGTCCAAGGGACCCTCAAGAGTCTTCTCCAACACCACAGTTCAGAAGCATCAGTTCTTCAGCACTCAGCTTTCTTTATAGTCCAACTCTCACATCCATACATGACTACTGGAAAAACCATAGCTTTGATTAGATGGACCTTTGTTGTCAAAGTAATGTCTCTGCTTTTTAATATGCTATCTAGGTTGGTCATAACTTTTCTTCCAAGGAGCAAGCGTCTTTTAATTTCATGGCTCCAGTCACCATCTGCAGTGACCTTGGAGCCCAGAAAAATAAAGTCTGTCACTGTTTCCACTGTTTCCCCATCTATTTGCCATGAAGTGATGGGACCAGATGCCATGATCTGAGTTTTCTGATTGTTGAGCTTTAAGCCAACTTTTTCACTCTCCTCTTTCACTTTCATCAAGAGGCTCTTTAGTGCTTATGACAATAGCAAACCTTTTAATGTGTTACATTAGGATGAGATATCAACAACCTCAGATATGCAGATGATACCACTCTAATGGCAAAAAGTGGAGAGGAACTAAAGAGACTCTTAATGCAGGTAAAAGAGAGTGAAAAAGCTGGCTTAAAACTCGGCATTCAAAAAACTAAGATCATGACATCAAGTCCCATCATTTCATGGTAATAGATGGAGAAAAAGTGAAAACAGTAGCATAATTTATTTTCTTTGGCTCCATAATTACTGCAGACAGTGACTGCAGCCACAAAATTAAGAGGCTTGCTCCTTGAAACAAAAGCTATGTCAAAACCTAGACAGCATATTAAAAAGCAGAGATATCACTTTGCCAACAAAGGTCCATATCATCAAAGCTATAGTTTTTCCAGTAGTCATCTACAGGTGTGAGAGTTGAACCTTAAAGAAGGCTGAGAGCCAAAGAATTGATGCTTTCAAACTGTGGTGCTGGAGAAGACTCTTGAGAGACCTTTGGACAGCAAGGAGATCAAACCAGTCAATCCTAAAGGAAATCAACCCTGACTATTTCAATGGAAGGACTGATGCTGAAGCTGAAAATCCAATATTTGGCCACCTGATATGAAGAACTGACTTACTGGTAAAGACCCTGATGCTGTGAAAGATTGAAGGTAGGAAGAGAAGGGGATGACAGAAGATGAGATGGTTGGATGGCATCACCAGCTCAATGGACATGAGTTTGACCAAATTTTGGGAGACAGTGAAGGACAGGGAAGCTTGGTGTGCTGCAGTGCATGGAGTTGCAGAGTCAGGCATGACTTGGCAACTGAACAAAAATAACAGGATGAGATATAGGGAATTTCCTGGTATCATGATGTGGAGTGGGGAATTGAAAACAATTTATATATCTATTACTATGGTAAATAATAGTAGAATTTCTTTTCTTTGTAAAGGATGGAATACTATAAAGTGTTCTAAAATAAGTAAAATTTATACAGCACCATGATTAGATTTTTTTAATAGTAATAAGTTTAAAGTAAGAAAGTCTGTTACTGTTAATTTTTTAAACTTGCAAGTATCAGCATATACTTTTCAACAATGTATGCATAACTTAAAATGTATTTTAAATACTCTAGATTTGGTGTGTATAGAGTCAGACTCCAGTCAAAAATATGGAATCCATGCCAGGTAGTTTAATATGGAGTGACAAGGAGGAAAATCACCTGCATTTTCCCCTCCTCTCCTTTCTGTGCCTTCTACTGACTCAGCCTAACATGACACCAGAGGATAAGGGAGTCTGGACATGTATTCTGTAGGGGGTCTGTTCCTTGTTTAAAATGCAGGCCAAGGGAATGCAGGGGGAATGCAGACTTGTTGGATCTAAGGGGCAACAGGTAATGACTAGCCCAAGGCCTTTACAGGAGAGGGAAATAAGTAGATAGGTGATATTGGATGAAATAATAATAACATTAAAATGACTGAAAGTTTGCCAACCAATGGTTCCAGTGTACCATAAACCAAGCAGTTTTGTGTATCTGAGATAAATTATAATGAAACAGAAACATTTTAAGCACAAAAATAATATTAATGAGATGAAAACTTTTTAAACTAGTCAATCTGCTGTAATGCTTACTTATTTGAGATTTGATCTGGTGGAGATCACAGAGCAATTGCTCTGCATTCTCATAAATCCACAGTATGTCCACGGTACCGTATCACTTCTGTTAGCTAAAGACTATACCCAAACTGGGTGTAAACAAGCAGTAATTTAGATGAGACAATAAACTTGATGTTTTGAAATGATTAATCATTTCTCTAAGTAAAGAAATGTTCAGAGATTTCTGTCAGAACAGAAATCTCTCAGAACACAGATGATTCAACCAGTTAAAGAGAGAAAGAGAATGATAAAAGACAAACACACCCAGTACACAGCACGTGCTAGACCCTCCTTGGCATGTGCTGACTCATTTAATCATCTCTGCAACACTCTGGGGGAAGCTCTAAGTAGTAGCCTCATTTTACAGATGAGGAAACTGATGGTCAGGATAGCTTAAAGTATAACCATATAACACCGCTATGAATGACAGGAATAGGATTTTAACTCACTCATCCTGGAGCTAAACGAGTTAGAAAGATAAGAAACTGACCAATTGATAGGTGGCTTTTACCTTATCAATTCAAGCTCATCTTCTTTCTAAGTAAATATGCTTGCTCACATACTAGAGGTTCTAAGAAATATTCTTGCCTCTTAGCTTAGAGAGGAGTAGGACAAACAAGTCAGTTCAGTCACTCAGTCGTGTCCAACTCTGCGCCCCATGGACTGCAGCACACCAGGCCTCCCTGTCCATCACCAGCTCCCAGAGTTTACCCAAACTCATATCCATTGAGTTGGTGATGCCATCCAACCATCTCATCCTCTGTCGTCCCCTTATCCTCCTGCCCTCAATCTTTCCCAGCATCAGGGTCTTTACAAATGAGTCAGCTCTTCGCATCAGGTGGCCAAAGTATTGGAGTTTCAGCTTCAGCATCAGTCCTCCCAAAGAACACCCAGGACTGATCTCCTTTATGATGAACTGGTTGGATCTCCTTGCAGTCCAAGGGACTCTCAAGAGTCTTCTCCACCACCACAGTTCAAAAGCACCAGTTCTTCAGTGCTCAGCTTTCTTCATAGTCCAACTCTCACATTCATACATGACTACTGGAAAAACCATAGCCTTGACTAGATGAACCTTTGTTGACAAAGTAATGTCTCTGCTTTTTAATATGCTGTCTAAGTTGGTCATACCCTCCCTTCCAAGAGTAAGCTTCTTTTAATTTCATGGCTGCAATCACCATCTGCAGTGATTTTGGAGCCCCCAAAAATAGTCAGCCACTGTTTCCCCATCTATTTGCCATGAAGTGATGGGACCAGATGCCATGATCTTAGTTTACTGAATGATGAGCTTTAAGCCAACTTTTTCACTCTCCTCTTTCACTTTCATCAAGAGGCTCTTTAGTTCTTCTTCACTTTCTGCCATAAGTGTGGTGTCATCTGCATATCTGAGGTTATTGATATTTCTCCCGGCAATCTTGATTCCAGCTTGTGCTTCTTACAGCCCAGCATTTCTCATGATGTACTCTGCATATAAGTTAAATAAGCAGGGTGACAATATACAGCCTTGACGTACTCCTTTTCCTATTTGGAACCAGTCTGTTGTTCCATGTCCAGTTCTAACTGTTGCTTCCTGACCTACATACAGATTTCTCAAGAGGCAGGTCAGGTGGTCTGGTATGCCCATCTCTTTCAGAATTTTCCACAGTTTATTGTGATCCACACAGTCAAAGGCTTGGGCATAGTCAATAAAGCAGAAATAGATGTTTATCTGGAACTCTCTTGCTTTTTCGATGATCCAGCGGATGTTGGCAATTTGATCTCTGGTTCCTCTGCCTTTTCTAAAACCAGCTTGAACATCTGGAAGTTCACAGTTCATGTATTGCTGAAGCCTGGCTTGGAGAATTTTGAGCATTACTTTACTAGCGTGTGAGATGAGTGCAATTGTGCAGTAGTTTGAGCATTCTTTGGCATTGCCTTTTTTGGGGGATTGGAATGAAAACTGACCTTTTCCAGTTCTGAGGCCACTGCTGAGTTTTCCAAATTTGCTGACATATTGAGTGCAGCATTTCCACAGCATCATCTTTCAGGATTTGAAATAGCTCAACTGGAATTCCATCACCTCCACTAGCTTTGTCCATAGTCATGCTTTCTAAGGCCCACTTGACTTCACATTCCAGGATATCTGGCTCTAGGTGAGTGATCACACCATCGTGATTATCTGAACCATGATGATCTTTTTTGTACAGTTTGTCTGTGTATACTTGCCACCTCTTCTTAATATCTTCTGCTTCTGTTAGGTCCTTACCATTTCTGTGCTTTATTGAGCCCATCTTAGCATGAAATGTTCCCTTGGTATCTCTAATTTTCTTGATGAGCTCTCTAGTCTTTCCCCTTCTATTCTTTTCCTCTATTTCTTTACACTGATCGCTGAGATAAACTTTCTTATCTCTCCTTGCTATTCTTTGGAACTCTGCATTCAAATGGATATCTTTCCTTTTCTCCTTTGCTTTTGGCTTCTCTTCTTTTCATAGCTATTTGTAAGGCCTACTCAGACAGCCATTTTGCTTTTTTGCATTTCTTCTTCTTGGAGATGGTCTTGATCCCTGTCTCCTGTACAATGTCACGAACCTCCATCCATAGTTCATCTGTCTATCAGATCTAGTCCCTTAAATCTATTTCTCACTTCCACTGTATAATCATAAGGGATTTGATTTAGGTCATACCTGAATGGTCTAGTGGTTTTCCCCACTTTCTTCAATTTCAGTCTGAATTTGGCAATAAGGAGTTCATGATCTGAGCCACAGTCAGCTCTTGGTCTTGTTTTTGCTGACTGTATAGAGCTTCTCCATCTTTGGCTGCAAATCATGGACATCACCAGATGGCCAACACCGAAATCAGATTGATTCTATTCTTTACAGCCAAAGAATTTCGGTGTTGGCCATCTGATGATGTCCATGTGTAGAGTCTTCTCTTGTGTTGTTGGAAGAGGGTGTTTGCTATCAACAGTACGTTCTCTTGGCAAAACTCTATTAGCCTTTGTCCTGCTTCATTCTGTACTCCAAAGCCAAATTTGCCTGTTACTGCAGGTGTTTCTTGACTTCCTGCTTTTGCATTCCAGTCCCCTATAATGAAAAGGAAATCTTTTTTGAGTGTTAGTTCTAAACGGTCTTGTAGGTCTTCACAGAACTGTTCAACTTCAGCTTCTTCAGCATCACTGGTTGGGGCATAGACTTGGATTACTGTGATATTGAATGGTTTGCCTTGGAAAAGAACAGAGATCATTCTGTCATTTTTGAGATTGTATCCAAGTACTGCATTTTGGACTCTTTTGTTGACCATGATGTCTACTCCATTTCTTCTAAGGGATTCCTGCCCACAGTAGTAGATATAATGGTCATCTGAGTTAAATTCACCCATTCCAGTCTATCTTAGTTTGCTAATTTCTAGAATGTCGAAGTTCACCTTTGCCATCTCCTGTTTGACCACTTCTTATTTGCCTTGATTCATGGACCTAACGTTCCAGGTTCCTATGCAATATCACCAGTCACATCCACAACTGGGTGTTGTTTTTGCTTTGGCTCCATCCCTTCTTTCTTTCTGGAGTTATTTCTCCATTGATCTCCAGTAGCATATTGGGCACCGAGTGACCTGGGGAGTCCATCTTTCAGTATCCTATCTTTTTGCCTTTTCATACTGTTCATGGGATTCTCAAGGCAAGAATATGGAAGTGGCTTGCCATTCCTTTCTCCAATGGACCACATTCCATCAGACCTCTCCACCATGACCCGTCCATCTTGGGTGGCCCCACACAGCATGGCTTAGTTTCACTGAGTTAGACAAGGCTGTGGTCCATGTGATTAGATTGGCTAGTTTTCTGTGACTGTGGTTTCAGTCTGTCTGCCCTCTGATGCCCTCTCTCAGTGCCTACTGTCTTACTTGGGTTTCTCTTACCTTGGACGTGGGGTATCTCTTCATGGCTGCTCCAGCAAAGTGCAGCCGCTGCTCCTTACCTTGGACATGGGGTCTCTCCTCTCAGCCTCCGCTCCTGACCTTGGACGTGGGGTATGTCCTCTCTGCCGCTCCTTCCCTCACAGCCACCGTTCCTGCGGGACAGGTAAGCAGATTCTTATTTCCATTAGTCTTTATCCTGACTCCTGTGTAACTTCCCAAAGGCGATGATGTCTCAACCACAGTAGAGGGCTGCCTACCACATTCTGCAGAGATAATGGGGTTCAAGGCAAATCAAAGAAACAATAGAACACAAGTTGCTTACTTCATGCCCATGTATACCTTCTTTATTTCTTTCACTGAAAACATTACATTCCACCTGTCTTCATGGCATGAGACTCCACTATAACCTTGTATCTATGAGGTAGTCTACTCTTCTAAAATACTTTGGAGCTTGGCACCAATTCTCCTCTTGTCTGAATGAAATGAGGTACATAATCAAGCTCTTAAAATATTAAAAGTTCCATTATTGTATATCTATCTAAATGAGAAAACAGTGGCTTAGTAAAGTTAAAGGCAATTTTGAAAAAGAAAAAAAAGAGAGAGAGCTATCCAACCTTCTGGCCTTTGTCAATGAGTACATGGTTGTCTACATTCATTACAGATGGAATTTGTTTTAAAAAAATTATATTCATATTGATATAAATGTGATAAATGTGTTCTCTTAATTAACTTGCTCAGTGATTACAAGCTGAGCTTCCAGTAATTCTGAAACTTACTTGCTTCTGTTTTGGATTATTTTGAACAGGAGGGAAACAGCCATGTGGGTAAAGAATCATTCTGAAAAAAAACAGAATTAATGCCATCAGTTCTCCATCAACTTTTCAGGAAAAATCTGTGTAGTCCTTTGTTATTTCAGGATCTGTTCCTCTTTGTTAAATGACAGTAATTCAGTCTTTGAATTTCTTGAGGAAAATAAAATTTGAATGTCAAGAACAAGACCACAGTGAAGTAAGCCAGAAAGAAAAACACCAATACAGTATAATAATGCATATATATGGAATTTAGAAAGATGGTAATGATAACCCTGTATGCAAGACAGCAAAAGAGACACAGATGTATAGAACAGTCTTTTGGACTCTATGGGAGAGGGCAAGGGTGGGATGGTTTGGGAGAATGGCATTGAAACATGTATATTACCATATGTGAAACGAATCACCAGTCCAGGTTCGATGCATGATACAGGGTGCTCGGGGCTGGTGCGCTGGGATGACCCAGAGGGATGGGATGGGGAGGGAGGTGGGAGGGAGGTTCAGGATGGGGAACACATATACTCCCGTGGCAGGTTCATGTCAATGTATGGCAAAACCAATACAATATTGTAAAGTAAAAAAAAATTTTTTTAAGAAATAAATAAAAGTTATGTTTACATTAAAAAAAAAAAAAAGGAAAGGGTGAGACCAAGATGAAGAATTCTTAATCCACTAAGACAAATCTTTATCAAAAAGTCATGAAAGGACTGTGCTGTTAGGGGACAATCTAAGTTGTCAACATGATGCAAAATAGAAAAAGTGCGGTGATGATCTTGTTTTCCAATGACATGCATCACAGTGGAAATGGCAGACATTACATTTACAGAAAAACAGTGAGATCAAGCCTCTCTGGTGGGCACCCAGAGAATCAGGAGGCTACTCAACTGCACAACCCTGAAGAAGGAAGGCAGCTAAGGGTCCAGGATTAAATATGGAGGGAGTAGAGAAGTGGTTGGTTCATCACTAACAGTCATAATTCCACTTTTTAATCTTAAAAAGTGCTTTCTTCTCTCATGTCCTTCCAAATATGATTTGTTATAAATCAATTCATGTTTAGTTTGCTTAATTAGTATATTAATAAATTAGTACAGTATTTTTATACACACACACACACAAATAGATCTAAAAGCTTAACAAAGAAGCAGGAGTAAGTTTCATGGAGAGGCAGGTTCCAGTGAATTTTCTTTTTCACATCTAGGACTTCTTTTACTTTCATCTGCTCCATCTGCCTGTGCTGAGAGTGCTAACAAGTGCATCACTGCAGGCTTCTCAGCATCTTTTTTCTCTGCTAAGACACCATATCTTTAAAGTTTTAATACTTGCCTGTATAATAACATATTTAATAAATACATTATACATGATCATTATTGAGAATTTGTTAAATCTCATGAAGTTACAAAGCTTTTTTTCATAATCCAATTATCCAGAAATAGCTACATTTAACATTAGATAAAAATCCTCTGGAGGAGTAAATGGCTATTCACTCCTATATTTTTGCTGAGAAAATCGCATGGACAGAGGAACATGGCAGGCTACAGTCCATAGTGTCACAAAGAGTCAGACATGACTCCAGTAACTGAACATACACAGATGCACACATGTTTCTCAAAGCTATACTCACACATACATAAATATATCTATAAATTGGGTTCTGACTCTATACTAGATTCAGACTAGAACGACTAGACTGACACTAGAATGACAGACTAGAATGACTCTACATTCTTTATTTCACATTATACTGCAAATATTTTCATTAACTATTCTTGAAAACACCCTTTATAGCTATTACTTAACATTTTGTTATGTGGATGTACCACAATCTATTTAAATATTACCCTGGACAAATTGGACACATCCATTTTTTCCTGAAGCCCTTTATATCTACTCTGTAATTTAGAAGTGCAAGGGCTTTTTCTCTAGCACATATGTATTCATCTAATGTGAGTGAGATGCTTTCCAACTTTTTCCTCTTTTTTCTTGGTGTATAATTGCTTTACAAGGTTGTGTTAGTTTCTGCTGTACAATAAAGTGAATCAGGTACATGCCTTCATGCTTAGTTGTGTCTGACTTTGTGATCCCATGGACCATAGCCCACCAGCCTCCTCTGTCCATGGAATTTTCCAGGCAAGAATACTGGAGTGGATTGCTATTTTCTCTTCCATGACTCAGCTATATGGATACACTTACCCCTTCCTCGAGAACCTCCCTCCCCCATCCCACCCCTCTAGGTCATCACAGAGCACCAAACTGAGCTCCCTGTGCTATACAATAGCTTCCCACCAGCTCTGTATTTTACATATGGTAATGTACATATCTCAATATCTCATATCTCAGTTCAACCCAACTTCCCCTTCCCCTACTGCGTCCACATGCCCATTCCCTAAATCTGCATCTATATTCAGTTCAGTTCAGTTCAGTCGCTCAGTCATGTCTCACTCTGCAAAACAGTGGAAACAGTGGCAGACTTTATTTTTCTGGGCTCTAAAATCACTGCAGATGGTGACTGCAGCCATGAAATTAAGAGATGCTTACTCCTTGGAAGAAAAGTTATGACCAACCTAGAGAGCATATTCAAAAGCAGAGACTTTGCCAACAAACGTCCGTCTAGTCAAGGCTATGGTTTTTCCAGTGGTCATGTATGGATGTGGGAGTTGTACTGTGAAGAAAGCTGAGCGCCGAAGAATCGATGCTTTTGAACTGTGGTGTTGGAGAAGACTCTTGAGAGTCCCTTGGACTGTAAGGAGATCCAACCAGTCCATTCTGAATGAGATCAGCCCCGGGATTTCTTTGGAAGGAATGATGCTAAAGCTGAAACTCCAATACTTTGGCCACCTCATGCGAAGAGTTGACTCATTGGAAAACACCCTGATGCTGGGAGGGATTGGGGGCAGGAGGAGAAGGGGACAACAGAGGATGAGATGGCTGGATGGCATCACTGACTCAATGGATGTGAGTCTGAGTGAACTCCGGGAGTTGGTGATGGACAGGGAGGCCTGGAGTGCTGCGATTCATGGGGTCTATATTACTGCCCTACAAATAGGTCAGTTTGTACCATTTTTCTAGATTCCATATGTATGTGTTAATATATATTTCTTTTGATTCCTGAAAAACTTCAATCCATATGACAGACTCTAGGTCCATCCACATCACTACAAATAACCCAGTTTTCTTTCTTTGTGTGGCTGAGTCATATTCCATTGTATAAATGCACCACATCTTTATCCATTCATATGTCAATGAACATTTAGGTTGCCTCAATGTCCTGGATATTGTAAATAGTGGTGCAATAAACCCTGAGTTATACGTGTCTTCTCAAATGATGGTTTTCTAAGACTTAGTCCATTTTTTTTCCAGGTTCTCCAGTTTATTAGCTTATGGTTGCTTGTAGTAATCTGTTAGGATCTTTTGTGTTTCTACAGGGTCTGTTATAACTTTTTTCATTTCTATTTTACTGATTTCCATCTTCTCCATTTTTCTCTTGAGGAATCTGGCTGATGGTTTATCAATTTCATTTATCTTCTCAAAGAACCAGATTTAGTTGCATGGATCCTTGCTATCGTTTTCAATTTCTTTTTCATTTATTTCCATTCTAATCATTATGATTTCTTTCCATCTGATACATATTTTTCTGTCTTCTCATTTTGTTTAACTGTGTTTGTGGTTTCGTTTCCATAGACTGCAAGACTGTAGTTCCTCTTGATTCTGGTCTCTGCCCCTGGTGGGTGAGATTGGTCCAGTGACTTGCGTAAGCTTCCTGGGAGGAGGGACTGGTATTTGTTTTCCAGTGGGTGGAGCTGAGTTTTTTCCTTCTGATGGGCAGAGCGGTGTCAGCTGGTGTGTATTGGCATGTCTGTGAGCTTAGTATGAGGTTAGATAGCCTGTCTACTGATGAGTACTTTTGCATTCCTGTCTTGTTTGTTGCTTGGTGTGAGGTGTCCAGCACTGGGGCTTGCAGGTAGCTGGATTGAAATGGGTCTTGGATTTGAGGTAGAGACCTCAATGAGAGCGCTCACCAATTAATATTCCTCTGGGCTGGGCCTTCCAGCTTCTTGAACACTTTGCTCCCACCCCAGAGCTTCAGGCCAAACATCTGTTTGGGGAACCAGCACCATGAAAGCCTCTAGGCATGGCAATAAAGATGATTCTTTTTTTAAGTTAAACAAATTATGGAATTAATTTTTCTAATTCTGTGAAAAATGCCATTGGTAATTTTATGTGGTTTGCATTGAATCTATAGATTGCATTGAGTAGTATATTCATTTTCACAATATTAATTCTTCCAATCCAAGAACATGGTATATCTCTCTATCTGTTTGTGTCATCTTTGATTTCTTTCATCACTGTCTTATAGTTTTCTCCATACAAATCTTTTCTCTATTTAGGTAAACTTATTCCTAAGTATTAATATACTTATATATAATATATAGCAAAAAGAATAATTTCTCTTTTCTGCAATGGTAAATGAGATTGTTTCCTTAATTCTCTTTCTGATTTTTCATTCTTAGAGTATAGGAATGCAAGGAATTTATGTGTATTAATTTTATTTCCTGTGGCTCTACTCTATTCATTGATTAGCTCTAGTCATTTTATGGTGGCATTTTTAGGGTTTTCTATGTAAAGAGTCAGATAGCAAATGAAGTAAATAACAAAGGATTAATCTCCAAAATATACAAACTACACATCCAGCTCAATATCTGAAAAACAAACAACCCAATCAAAAAGTGGTCAGAAGACTTTTCTCTAAAGAATGTCTGTCCTAAACAGACATTTCTCCAAGAAAGACATACAGATGACTAATTAAACACATGAAAAGGTGCTCAACACCACTCATAATTAGAGCAATGAAAATCAAAACTACAACTAAGGATCATCTTACAATTGTCAGAATGGCCATCATCAAAGTGTTTATAAACAATAAATTCTGGAGAAGATGTGCAGGAAAGGGAAGCCCCTTGCACTGTTGGTGGGAATGCAAATGGATACAGCTACTATGAAGAACAGTATGGAGATTCCTTTAAAAACCAAGAATAAAACTACTTTATGATCCAGCAATCTCACTACTGGTCATACACCCTGAGGAAACCAGAATTGAAAAAACGCATGTATCCCAGTATTCATTGCAGCACTATTTACAATAGCTGGAACATAGAAGCAACTTAGATGTCCATCAACAAATGAAGGATAAAGAAGTTGTGATACATATACACAGTGGAATATTACTCAGTTATAAAAAGGAATATATTTGAGTAAGTTCTGATGAGATGGATGAACCTAGAGCCTATTATACAGAGTGAATTAAGTCAGAAAAATAAAGAAAAATATTGTATATTAAGGCATATATATGGAAACTAGAAAGATGGTACTGATGATCCTATTTGTAGGTCAGCAAAGGAGATGCAGACATACATTGTACACAGTAGGGAAAGGAGATGGTGGGATTATTTGAGAAAGTAGCATTGAAATATATACTTTACCATATGTAAAACAGATATCCAGTGAGAATTTGCTGCATGACACAAAGAACCCAAAGTCAGTGATCTGTGACAACCTAGTGGAGTGGATGGGGAGGGAGGTGGGAAGGAGGTTCAAGAGGGAGGGGACATATGTATACCTGTGGCTGATTCATGTTGATGTATGGCAGAAACCAACACAATTTTGTAAAGCAATTATTCTCCAATTAGGAATAAAGTAAAATTTTTAAAAGTTAAACAAAACCTCAGACAAATGGTAAAAGCAAAATCAAACTACCAGAAAAAGCAAAGAAACACACATCACACACAAAAGTCATGAAAACAAAACCAAGGAAAACAGAAACCAAGATGTCAACAAGATAAACTAATGAATCTAAAAACAAAATCAAACAATTAAAAAAAATTCCAAAGAAAACACAAAACAAACAAACCAAAAACCAAAGCAGAGAACCAATGGAAGAATAAAGCAAAGAAAATAAAACAAATAGGCAAAAATGATTTTTTTTAAAAAAAGGAAAAAATCAATATACAAACCAAAAGGGGGGAAATTGTCCTCAGAGACCCATTATGTGGGGATATTTACAGTCCTTTCCAGTGTTCAGGGTTTTCTAATAGTATTCATTTGGTGTTCTATGGTGATTGTTGCTTCTCTAGAGGTATTCCTGATGCATTCGTGGAGAGAGATATTTTCCATATCATCCTTCTGCTTGCTCAATTTTGCATCCACAAAGGAACTGAGAAGTCCAACTCCAGGCAAAAATCTTATGTGTAAATGATCTAGCTTAATCATAGGCAGTGATAAGGTTTAATGTGGCAGATCTCAAGGAAAGCTGGATCTTATTTTTGCCACCTGACTGTACTATCACAGGAAGTGAAGAAAGGCTTGATTGTAACTTTCAGTATGGTTCAGTGTCCTAGCTAATCTACTAGTCCCATGACTGCTCAACACTACTAGGTGTTTCTTTTCTGCATCTTTCAAATTACAGTTGAATACTGTCTCTCATATTTTTTTAAGTTTCCCAATTGAATAGAGGGAAAAAATTAATATAAATTCAATTAAAAATGAAATGGATGGATTAGTGAGATTAATATTTAGGAGGCAATTACACTTTTTGAAGAATCATTCTAGGCATTTTAATGTAAATATCACATTCAATTTATATTTACATTCTCATGCAGTCTTCACAAACATTTTAAGGGGACGACAGAGGATGAGATGGCTGGATGGCATCACTGACTCGATGGATGTGAGTCTGAGTGAACTCTGGGAGTT
Source organism: Oryx dammah (assembly GCF_014754425.2). Taxonomy (NCBI): domain Eukaryota; kingdom Metazoa; phylum Chordata; class Mammalia; order Artiodactyla; family Bovidae; genus Oryx; species Oryx dammah. Next base: position 58,967,224 of record NW_024070209.1, read on the forward strand.
GGTGATGGACAGGGAGGCCTGGCGTGGTGCGATTCATGGGGTTGCAAAGAGTCGGACACGACTGAGCGACTGAACTGAACTGAACTGAACATTTTATTAGGGAGGCATTATTTACCCACTTCACAAACAGGAAAAGTCAGGTGTCAAATCAAACAACCTCTTGAAAATGCCTGTCTCCATGTAGCAATAAATCTGAGTAAAATTCCTCTTGGCAGGCAATGAAATATTTTAGAGTAAAGTTTCTATATTTCTTATTACATTTAAAGATTGTATGTATAACAAATACTGAAGATCAACATACATTTACTTTGAGTTGATGGCACCAAGTAAAACAGCATTCTCATTTTTTCCTCTGAAATATGTTTTGCCCTTGGGGAGACAAGATCTTCAGGGCAAGTGAAATAAAATCCTGACTTTCATTCTTATATCGTGTTCCCTACTCCAGTTGAAAGTAATCATCGGGGGAAGTTTTTTCTTCACAGGAATTAAGCATATTTACTTCCTGTCACGTTGAATCAAAAACTCAAACAGATGGAAAGAACACAGTAGAATACTGTAAGTAATGCGCCTGCTTGTTGGTCTCACATGCTTTTAGTATTTTTAATTATTCACAAAAAAATTACCGACATTATATAAGTTTATTATTCAAGAGTAAAAGACATTAAAATATTTAGAAGATACTTCTAAGAAGCAAAACAGAACTTGAGGCATGAGCTTTGGAGAGGCCAGTGAGATAAAATATAAAACGGATTCACTAATCATGACAAGTGGGTTTACTGGTCTGCAACTCTAAGAAATGTTCATCTGTTTGCTATATCTTTATTCCCATTCTTCTATTTCACAGGTTTATATTTGATAAAGTCCCCCCAAAAATGGCATAGAAAATGATTTTTATAATGATTGCTGAAGGAAATTCCTGGAGTTACATGGGTTATGCTTGTGCTCTGTACTTCAGTGATTAAATAAATTTATTTGCTTCTCAGTGGTGGCTTGAATGTGCCTTAAATTTAAGTTAGATATTTCAGGATCTTGCTAGGCTAATTAATTTATCTAATTTTGAATATGTTTAAGAGCCAACATTAGCTCTGTATTGTGTCAGCTTCTAGGACTTATCCAACAATGAATAAGAAAAAAAAAAGAAACAAAGCCAGCTTTCCTGGAATTGGGCAATGATATAAAATCAGACATTAGAGCAAACAGCTAGAATATAAGAAATAGAGGCCAAAGTGTTTTATAGAGTACTGTGGAAACACAGAGTAAAGACAGTCAAATCCCATGAGTCAAACCAAGCTTTTCTACCTTTCAGAGTAGCCTGCTGTGGGTTAAAAATGCAGCAAAATTAGAAGTGTTTGGATAAGTAAAGCAAAATAAGGATAGCTATCATCAACATATTTTCTCAACATGTAAGCAGTTAGAGGGCATTCACCATAAAGTCCATGTTGATGGACAAAGATAAAATATTAGTTTATATTTGTTGCAAGTAATATCAAACTGCTTATAATTGTAATGTAGGCTAAATGTGGTTTTGTCACTTATAAATACATTGGTAATTAAAAGTACATTTGGATTCTGAGAGTATTTGTACTTCACAGGAAAGACTGTGGCTCAGTCAAAATAATATGTTAGTTGCTCAGTTGTGTCCGACTGTGTGTGACCCTGTGGACGGTAGCCCACCAGTCTCCTCTGTCCATGGAATTTTCCAGGCAAGAATAGTGGAGTGGGTTACCATTTCCTTCTCCAGGAGATCTTCCCAACCCAGAGATTAAACCTGGATCTCCTACATTGCAGGGAGATTCTTTACCATTTGAGCCAAGAAGCCCAAAATGATATATATTTATGATTGATAAATTCTGAATGTGATCCTAACTACAAAATGATTTTTAGGTGAGCTTAATTTATAAACACTCACCCCATGGTTAAATCTAGTTCTGTTTTAATGCTAAACATTTTAAAAGAAATGTAAGGGGTAAATGAAATAATAGAAATGGCTCTAATTACTACTTCTGTAATGCCCACACAAAATTGTAGTCTCACAAACTGGATTTCTCTCCCAGTCACAAATAGTCAAGGTCCACTTCTATGTTTCTTGTCTATGTTGCACTTCCATTGTTTGTTACTTGGCACATTTCTATGGGGAAAATGCCAGGGATTTCCTGGTAGCTATTTAACCATCTTTGGCAGAAGGAGATGTGCTCTATATCCTCACAAGCCCTTGATTGGTAGTACCTTCTCTCAGAAATCGCAACTCTACTGTTCACAGTAGTACTGTCTCTCCATGTGGTTTTAATTCACAGCCATGACATTAAAAGTGGAGTGTCTTTTTTTTTTAATAACTTACTTTGGCTGAGTCCCTTCCCTGTTCACCTGAAACTACCACAGCACTGTTAATTAATTATATCTCAATAAAAAATAAAAAGTTTTAAAAATTTTTTAAAAAAACATTTCCTTTTAATAGCCAGTTGAAGCAGAAAGAGTTTGGGCTCATGGCTTAAATTTAGGGAGGAAAATTCTGGCCATACAAGAAATGCAGAGGTTTTAAACTTGAGGTTAATCTAACTAGCACAAAATTATCTCAGACATGAGTACAGTTTATAATAGTTTCACATCTGAACTATAAACATGTCATATTATTTTATTCTGTCAGAAAAGTCTTATCTGCTCAGAAAATATCCAGAACAGGCATTTAAAAATTTTTCAACACAAGGAACATTAGAAAAAATCAGAATTTCATAGACTTTTCTGCTATGGATTGATATTTTGTTGTAAATTATTTCTAAATGTTTATGCTTTTCTCATTTCATGAATTCTTGGTAAAAGCTATTTAATAAAACAAATGTTGACTACCATTATATGACTAAATAAAATAGCATTAATTTGCACATAAGAAAGTTTCAGAAAAGGGCATTCATTGAACAGCAAAAATTCAGAATTCCCAAAATTTTGAAGGCATTGAAAACACTAAAATTTTCCAATAGTGAGCAGTTAGCAAAATTTACAAAGAGTACATGAATACTGTTAAGTATATTTGTATATCAAAGACTCTTTGGTAGTTTAAATATGTAAAATGTATTGTGATTTAATCAATTTATTGCTGATGTTATCATTTTGGACATGTTTAATTAAGAGATATTACAAAATACGTAAGTGACATTTTTTTATTTTATTTGAAAACCTAAAAATATACTTGGATGTGTGCACCTTGTACATGTGGGTGTGGGTGTGTGTTTTATTTTCCCTTTTCTATGGGTTTTGTTTCTCGTTTGCCCATTTCTTAGTCTTCTCTATCTTTAACTAGAAATAAAAGTCTTAGATTGTGTCATAAATTATTCTGGGACATCGTATTTGGCCTTTAAAATCATTTTAAAGCTGTGATCATTATGATTTTCCTACCACTTGCTTATTACAATTCTCTTACCATTTTTTTGTGTATACTGCAAAGATGAACATCACATTTGCTAAAATCACATTTATTGAAAATCTATGTGCCAACAGAAGGTAAAAACATTAGAAATGTATGTTATCAGTCTTTCTTATATTGATGCTACAAAACTTGGAATTGAGGGGAGCAATAATTATCAAAAGATATGTCACTTCTGTGTGGATGCAATTTTTCTTGCAAAAGTATTGCTCCAAAATAAAATTCTAAACTATGCAAAAATGTCATATAAAACCTCCTGTATTTCATATTTTATTCATTTCTAAAATGAAGATCAGCTATGTGTTTTATTTTTATGATGCTTCAGTTTATCAAGCATAATATAAATCCCAATGTTTACTAGTCATATTAATATGGACTTTGCAAAGACAAAATATTTAGACAATATATTCCTACAAGGTCATCAGTCATTTTTATGCTACAGTGAAATAATCTTCTTGGTATGTTGCCTGGGAAGTGAACGTTCTTTTAAATCATCATAATTTAGATTTTTCTCCTCCCTCCCTTTGGAATGCATTTTATGTGCGTAACAAAAAATAGTAATGATTTGCGTTTTTGTTGAGCACGCAAATCTTATATGTGACACAGAGAAAAAATAATTCTAATGATTCATCATAATATATTGAGAGAGATATAAATGTCCACCTATTGACTCAGAGAAATCACTGCAAGAGTAAAGATTAGCTTAAAAAAGAGAAACCAGTAAAGAAATCTGATCTGTAATGGAACAAATCACTCAGTATTATCAGTGAGAAGGAAAGGGAAAAGAAGTATTTATTGAGCACTTGTGTGACAGATTCATGATTATCAAAATTATGAAGCCTGTTATGGAGGAAAGACATCCCTGGTGGCTCAGATGGTAAAGTGTCTGCCTGTAATGCAGGAAACCTGGGTTCGATCCCTGGGTCAGGAAGATCCTCTGGAGAAGGAAAAGGCAACCCATTCCAGTACTCTTGCCTGGAAAATCCCATGGACGGAGGAGCCTAGCGAGCTGCAGTCCATGGGATCGCAATGAGTCGGACACAACTGAGCGACTTCACTTTCACTTTTTCACTTTCATGGAGGAAAGAAGAAATAAAAATGAATCACTAAAATTACAAAAGCCCTATAACTGTAGAAATTATACTTTAAGAACCTTATTAATGTAAAAAAATGATAAACACATAAGATCATAGGGTTGGAGAAAGGGAAGTAAAAGTATCAATACACTGGTTTTCTGTTCTTTCATAGCAGGAAGTTAATACTGGAAATATTAAAAATGGTAGAAATATTAGACATTTGGGGAACATGGATAAAAGACAAGCTACAATAACTCCAGTTATTTATGTATTTCAAAACTCTCCTGCTGATAGAAATGCAGACATAGAGAAGAGACTTGTGGACACAGTGTGGGAAGGAGAGGGTGGGACAAATTGAGAGAGTAGTATTGAAACAATAACATTACAATGTGTAAAGCTGATACTAGTGGAAGTTGCTGTACAACACAGAGAGCTCAATCCAGTGCTCTGTGACAAGCAAGAAGGGTGGGATGGGGTGGGGAGAGGAAAGGAGATTCAAGAAGCAGGATACTAAGTCTAATTTACATTGTTGTATGGCAGAAACCATCATAATTTCATATATACTTTTCAAATAAAAAAGAAAAAACCCTCTCCCTCCATTGGCTTCAGAGGAATTATTTGTAAGGAATTATTAAATTAGAGATACCAAGGGAACATTTCATGCAAAGATGGGTTCGATAAAGAACAGAAATGGTATGGATCTAACAGAAGCAGAAGATATTAAAAAGAGGCGGCAAGAATACACAGAAGATCTGTACAAAAAAGATCTTCATGACCCAGATAATCACGATGGTGTGATCACTCACCTAGAGTCAGACATCCTGGAATGTGAAGTCAAGTGGGCCTTAGAAAGCATCACTACCAACAAAGCTAGTGGAGGTGATGGAATTCCAGTTGAGCTATTTCAAATCCTGAAAGATGATGCTGTGAAAGTGCTGCACTCAATATGCCAGCACATTTGGAAAATTCAGCCATGGCCACAGGACTGGAAAACATCACTTTTCATTCCAATCCCAAAAAAAGGTAATGCCAAAGAATGCTCAAACTACTGCACAATTGCACTCATCTCACATGCTAGTAAAGTAATGCTCAAAATTCTCCAAGCCAGGCTTCAGCAATATATGAACCATGAACTTCCAGTAGTTCAAGCTGGTTTTAGAAAAGGTAGAGGAAACAGAGATCAAATTGCCAACATCTGCTGGATCCCAAAAAAAGCAAGAGAGTTCCAGAAAAACATCTATTTCTGCTTTATTGACTATGCCCAAGCCTTTGACTGTGTGGATCACAATAAACTGTGGAAATTCTGAAAGAGATGGGAATACCAGACCACCTGACCTCTCTCTTGAGAAACCTGTATGCAGGTCAGGAAGCAACAGTTAGAACTGGACATGGAACAGGCTGGTTCCAAATAGGAAAAGGTGTACGTCAAGGCTGTATATTGTCACCCTGCTCATTTAACTTATATGCAGAGTACATCATGGGAAACGCTGGGCTGGAAGAAGCACAAGCTGGAATCAAGAATGCCGGGAGAAATATCAGTAACCTCAGATATGCAGATGACACCACCCTTATGGCAGAAAGTGAAGAGGAACTCAAAAGCCTCTTGATGAAAGTGAAAGAGGAGAGTGAAAAAGTTGGCTTAAAGCTCAACATTCAGAAAACGAAGATCATGGCATCTGGTCCAATCACTTCTTGGGAAATAGATGGGGAAACAGTGGAAACAGTGTCAGACTTTCTTTCTTTTTTGGGGCTCCAAAATCACTGCAGATGGTGACTGCAGCCATGAAATTAAAAGATGCTTACTCCTTGGAAGGAAAGTTATGACCAACCTAGATAGCATATTCAAAAGCAGAGACATTACTTTGCCAACAAATGTCCATCTAGTCAAGGCTCTGGTTTTTCCTGTGGTCATGTATGGATGTGAGAGTTGAGCTGTGAGGAAAGCTGAGTGCCAAAGAACTGATGCTTTTGAACTGTGGTGTTGGAGAAGACTCTTGAGAGTCCCTTGGACTGCAAGGAGATCTAACCAGTCCATTCTAAAGGAAATCAGTCCTGGGTGTTCATTGGAAGGAATGATGCTAAAGCTGAAACTCCAGTACTTTGGCCACCTCATGCGAAGAGTTGACTCATTGGAAAAGACTCTGATGCTGGGAGGGATTGGGGTCAGGAGGAGAGGGGGATGACAGAGGATAAAATGGCTGGATGGCATCACCGACTCAATGGGCATGAGTCTGAGTGAACTCCAGGAGTTGGTGATGGACAGGGAGGCCTGGCGTGCTGTGATTCATGGGGTCACAAATAGTCAGACATGACTGAGCAACTGAATTGAACTGAACTGATTGCCTCATGAAAAAAATTTGACCTTATGTTCTGCAATATCTTCCTCTTTTATTTCAGATTTATTATATCCTTTTGTAATCATGCAAATTTTATGTATTAAAATATATTATTAATTTATATCATTAAATACTGGCAAATATTTTAGGACTCCTAGTTGTCCATTGATAGAAATATTTGGACTGATGTTGAACAGTTGTTAATAGTTCCTGTTTATGACCCTTATTTTACCTTCTTCATGTTTTTGACTATCAATTGTATTATCATTATTTATATTATCTTATTGATAATCTTATTGCATATCATACTGAAAAACAGTAAAAGGTTAGATAAGTTGTAATTAAATTTAAGTTAGTTAGCTCTTACTGGGCTCAAGCTCCTAAAATTTCAAGCAAATTCAATCTCTCATTTATCATAAAGGACTTCCCTGGTGGCTCAGACGGTAAAGCTTCTGTCTACAATGTGGGAGACCCGGGTTCGAGCCCTGGGTTGGGAAGATCCCCTGGAGAAGGAAATGGCAATCCACTCCAGCACTATTGCCTGGAAAATCCCATGGACAGAGGAGCCTGGTAGGCTACAGTCTATGGGGTTGCAAAGAGTTGGACACTACTGAGTGACTTCATTCATTCATTCATTATAAAGGTTTCTGCAGGTGGAGGGAGAAAAAATAGTTTGCAATTATAATCATTCTAATAAAGACAAAATACAAATTAATAAACCAGGGAAATTACCAAATGTACAGGAAACAACTTTAAATAACAAATATAATTGTAAGATCTAGAAAATTACTTTGATGCAAGTAATTTTCTCCTTTTTCTTCAAAAAGTGTAAGTACAAGGGATGTTTTTTAAGAAAGTTCATTTTTCTTCCTTTTACTTTTTTTTTTTTTTGGTATCAGAAAAAAACCTAATGTTTCTAAAGTAATTTTATGCTTTCATTGTGACAATAAAAAGGTAATATTCAGGAAACATACTTTTTTTTTATTCTCACCTATTTAACCACCAGAATTTCATTGACCTCAGAGTTTGATATATGTTTTCTTCCATGGTTACTCTTGGGAGCAAAATATAACATGTAATATTAGAATGACAGTTTTTGTATGTTTTCAATATGCCTAGCTAGATATAATGATGCAATCTCTGCAAATTCTTCAGAAGCTGCTTCCAATGCCTTAGTAGAAGAAAGGACTGCTATGAATAGTCAGCTGAATGTATAAAAGGACTTTGAACTTTGGGAGAGGAGTTTTTTGTTGAGCTCCTCTCTGCCGCTTCAACTTGATGTCATTCTGTGCATTTTTCAGACCATTAGAAATTTTCAGTATATTGTGCTGAAAGTAAATTTCAAAAGCCTCTAATGGAGATCACAGGAGACGATCCTTGGAAGTGTAGTCTAAGCATCATAAGAGTCTAGGAAAATCATTAAAAACTACTGATAGTTAGATGAGAAAACATTCCAACCGCTGCAACAAACTATAAAGAAGTGTAGGAAGAAGTATAAAACTAAACAGACACTAAAGATCTTTTTCCTAAAAACGTGAAAAAAAAAGTTTAAATACTACATTAGGATATAATCAGAAAATCTAAGCAAAGAAAGAGAATTTTTAGAGCTATAGTAAAGTGTACCATATTTATATTCAACAAAAGTGTGAAACACTTTCTACCTACATTACTTAATTTAATACATTTTTGTGCTGCCAAATTAAGAAAATTTCAACTGAAGAGTACTGACTGAAAGGATGACATCTTCAGAGTAGATTAACAAAGGATTATCCAGGAGCAACTTGGAAATTAGATTCTGGGTGCATATTTCTGCAAGGGAGCTAGAGGGATGGCAGAACATTTACGTACCTCTCTGTTCATCGTCTTAACCATGTCCTCACACCCCTACTGTCTGCTCTTTCTGAGACACAATTGCTCTCCTCTGTTCTGCTTATGTTTAAAATATTTAATTAGAATTTATTATTACCTTGGTTTGTTTTTTTTTGTTTTTTTTTTTTTTTGGTCCCAATAGTGCTTGATCTTTACATCTTTGGCATCCAGAAGGACTGGTTAGGCAACTTCTATAAAAGTGATACCTAGAAAGTTGCGGCATGGAAAGGATAGTATGCATTGTTGAACAAGTGGCTAAAGATATGGTCAACTAGTGGACAATAGGACCAGAAAATGAATAGAAAGGTGATAAATATCTGTGCTCCACCCTAAGCCTCATGCTCTAGGTACATTTTTTGAATGAGTAAGATTTAAAATGATCACAAGAATTCAGCACCTGTTCTACCCACTCTGTATTCTACCCCTCTATAGAATAGCGAGTATCCTTTTCCTAATTTGTAAAATGAGTGTGAGGCATCAAAGGGACTAAGTTTTCTATCAAGGTTTTCAGCTCTGTGCACTTTGATGACTGAATATTAACCTATCCTTGGTTTATTTTGACTAAAAACATTGTAAGCTCTTTGAAGACAAATATGATGTATTATGCATTTTGTTTTCATCACAATGCTTTTAGTATAAGGAACAATGTGGTGGATTCTCAAAAATAATTCTGAAATGGTCATTTAGCTAAATTATCAAACTTGAAAGATCCACGCAGAGAAAGCAAAACTTTGAATGTTATTTTGTGTTCAGTTTTATTTTAAAAATTCCTCTATAGTAATCTGAAAAAAAAAGGAAAAAAAAATGCTGCACTTGATCAAGAATGGAAGGAAATCAATTTAAATGAGATTAAAAATAAGGACTGAATTTTATATGTGTTGATAGTGACCAACAGCTTCTGATAATGAAGATATTAATTGAATCATATGTACATTTTACTATACACATTAAACTGAGAAAATCATCAAATTAAATGTTAAGAATTCTTAATAAAACTATCAGTACAATTAAATATACTCTTATACTTTCCCCAACTTAAAATAGGGATCACAAAGTAATTTCAACTAAATTCGAATGGAAAAAAAAAGGGGGGGAGGAAATAGAATTTATCATCAAAAATCAACTGGCAAGAGTTAGATGAACACCAGCAGCTATCTCATACTGGGGAGTAATAAACAAGGCTGGATAAAGAATGAATCATGTCAGGTTAATCTAATTTCCTTATATCTCAAAGTGACTTAGGAGATCAAGAAGGAGCAATAGATTAAATATATCCTGATGTTAACAAGGTTTTCAGTGCTGTTCCATTAAACACCATCAATCATTACCAAACAAGGAAAAATGTGGCAGAGTCTCTCATTTATTAGGAGGGTTGGCAGAAATTTGGAAAATCTTTGACATCATGTCAATAACAAGGTTAGGAGATGTCTACCCTATTCTACGGTTGTCTAACATGAAGCAGCTGTTATTTATATAAATCAGTTGTTTTCAATAGATCATATTTTTTAATATTGATAACAGACACCAAGATATTTTTTTCAGTATAGGCTTACAAATATAAGAAAAATGAAGAATTTTGCTATAACTTCCTCAGCTATTAAAATAGAAATATTGATAGGGATTAGTCAAACTGCTGCTGTAACAAATAAACCATGTAGAATGCTTATCACAGTACTGGGCATATAACATTACTTCATTCAAAAATTGTTCCTTCTACAATTAATTTTATTTCCATCAGTGTATTATATGAAGGTTTTGACATGTAATTTTGTTTCTAGACATAGCATAGCATATGCAGACTCAGTCACACCATCATGTCCAATGACTTGTGACCCCATGGACTCTAGCCACCTGGGCTCCTCTGTCCATGGAATTTTCCAAGCAAGAATAATCCCTTCCCAACCCAGGGACTGAACCCACACTTCTTATGTCTCTTGCAGCATGTCATACTTAACACACATTATTCATTGACCATCTGATGTGAGATGGTTTGATTTTATATGGTCTGGCAAACTCAGAGAGTAGGAAAAACTCAGTACAAATACATTACAAATAAGAGCTCTGATTAAATGTATAAATTTACAATAAATTATTTTTGGCAACTCTTTCTGTGCCTGCCTGTTTGTCTGCCCACACCTGCTCTTTTTCCTGCTAATAAACACTTTTCTTATTTCACTAGTTTCTGTCTCTATGTGGAAATGCATTTCTAAAAAGCTGATGGACCAGGACCTTGTCACTGGCCCCTGGTACCTGGTGGTCAAGTGGTTAGGATTCAGCGCTCTCACTGCCACAACCTGACTTAAATCTCTGGCTGGGAACTTTAAGCCTCTGAGGCCACCCAAGATCAAATACAGTGACAAAATGCATAAATTCAAGATTGGTTCAAGACGCGAGAGTAGAAGGACATGCGCTCATCTCTTCTTGTGACAGCACCAAAATCACAAGAAACTGCTGAACAACTAACAGGAAGACATTCAGTCACTCAGTCCGTTCAGTCGCTCAGTCGTGTCTGACTCTTTGCAACCCCATGAATCACAGCACGCCCGGCCTGCCTGTCCATCACCATCTCCCGGAATTCACTCAGATTCACGTCCATAGAGTCGGTGATGCCATCCAGCCATCTCATCCTCTGTCGTCCCCTTCTCCTGCCCCCAATCCCTCCCAGCATCAGAGTCTTTTCCAATGAGTCAGCTCTTCACATGAGGTGGCCAAAGACAGGAAGACACTAGAACTACCTAAAAAGATACTCTGCATCTGAAAACAAAGAAGAAGCCACAGTGAGATGGTAGAAGGGGTACAATAATGGTAAAATTCAATCCCATAACCGCCAAGTGGGGAACATGAAAACTGGAGAACCACAAAAGTTTTCCCACTAAAGTGAAAGTTCTTAGCCCTTATCAGGCTTCCCATCCCGGGGATATGAAAAGTGGAGTAAGAATCCTCAGAGAATCTAATTTCAAAAGCCAGCAGAATGTGATTATGGGACTTCCAGAAAAGAGAGACTCCACACTTGGACACACAAAACATCTGTGTGCACCAGGACCAAAGGGAAAAGAGCAGTGACCCCCTAGAAGACAGAGTAAAACATACTTTCTAGTCTTGGAGGGTCTTCTACAGAGGAAAGGGGTGGCTGTGGCTCATACAGGGACAAGGGCACTGGCAGAGCAGTTCTGAGTAGCACTCCCTGGTATGAGCCGTCATGAAGCCTACCCTTAGTCCCACCATAAGGCCTGTAGGCTCCATGACAGGTCAGGCCAGTTCAGTCCAGTCTCTCAGTCGTGTCTGACTCTTTGTGACCCCATGAATCACAGCACGCCAGGCCTCCCTGTCCATCAGCAACTGCCGGAGATTACTCAAACTGATGTCCATCAGGTCGGTGATGCCATCCAGCCATCTCATCCTCTATCGTCCCCTGCTCCTGTTGCCCCCAATCCCTTGCAGCATCAGGGTCTTTTCCAATGAGCCAACTCTTCACATGAGGTGGCCAAAGTACTGGAGTTTCAGCTTTAGCATCAGTCCTTCCAAAGAACACCCAGGATTGATCTCCTTTAGAATGGACTGGTTGGATCTTGCAGTCCAAGGGACTCTCAAGAGTCTTCTCCAACACCATAGTTCAAAAGCATCAATTCTTCGGCACTCAGCTTTCTTCACAGTCCAACTCTCACATCCATACATGACCACTAGAAAAACCATAGATTTGACTAGACGGAACTTTGTTGACAAAGTAATGTCTCTGCTTTTCAATATGCTATCTAGGTTGGTCATAACTTTCCTTCCAAGGAGCAAGCGTCTTTTAATTTCATGGCTGCAATCACCATCTGCAGTGATTTTGGGGCCCAAAAAAAGAAAGTCTGACACTGTTTCCACTGTTTTCCCATCTATTTCCCATGAGATGATGGGACCAGATGCCATGATCTTCGTTTTCTGAATGTTGAGCTTTAAGCCAACTTTTTCACTCTCCTCTTTCACTTTCATCAAGAGGCTTTTTAGTTCCTCTTCACTTTCTGCCATAAGGGTGGTGTCATCTGCATATCTGAGGTTATTGATATTTCTCCCGGCAATCTTGATTCCAGCTTGTGCTTCTCCCAGCCCAGCATTTCTCATGATGTACTCTACATATAAGTTAAATGAGCAGGGTGACAATATACAGCCTCGACGTACTCCTTTTCCTATTTGGAACCAGGCTGTTATTCCATGTCCAGTTCTAACTGTTTCTTCCTGACCTGCATATAGGTTTCTCAAGAGGCAGGTCAGGTGGTCTGGTATTCCCATCTCTTTCAGAATTTTCCACAGTTTATTGTGATCCACACAGTCAAAAGCTTTGGCATAGTCAATAAAGCAGAAATAGATGTTTTTCTGGAAATTTCTTGCATTCTTGATGATCCAGCAGATGTTGGCAATTTGATCTCTGTTTCCTCCGCCTTTTCTAAAACCAGCTTGAACTACTGGAAGTTCATGGTTCACATATTGCTGAATCCTGGCTTGGAGAATTTTGAACATTACTTTACTAGTTTGTGAGATGAGTGCAATTGTGCGGTAGTTTGAGCATTCTTTGGCATTGCCTTTCTTTGGGATTGGAATGAAAACTGACCTTTTCCAGTCCTGTGGCCATGGCTGAGTTTTCCAAATTTGCTGGCATATTGAGTGCAGCACTTTCATAGCATCATCTCTCAGGATTTGAAATAGCTCCACTGGAATTCCATTACCCCCACTACCTTTGTTTGTAGTCATGCTTTCTAAGGCCCACTTGATTTCACATTTCAGGATGTCTGTCTGTAGGTGAGTGATCACACCATTGTGATTATCTGGGTCATGAAGATCTTTTTTGTACAGTTCTTCTGTGTATTCTTGCCATCTCTTCTTAATATCTTCTGCTTCTGTTAGATCCATACATTTCTGTCCTTTATCAAGCCCATCATTGCATGAAATGTTCCCTTGGTATCTCTAATTTTCTTGAAGAGATCTCTGAAGTGAAGTCACTCAGTCGTGTCCAATTCTTTGCGACCCCATGGACTGTAGCCTAACAGGCTCCTCCATTCATGGGATTTCCTGGCAAGAATACTGGAGTGGGTTGCCATTTTCTTCCCCAGGAGATCTTCCCAACCCAGGGATTGAACCCAGGTCTCCCGCGTTGTAAGCAGACCCTTTACCATCTGAGCCACCAGGGAAGTCCGCTTTCCCATTCTGTTGTTTTCTTCTATTTGTTTGCATTTTCACTGAGAAAGGCTTATCTCTCCTTGGTATTCTTTGGAACTCTGCATTCAGATGCTTATATCTTTTCTTTTCTCATTTGTTTTTGTTTCTCTTCTCTTCACAGCTATTTGTAAGTCCTCCTCAGACAGCCATTTTGCTTTTTTGCCTTTCTTTTCCATGGGGATGGTCTTGATCCCTGTCTCCTGTACAATGTCACGAACCTCATTCCATAGTTCACCAGGTACTCTATCTATCAGATCTAATCCCTTAAATCTATTTCTCACTTTCACTATATAATCATAAGGGATTTGATTTAGGTCATACCTGAATGGTAAGTGGTTTTCCCCACTTTCTTCAATTTCAGTCTGAATTTGGCAATAAGGAATTCATGATCTGAGCCACAGTCAGCTCCTGGTCTTGTTTTTGCTGACTGTATAGAGCTTCTCCATCTTTGACTGCAAAGAATAGAATCAGTCTAATTTCAGTGTTGACCATCTGGTGATGTCTATGTGTAGAGTCTTCTCTTGTGTTGTTGGAAGAGGGTGTTTGCTATCACCAGTGCATTTTCTTGGCAAAATTCTGTTAGCCTTTGCCCTGCTTCATTCTGTACTCCAAAGCCAAATTTCCTGTTACTCCAGGTGTTTCTTGACTTCCTACTTTTGCATTCCAGTCCCCTACAATGAAAAGGAAATCCTTTTTGGGTGTTAGTTCTAAAAGGTCTTATATGTCTTCACAGAACCGTTCAATTTCAGCTTCTTCAGCGTTACTAGTTGGGGCTTTGGCTAGGATTACCGTGACATTGAGTGGTTTGCCTTAGAAACGAACAGAGATCATTCTGTCGTTTTTGAGATTGCATCCAAGTACTGCATTTTGGACTCTTGTTGACCATGATGGCTACTCCACTTCTTCTAAGGGATTCCTGCCCACAGTAGTAGATATACTGGTCATCTGAGTTAAATTCACCCATTCCAGTCCATTTTAGTTTGCTGATTCCTAGAATGTCGACGTTCACTCTTGCCATCTCCTGTTTGACCACTTCCAATTTGCCTTGATTCACGGACCTGACATTCCAGGTTCCTATGCAATATTGCTCTTTACAGCTTTGGACCTTGCTTCTATCACCAGTCACATCCACAGCTGGGTATTGTTTTTGCTTTGGCTCCATCCCTTCATTCTTTCTGGAGTTATTTCTCCACTGATCTCCAGTAGCATATTGGGCACCTCCTTCTAAGGAGCAGCAGCTGCACAGGCACAGGAGGCCCAAGAGGAGCTACTCCACATTCAAGGTCAGCAGGGGCGGTCGTGAGGAGATACCCCTCATCCAAGGTAAGGAGCAGTGGCTGCACTTTGCTGGAGCAGCCGTGAAGAGATACCCCACCTCCAAGGTAAGAGAAACCCAAGTAAAATGGTAAGTGTTGCAAGAGGGCATCAGAGGGCAGACACACTGAAACCATAATCACAGAAAACTAACCTATCTGATCATATGGCCCACAGCCTTGTCTAACTCAATGAAACTAAGCCATGCCGTGTGGGGCCACCCAAGACAGATGGGTTATGGTGGAGAGGTCTGACAGAAGGTGGTCCACTGGAGAATGGAATGGCAAACCACTTCAGGATTCTTGCCTTGAGAACCCCATGAACAGTATGAAAAGTGACATGTCACTTGGGGCTAAACAACTAACAGGGAGGGAACACAGACCTGTTAGTTGTTTAGCCTGAGGTGACCCATTAGCAGAAAAGTAGATTAAAGTTTTACTGAACATGGTTCTGCCGCCAGAGCAAGACTCTGCTCCACCCATCAAAAATCCCTTTAGGAAGCTTGCACAAGCCTCTCAGATAGCCTCATCCACCAGAGGGCAGACAGTATAAACAAGAAGAATTGCAATCCTTGAAGCCTGAAGAATGAAAGTCACAATCACAGTAAGTTAGGTAAAATGAAAAGGCAGAGGATTAAGTCTCAGATGAAAGAACAGCATAAAATCCCAGAAAAACAATTAAATGAAGTGGATATAGACAACCATCCAGAAAAACATTTGAGAGTAATAATAGTAAAGATGATCCAGGATCTAAGGAAAAGAATGGAGGAAAGGATCTAGCGAGTGTAAGAAATGCTTAATAAAGACCTAGAAGAACTAAAGAACAAACAAATAGAGATGAAAAACTCAAATGAAAATATACACTGAAAGAATTAATAGCAAATTAACTGAAGAAAAAGAACGGATAAATAGCCTAAGATGCAGAATGGTGGAAACACTACTAAGGAATAGAACAAAGGAAAATGAATGAAAGGTAATGAGGACAGAATAAGAGAACTCTGGGCAACACTGCATATACGGACATTTACAATTTAGGAATCCTGGAAGAGGAAGAGAGAGAGAAAGGACCCACGGAAATACTTGCAGAGATAATAGCTAAAAATTTCCCTAACATGGTAAGGAAATATTCAACAAAAAGAGCAGAGGGTCCAAGGCAAAATAAACTGAATGATAAACAAACTAAGAAATATAACAGTCCATCTGATGAAAATTAAAAACAAAGAAACTGTATTAAAAGCAGCATGAAACATGACAAATAGCATACTCCCGTAAGGTTATCTGCTGATTTCTCAACAGAAACTCTGCACACACAAAGGGAATGGCATGATATATTTAAAGTGATGAAAGGGAGGTCCTTACATACAAAAATATCCTACCAAGCAAGGCTCTCATTTAGATTTGATGGAGAAATAAAAAGCTTTACATACAAACAAAAGCCAAGAGAACCCAGCAACATCAGGCCAGCTTTGTGACAAATCCTAAAGGAGCTCCTCCAGGGAGGAAAGAGAATAGCAACATAAAAATAAAACCTTATACATATATAGACTGCTATATCAAAACCACATTAGAACAGCAAACCCAAACACTACAATAAATACACATACACACAAAGAAAAGCAGCCAAAACCCAAAACTAAAGATGATCATAAAAACAGAATAGAAGAGAACAGAAGAGAAAAAGAAGAAAAAAGACTTACAAGAACAAACCCAAAACAATTATGAAAAAAGCAAATAGATACATAATTACATTAAATATAAATAGATAAATGCACTAACCAAAAGACAGACTGCCTGAATGGTTACAAAAATAAGACCCATATATATGCTGTCTACAAGAGAGAGACCTCAGATCTAGGGAAACATACAAAATGAAAGCAAGGGGATGGAAGAAACTATTCCATGTCAATGGAAATCAGAAAAGCAGCAATATTACTGCAGGGGCAGTAATAGTCATATCAGGAAAAAAAAGACTTTAAAATAAAGGCTATTGTAAGAGACAGAAAGGAAATTATGTAATGATCAAGAGATTAAGAAGAAAATATAACAATTATAAATATATGTGCACTGAACTTAGGAACACCTAAATACGTAAAGAAAATGCTAGAGACATACAAGGAAACATCAACAATAACAATAAAATAATGAGGTACTTTAATATCTCACTTTCAACAACAGACAGATCATCAAGACAGAAAATCAACAAGAAAACTCAGGACTTAAATGCATACATTAGACCAGATGGATTTTATTGATATTTATAGAGCATTCCACCTAAAAGCAGCAGAATGCACATTCTTCTCAAGTGCACATGAAACATTATCCAGGATTGATCACATATTAGACCACAAGGCAAGCCTTGGTAAATTTAGGAAAATGGAAATAATATCAAGCAACTTATCCAATCACACCACTATGAGATTAGAAACAGATTACCAAAAAACTATTAAAAACACACATACACAAATATCTGGAGGCTAAGCCATATTCTACTAAACAACAAATGGACCACTAAAGAAATCAAAGAGAGTATCAAAAACAACCTAGACACAAGGAAAATGAAAACACAAGGTTCAAAACCTTTGGGATGCAGCAAAAGAAGTTCCTTGAAGAAAGTTTATAGCAATATAATATTGCTTCAGGAAACAATAAAATCTCAAATAAACAAACTAACATATATCTAAAGCAAAAAAATAACAAGAAAACCTAAAGTTGCCATAAGGAAAGAAAGCATGATATAAGAGCAGATATAAATGAAATACAGGAAAGAAAGCAATAGCAAAAATCAATAAATTAAAAACTAGTTCTTCAAAAGATTAAAAAATTGATCAATTTCAGCCAGACTCATCAAGAAAAAAGAGAGATAACTCAAATCAATGCAATCAAATTATAGGGGTCCCAAAAGAAAAAGAGAAAAAGAAAGAGTATGAAAAAAGGAAAGATATACCCATATGAATGCAGCGTTCCAAAAAACAAGGAGAGATAAGAAAGCCTTCCTAAGAGATCAATGCAAAGAAATAGAGGAAAACAATAGAATGGGAAAGACTAGAGATCTCTTCAAGAAAATTACAGATACCAAGGGAACATTTCATGCAAAGATGGGTACAATAAAGGACAGAAATGGCATGGACCTAACAGAAGCAGAAGATATTAAGAAGAGGGAACAGGAATACACAGAGCTACACAAAAAAGATATTAATGACTCAGATAACCAAGATGGTGTGATCACTCAGCTAGAGCCAGACATCCTGGAGTGTGAAGTCAAGAGGGCCTTAGGGAGCATCACTACAAACAAAGCTAGTGGAGGTGATGAAATTCCAGCTGAGCTATTTCAAATCCTAAAAGATGATGCTGTGAAAGCACTGCACTCAATATGCCAGCAAATTTGGAAAACTCAGCAGTGGCCACAGGGCAAGAAAAGGTGAATTTTCATTCCAATCCCAAGGAAAGGCAATGCCAAAGAATATTCAAACTACTGCACAATTGCATTCATTTCATATGCTAGCAAGTTCATGCTCAAAATCCTTCAAGCTAGGCTTCAATAGGATGTAAACCAAGGGCTTCAATAGGATGTAAACCAAGAACTTCAAGATGTTCAAGCTGATTTTAGAAAAGGCAGAGGAACCAGAGATCAAATTGCCAACATCCTTTGGATCATAGAAAAAGCAAAAGAATTTCAGAAAAAAAAATCAACTTCTGTTTCATTGACTACGCTAAAGCCTTTGACTGTGTGGATCACAACAAATTGTGGAAAATTCTTCAAGAAATGTTAATACCAGACCACCTTACTTGCCTCCTGAGAAACCTGTATGCAGGACAAGAAGCAACAGTTAGAACCGAACATGGAACAATGGACTGGTTCCAAGTTGGGAACAGAGTACTTCAAGGCTGTATATTGTCACCCTGCTTATTTAACTTCTATTCAGAGTACATCATTTGAAATGCCAGACTGGATGAAGCACAAGCTGGAATCAAGATTGCAGGGAGAAATATCAATAACTTCAGATATACAGATGGTACCACTATAATGGCAGGAAGCAAAGAGAAATTAAAGCTATTCTTTTTTTTTTTTTTTTTTTACAGTCCAAATCTTTATTTTTACACCCATCAGGCCATGAATTCATAGGGAATGGGCTCTGACAGTTCGGGTTCCTTTCCATTGGTCCTCACAAAGTGTGCTTCTCTGGGTGGAGCAGGCTGGCGCTTCAGCTGAACCCAAGTCCCTTTCCCTTTGGCTTCTTTCTTTTTCTGGTCATTTTCCTTCACATATTTCAGGAAGCTATCTCGGCTCTTAGAGTGCTTAATATGCTTGATATGCACATCAATTCTCTTGGCAAGAATCTTGCCCTTGTTTGTTTATAGTGATGCCAACAGCATGCTGGGTAACATTGTAGACTCTCCCAGTTTTGCCATGGTAACATTTGTGGGGCATTCCTTTTTGAACAGTACCCATTCCCCTGATATCTACAATATCACCCTTCCTGTAGATTCACATGTATGTGGCCAAAGGAACAACTCCATGTTTTCTGAAAAGCCTGGAGAACATGCAGTGGGTGCCCCACCTCTTTCCCTTTGTGTTGGTCATCTTGGCGAATCGCTGGAAGATGGCAGTTCCATAAAGCTACTCTTGATAAGAGTGAAAGAGGAGAGTGAAAAAGCTGGCTTAAAACTCAACATTCAGAAAACAAAGATCATGGCATCCGGTTCCATTACTTCATGGCAAATAGATGGGGAAAAAGTGGAAGCTTTTTATTTTCTTTTCTTGGGCTCCAAACTCACACAATGACTGCAACCATGAAACTAAAAGACACTGGTTCTTTGGAAGAAAAGATATGACAAACCTAGACAGTATATTAAAAAACAGAGACATCACTTTGTCAAAAAAGGTCCATCTAGTCAAAGCTATGGTTTTTCCAGTAGTCATATACAGATGTGAGAGTTGGACCATAAAGAAGGCTGAGTGCCTAATAATTGTTGCTTTCAAACTGTTTTTCTGGAGAAGATTCTTGAGAATCCCTTGGACAGCAAGGAGATCAAACCAGTCAATCCTAAAGGAAATCAGCCCTGAATACTTACTGTAAAGACTTATACCAAAGATGAAGCTCCAGTAATTTGGCCACCTGATGTGAAGATCTGACTCATTGGATAAGATCTTGATGCTGGGAAAGATTGAGGGCAGGAGAAAAAGGAGGGCAACAGAGGATGAGATGGTTGGACGGTATCACTGACTCAATAGATATGACTTTTAATAAACCCTGGAAGATAGTGAAAGACAGGGAAGCCTGACATGCTGCAGTCCCTGTGGTTGCAAGTCAGACCCAACTGAATGACAGACCACAAATGCATATATATGGCATCTAGTGACTAAAGCGACTTGGCACACAAGTATGCATTGAATCTAGAATGATGGTACTGGTGAGCCTATTTTCCTGGGCAGCAATGGAGATGCAAACATAGAGAACAGACTTGTGGACATAGTTGGGGAAGGAAAAGGTGGGGCAAACTAGGAGAGTAGCATTGGAACTTATACTTTTCTGTATGTAAAATTGATAGCCAGTGGGTATTTGCTGTATGAGGCAGGGTGCTCAAACTCAGTGCTCTGTAACAACCTAGCATGATGGTATTGTGTAGGAAATGGGAGGAAGTTTCAAAGGGAGAGGGGTGACTGATTCATGTGATGTATGGAAGAACACAACACAACATTGTAAAGCAATTATCCTCCAATTAAAAAATAAAATAATTCTACAAACAATAAATGCTGGAGAGGGTATGGAGAGAAGAGAACTTTCCTACAGCGTTGGTGGGAATGTAAATTGGTATAGCCACTATAGAGAACAATACAAAGGTTCCTTAAAAAATAAAAAGCGTTACCATATGACCCTGCAATCCCACTTCTGGGCATATGTCAGAGAAAATCCTAATTCAAAAAGATACTCGCAGTCCAATTTTTATTGCAGTTCTATTTACAATAGCCAGGATATGGATACAACCTAAATGTCCATCAATGAATGCTACTGCTACTGCTGCTAAGTCGCTTCAGTCGTGTCCAACTCTGTGCGACCCCATAGACGGCAGCCCACCAGGCTCCTCCGTCCCTGGGATTCTCCAAGCAAGAACATTGGAGTAGGTTGCCATTTCCTTCTCCAATGCATGAGAGTGAAAAGTGAAAGTGACGTCACTCAGTCGTGTCCAACTCCCAGCGACCCCATGGACTGCAGCCTACCAGGCTCCTCCACCGATGGGATTCTCCAGGCAAGAGTACTGGAGTGGGGTGCCATTGCCTTCTCCAAAATGTCCATCAATAGAGGAATAGATGGAGAAGATATGATACATATATACAATGGAATATTAACCATAACAGAGAAAAAAATAATGCCATTTGCAGCAACATGGATGGACCTAGAGGTTGTCATACTGAGTAAAATCAGACAGAGAAAGAGAAATATCATATGATATCCCCTATATGTGAAAACTATAAAGAAATGATACATTTCAACTTATTTATAAAACAGAAACAGAGTCATAGACTTAAAGAATGAAATTTTGGTTATGGTGGGGGGAGGTAGGAGAGAAGGGATAGTTAGGGAGTCTGAGATCCATACATATACATTGCTGTATTTAACATGGATAATCATAAAAGACCTACTTTATACTTCGGGGAACTCTACTCAATGCTATGTGGCAACCTGGATGGGAAATTGCCACATGAATGAATGAATGTATATGTACGGCTGAGACTTTCTGCCATGCACCTGAAACTATCACAACATGGTTAATCGATTATGAAGTGAAGTGAAGTGAAGTCGCTCAGTCGTGTCTGACTCTGCGACCCCGTGGACTGTAGCCCACCAGGTCCCTCCGTCCATGGGATTCTCCAGGCAAGAATACTGGAGTGGGTTGCCATTTCCTTCTCCAGGGGATCTTCCCGACCCAGGGGTCGAACCCAGGTCTCCTGCATTGCAGGCAGACGCTTTAACCTCTGAGCCACCAGGGGAGCCCATTAATTGATTATAGTGCAATATAAAAATTAATTGTTTTTAAAATTTTTTTTAATTAAGGATACTTGGACCCCTGAGTAAAATTAAAATGGAGTAACAACCAATTAAAATTACAGTTTTAAATACAGTTACTAAGAAAATTATGTATAACTATTGGATCTCATTTTTGAGAATGTGTAACACATCTATGTCAACTATCAGAAATTTTCCAGAAGTTTGTATTTTCAGATATACACAGACTCTGTCAATATATAGTTTTAAAAATTTAAAGTAACCTGATTATTTACTTTCATTAAAAATTCTGTAACAAAGTTTTTCTTATTACCTATTTTAAATTAGTTCACATGCAAGGAATTTTTATTTCTGCTTAAGACTAGCATCAGCTCTAATATCTTTTGTAGATATATAATACATATGCCATTATTCATGAAAGTAGAATTATTTAATATGGACTTCCTTTATAGACACAAAGTTTATTTGCTTTTGATATGTATTCAAGTAAAAACAGCTATAAGCTTAGATATGTACATATATTTGGTAAAACAGAATATACAAAATTACTGTCTAAATTTTTTGCAATGATAAGTATTGTTTTGATACTCAAGAAAAAAGCAAGAAAAGACTTTTCTGAAAACATAAGAAGGTATCACTAAAGTATAATTTACTATGGTTGTTGAATATACTGTGAAACAAAGATCCTAAAACTCAGTGTTTTACAATAGTAAGAATTTTTTACCCTGGGTTTGTAGGCCAACTGCATCCCTGCTGGTAACACAACCTGGGTTCAGTGTGCAGTTTTATCGCATTGCATGGGTTAGCTGAACTTAACTGAAAGTTGAAGCTAGTGTCTATATGCCCCTCATTCTCCTTTGGTCAGTTCCTATCTGGTGTATATTTTCCTTATGACAAGTTATTGAGTGGAAAGTACAAATGAAAATAAGCAATCATAATTCAAGCCTCTGTTAGCATCACATCCACTAATATTCCATTGACCAAAGCAAATCACATAGCCGAACCCAAAGTAAAAGCCTGTGGAATTTCACCATGATGACATGGTAAGGATGTGGCTGCCCACTTTCAACAAGGAAAGTTGAAAATCAGTACCAATATTTAATTTTCCATATAAGGTTTGATAAAGCCAAAATCAACCAGAGGCAAAAATGAAAAAGACACAAGGATGCCCAACATTGCTCTATCTTTCTATGCTCCTTTCTTCTTTTGGAATCAATCTGAGGATTCTGGAATCATTTCCTCATCAGCAGTACATATTCTTGGTTGTTCGTCCTCCTCCAGGGGATCTTGCCAACCCAGGGATCGAACCCAGGCCTCCCGCATTGCAGGCGGATTCTTTACCATCTGAGCCACCAGGGAAGCCCTTATCTCTTCCTGCCCTCCTTAAATGAGGCTCTAGTTGTAAACATTGTACTGTATTTGTCTCCTACACTGTCACTTGTCTATGTCCCATTCCTTTACAGTCTGATTAGTAAACCATAGAAATTAATTCTCTCTCAAGTGTTAATGACCAATTAAAACTTAATACCTTGCTTAAAGATTTCGGCATTTTACCTCTGTAGCTTGAAAGCTTAGCAACAGCTCACACCATCAAATTAGTTCGAATTATTTCAGGATCATTAGACATCCAAGGAAAAGTGATGTTTTAGCATGACCACATTACAATTGTTTATCTTAAAGTGAGCTGAAAACAATTTTGGACTATTTACATATGGTTTTGGAATGTAATTAATGTAGGAGTATTTCTTCAGTTATCTTCCACTGAGGATAAATTTGATAGGTTTTATTAACATGCACAATGAGTCCTGCATTTAATTACAGTCCCTTGTCATCTACCTGTACCTCCAATTCATCTCTCTTGTTGATATGAGTTTGTTACATTAACCCAGTGTCAGTTAAGATCAAGTACTTTGTCAGCTCACACATAATCATCTTCCAAAAAAGGCAGTCACTGAAATATGGGTTAAAGTATTAGATAGTATCAGATTTTCTTCCAGAAGATAATCATGAAAAAATAAGGCCGTTATAGAATTCACCATTATATGAACATAAAGGATATAAAATGACTGACTTTTAATGCCAGAAAGGACCTTAGGAATCAGTTGTTCAAAATCTTTAATCTTTTGAGTGAAAAAAAGGAAGTGATTTGATGGAATTTAATTAATGGCAGAGCTAGGCCTTATTCTAAATACTCTCTTCTTTCCATTACACCAAGCATATTAGTCATGATCATTGTGGATAATCAATAAAAGGTAATCTAGTTATGTATAATCAATATCTTTAAATTCTTATGATTCTTACAAAAAGAGAGTTATCTAAAATAGTCTTAGGAATTCAGTGTTTTTAAAGAAAAAAAAGAACATGAAGCAATAACTGTTTGCTCATGTGAGGAGCTTGGGCAATGATGTAACTGTGGATAGAGGAACAGTAGTCAATATAATGGTCTTCTGAATTAAATTCATCCATTCTGGTCCATTTTAGCTCACTGATTCCTAAAATGTCAATGTTCACTCTTGCCATCTCCTATTTGACCAGTTCCAATTTACCTTGATTCATGGATCTAACATTCCAGGTTCCTATGCAATACTGTTCTTTAGAGAAATGGACATTACTTCCATCACCAGTCACATCCACAACTGGGTGTTGCTTTTGCTTTGGCTCAGCATCTTAATTTTTTCTGGAGCTATTTCTCCACTCTTCTCCAGGAGCATGTTGGGCACCTACCAACCCAGGGAGTTCATCTTTCAGTGTCATATCTTTTTGCCTTTTCATACTGTTCATGGAGTTCTGAAGGCAAGAATACTGAAGTGGTTTGCCATTCCCTTGAATGGTTGGATTTAATTCAGATGACCATTATGTCTACTAATGTGGAAAAGAATTTCTTAGAGAAATGGAGTAGCCCTCTTAGTCAAAAGAAGAGCCCAAAATGCAGTATTTGGGTGCAATCTCAAAAATGACAGAATAATCTCTGTTCATTTCCAAAGCAAACCATTCAACATCACAGCAATCCAAGTCTATGCCCCAACCACTAATGCCAAAGAAGCTGAAGTTGAACAGTTCTATGAAGACCTACAAGACCTTCTAGAACTAACACAAAGAAAGATGTCCTTTTCATCATAGGGGACTGGAATGTGAAAGAAGGAAGTCAAGAGATACTTGGAGTAATGGGCAAGTTTGGCCTTGAGTACAGAATGAAGCAGGTCAAAGGCTTACAGAGTTTTGCCAAGAGAACACACTGCTCATAGCAAACACCCTCTTCCAACAACACAAGAGATGACTCTACACATGGACAGCACCAGATGGTCAATACTAAAATCAGATTGATTCTATTCTTTGCAGTCAAAGATGGAGAAGCTCTATACAGTCAGCAAAAACAAGACTGGGAGCTGACTGTGGCTCAGATCATGAACTCCTTATTACCAAATTCAGTCTTCAATTGAAGAAAGTAGGGAAAACCACTAGATCATTCAGGTATGACCTAAATCATATCCCTTACGATTATACAGTGGAAGTGACAAATATATTCAAGGGATTAGATCTGATAGATGGAGTGCCTGAAGAAGTATGGACGGAGGTTCATAACATTGTATAGGAGGCGGTGATAAAAACCATCCCCAAGAAGACATGAAAAAGGCAAAAGGGTTGTCTGAGGAGGCCGCACTGGAAAAGGTCAGTTTGCATTCCAATCCCAAAGAAAGACAATGCCAAAGAATATTCAAACTACCACACAATTGCATTCATCTCACAAGCTAGCAAAGTAATGCTCAAAATTCTCCAAGTTAGGCTTCAACAATACATGAACTGAGAACTTCCAGATGTTCAAACTGGATTTAGAAAAGGCAGAGGAACCAGAGATCAAATTACCAGAATCTGTTGGATCATAGAAAAAAAGCAACAGAACTCCAGAAAAACATCTACTTCTGCTTCACTGACTACATTAAAGACTTTGACTGTGTGGAAAACTCTTAAAGAGATGAGAATACCTTCTTGAGAAATCTGTATGCAGGTCAAGAAGCAATAGTTAGAACCAGACATGGAACAACGAACTGGTTTCAAATTGGGAAAGGAGCACATCAAGGCTATAAATTGTCACCCTGCTTATTTAACATATAAGCAGAGTATATTATGCAAAATTCCAGACTGGATGAAGTGCAAGCTGGAATCAAGATTGCAGGGAGAAATATCAATAACCTCAGATATGCATATGATATGACTCTTTTGGCAGTAAACAAACAGAAACTAAAGAGCCTCTTGATGAAAGTGAAAGAAGAGAGTGAAAAAGCTGGCTTAGAACTCAACATTCAAAAAACGAAGTTCATGGCCTGCAGTCCCATTACTTCGTGGCAAATAGATGGGGAAGTAAAGGAATCAGTAAGAGACTTTATTTTTGTAGCTCCAGTTCAGTTCAGTTGCTCAGTCATGTCCGACTCTTTCCAACCCCATGAATTGCAGCACACCAGGCCTCCTTGTCCATTACCAACTCCCAGAGTTCACTCAAACTCATGTCCATTGAGTCGGTGATGCCATCCAGCCATCTCATCTTCTGTCGTCCCCTTCTCCTCCTGCCCCCAATCCCTCCCAGCATCAGTCTTTTTCCAGTGAGTCAACTCTTGCATGAGGTGGCCAAAGTACTGGAGTTTCAGCTTTAGCATCATTCCTTCCAATGAACACCCCAGACTGATCTCCTTTAGAATGGACTGGTTGGATCTCCTTGCAGTCCAAGGGACTCTCAAGAGTCTTCTCCAATAACACAGTTCAAAAGCATCAATTCTTCGGCACTCAGCTTTCTTCACAGTCCAACTCTCACATCTATACATGACTACTGGAAAAACCATAGCCTTGACTAGATGGACCTTTGTTGGCAAAGTAATGTCTCTGGTTTTGAATACGCTATCTAGGTTGGTCATAACTTTCCTTCCAAGGAGTAAGCATCTTTTAATTTCATGGCTGCAATCACCATCTGCAGTGATTTTGGAGCCCCCCAAAATAAAGTCTGACACTGTTTCTACTGTTTCCCCATCTATTTCCCATGAAGTGATGGGACGAAATGCCATGATCTTAGTTTTCTGAATGTTGAGCTTTAAGCCAACTTTTTCACTCTCCTCTTTCACTTTCATCAAGAGGCTTTTTAGTTCTTCTTCACTTTCTGCTCCAAAATCACTGCAAATGGTAACTGCAGCCATGAAATTAAAAGACACTTGTTCCTTGAAAGAAAAGCTCTGACCAACCTAGACAGCATATTAAAAGGCAGAGACATTACTTTTCCCACAAAAGTCCATCTAGTCAAAGCTATGATTTTTACAGTAGTCATGTATGGATGTGAGAGTTGGACTATAAAGAAAGCTGAGTGCCAAAGAATTGATGCTTTTGAACTGTGGTGTTGGAGAAGACTCTTGAGAGTCCCTTGGACAGCAAAGAGATCAAACCAGTCAATCCTAAAGGAAATTGGTCCTGAATATCCATTGAAAGGAGTGATGCTAAAGCTGAAACTCCAATACTTTGGCCATCTGATACAAAGAGCTGACTCATTAGAAAAGACCATGATGCTGGGAAAGTCAAGGCAGGAGGATAAGGGGATGACAGAGGATGAGATGGTTGGATGGCATCACCAACTAGATGGACGTGAGTTTCAGCAAACTCCAGGAGTTGGTGATGGACAGGGAAGCCTGGCGTGCTGCAGTCCATGGGGTTGCAGAGTCAGACATGACTGAGCAACTGAACTGAACTGATAGTAACAGTAAACCTTTATGTAAACCCAGTCCCTTCCGTTATTGATTGTTCTGGGTAATTTTCAAAGATACTATGTATATGTTACTTCCCAAAGTGGCACTAAGCAGATAGTACCTCACGTAGGGCTATTTCGACGGAACTGTTGTCAGAAATAGTCAATGATTGCAGAGCATTTTAGTAAACTATGCCCTATAAATAATGCAAATATTGTATTCCCAGTGGATCTACAATGTTTAGACCTACAAGGACAATTCTTTAACCAGTTGTTCTATGGCTACAATATGAGGCATTTGTACTAGGAATCATCACTTTTTCTAGTGTGTAACCAAAATACTTACTACATACTAATATTTATTTGTTCCTTGTCAAAATTCAAGAGTAGTTGTTCTTTAGGTTAAATAGCTGCTATATGGTTTGTACAGTGAATACTCACTACTCAAAAAGCAACAGAATAAGTATCCACAAACAAAACAGATATTTATTTGACTGCCCAGGGAGATATTCATAGTAATGGGACATATGAGGCTAACCTTGATGCTCTAGGTGTAATTCAGCCAGCAGCTTATTAAAATAAATGTTTTGCAAAAGTCATATTTGGGTAGAAACAATGAACTATAAATGATTGGTGTCATCCTCAAACCACTATTTTTAGTGGCCCTGCTTTATTATTTTATAAGGCCAAAAGAAGCAGTTTAGAATCTTTTTTTTTTTTTTCCCTCCACCTTTGTCCTGTTTTAGAAGAAGCTGTGCTGTGTCTGCTGGTTGAAACATTAGATAAATGAACCCTGTGGCAGTTTGTCTATTTCTTCTCATTACACTAATATGGAAAATTAACTAGGAATCATGCTTTCTCTCTCGTTAGCCAGGTGGCACATTTATAAGGACACCATAAAGACTGTTCTTTTCATTCAGTCCTCAGATTGTCTCTGGGTAGTTGCTTCTTTCTACACATTTGTAATCTTTCTTCATTAAACTGAAATACAACACTACTGAGAGTCTTTTGTTACAAGTAGCTACAGACATGACTGTCATTTTGTTCATTATTAGGTCAGTGGTGTGAGTTTTGAGAACAAAGGCAATGGGAATAATAATAGGTGATGTTAGATATTAAAGTCACTAAGTTATCCTGAAGGATTCACAAAGAAAAGGGATCATTGCCCTTGTTTTCACAGATACGTGAACAAATACTGAATGACTTTGCAAAGTCAAGAAAATTCGTGATATATACAGAGAAGATTAAAACAACGTAAGTCCTTATGGCAGCATATTTTGGGAGGATAACAGTTGCAATGTTTGCTCTTTTTCCTTTTTCCTCTACAAATCCCCTAGGGGGACTCTGGTCTGGTTTTTCTTCTCTTTTAATATCATACTACATTTTAAAATACTGGCTTTTTATTTTCTTCTTTCTTTGCAGATATATTACATTTTAAAAGCCAGAAAACATGTTTTTCTTTGAGTAACTCTCCTTGAAAAGAGGGGGTTTTTAGAGGAAGCTTCCCAATATTGTTTTAGAAATACACTAGAGAAAACGTGATCCAGGTCTAAGCAACATTGCTTTTTCTATTTCCTTTACTCTGGATTTAGGCATTCAACTTTTCGAAAGAAGTGGGTTTTATAAGTGTCCCATGATAAGAAAGGTGAGAAAGGCTTTAAATCTCTGTAAATCATCCTTTTGCTTAAGTGTTTCCTGATATTTCTGTGAGTTGAACCCATAATGTGATCCCAATTAGTCTCATTTTAGGACCATATATGACTGTTATAAAATATTAAATTACAAATTAGATATTTAAAAGGGAAAATTTTGTTTCTATGCACGAGTCATGTCTAATAATCCATGCCAATATGAGAAACAGTAAAATTCAAAGTAATCAGTGGAGCATAATAATGACAATGATAAAACTTTTTAAATCAGCGGACAACTTTGTCAGCTTGGAAGCTGCACCTGCTCCTTAGGGCCTGCTTTAGATGCCTGGTATATTCTTTCTCTAGAAACATGCCTAGTTCCCCTACTCACTTCTTTCAAGGCTTTTCTCAATCCTCACCCTCTTGATGTGGCCTCTCCTAAACGCTCCATTTAACTCTGAAAGCTAATATTGCCCTCCCCTTCCTAGACCTCACTATGTCAAATGCTGTTCTACTCTGTCATTATATCATTGGCCTTTATCATTTTCTAACAAATAGCTGTGAAAAGAAGAGAAGCAAATAGAAAAGGAGAAAAGGATAGATATACCCATTTGAATGCAGAATTCAAAAGAATGCAAGGAGAGCTAAGAAAACCTTCCTCAGTGATCAATGAAAAGAAATAGAAGAAAACAATAGAATAGGAAAGACTGGAGATCTCTTCAAGAAAATTAAAGATACCAAGAGAACATTTCATGCAAAGATGGGCTCAATAAGGACAGAAATGGTATGGATCCAACAGAAGCGGAAGATATTAAGAAGAGGTGGCAAGAATACACAGAACTAAACAAAAAATATCAAGAAAACAACCCATATAATCACGATGTTATGATCACTCACCTAGAGCTAGACATCCTGGAATGCAAAGTCAAGTGGGCCTTAGGAAGTATCACTATGAACAAAGCTAGTGGAGGTAATGGAATTCCAGTTGAGCTATTTCAAATCCTAAAAGATGATGCTGTGAAAGTGCTGCACCCAATATGCCAGCAAATTTAGGAAACTCACCCTGGTGCTGGGAAAGATTGAAGGCAGGAGGAGAAGGGGACGACAGAAGATGAGATGGTTGGATGGCATCACCGACTCAATGTACATGAGTTTGAGTAAACTGCGGGAGTTGGTAATGGACAAGGAAGTCTGGCATACTGCAGTCCATGGTGTCACAAAGAGTCAGACACAGTCCAGAACACACAAAGAGATTCACAGAGTTGAGTAGAGAAGAGAAGGGGGAGGGAGGAGATAGAGGCGACATGGTGGAGAAAAACGAGAATCCAAAGCGGGAGAAAGCAGTCAAGCCAGTAATCTCGCTCCCAAGTAAAAATGGGTACCGAAGATTGGGTTCTTAAAGGTACAAAATTGATAACAGATACCAAAAGAAAAGATTTAAAATCTAGAGTAGAGGTTGGATTCTCAAAAATACAATATTCAAGAAAAAAAAACAAAGTCACAAAAATTATAAAATATATATATATATGAAGTTTGCTTTAAAAAAATTGGGTCTTTTTTTCTAAAGTAATAGATTATAAAAATGAAAATTAAAGAAGTAATAGAGGACTTAAAAACAAAAAATTTTTCTTTAATTTAAAGAATGATAATAGTAAAAATATATCTAGGAGTTTCTCTGGTGTTGTTGTGGACAGTGCGGGGTCAGTTCATTTTCAGATAGTTCCTTGATCTGGCTTATATTTCTCAAGATCTATAAGCCCCTTCCTATGTGCTGCTGCTGCTGCTGCTAAGTCACTTCAGTCCTGTCCGACTCTGTGCGACCCCATGGACTGCAGCCCACCAGGCTCCTCCGTCCCTGGGATTCTCTAGGCAAGAACACTGGAGTGGGTTGCCATTTTCCTTCTCCAATGCATGAAAGTGAAAAGTGAAAGTGAAGTCGCTCAGTCATGCCCGACTCAGCGACCCCATGGACTGCAGCCTAGCAGGCTTCTCCATCCATGGGATTTTCCAGACAAGAGTACTGGGGTGGGTTGCCATTGCCTTCTCGGTTCCTATGTAGTAGGTGCTAACTACAGGGTTTTAATCTATTAAACCTGTCACTTCCAAGGCGGTTCCCTGTTTTAGCTTCTTCTGTTTGCTGGTCTCTTCAGTGTCTAATTTCCGCCCTGACACAAGGGGGCGGTGGTGGACACTTTTTTTGGCTCACTTGTTTAGATTGGATGGGGAGGGATGTGGGAGGGGAGTTCAGGATGGGGAACACGTGCACACCTGTGGCGGATTCATGTCAATGTATGACAAAAGCAACACAATATTGTAAAGTAATTAGCCTCCAATTAAAATAGATAAATTTATATTAAAAAAGAGACATAACTGAGTGACTGAACTGAATGAACTGATTGTAAAATTTCCATGTATCTTTTTTTCCAGTGCCTTTTCCTGTAATTGATCTAGTCTCACAAAACTGTGGTCTTAAAAGATACTTGATATTATTTCAATTTTCTTATTTACTGAAGCTTGATTTGTGACCCAAGATGTGGTCTATCTATCCTGGAGAATATTCCATGTGCACTAGAGAAGAAAGTATATTCTTCTGCATTTGGATGGGATGTCCTGAAAATATCAGCTAGGTCCATCAGGTTTAAAGTTAATTTAAGGCTTATGATTCCTTATCAATTTTCTGTTTTGATGATCTGTTCATTGGTGTCAGTGGGGTTTTTCATGTCCCCTACTATTATTGTGTTACTGTCAATTTTCTTTCCTACATGTTAGTGTTTGCTTATATATTGGGGTGCTCCTTTGTTGGGTGCATAAATGTTTTTAAATGTTTTATGTTCTTCTTGGATTAATCCCTTTATCATTATGTATTGTCCTTTATCACTTATAATATTCTTTTAAGGTCTCTTTTGTCTGATATGAGAATTGCCACTCCAGTTTTATTTGCTTTTTATTTTCATGTAGTATCTTTTTCCACCGACTGACTTTTAGTCTGTCTCTCTAGGTCTGATGTGGGTCTCTTGTAAACAGAGACAGCATATACATGGGTTTTGCTTTTTGTATCCATTCAACCTGTCTGTGTCTTTTGTTGGAAGCATTTGGTCCATTTACCTTAAAGTAATTATTGATATATGAAGTGACTTAGGAGCAGCAGCAGCAGCTTGTTCCTATTAGCATTTTCTTAATTGTTTTGGGTTTGTTTTTGTATGTCTTTTCCTGCTCTTGTTCTTCCTGCCTATAGAAATCCCTTTGCCATT
This sequence comes from Oryx dammah, assembly GCF_014754425.2. Classification (NCBI taxonomy): domain Eukaryota; kingdom Metazoa; phylum Chordata; class Mammalia; order Artiodactyla; family Bovidae; genus Oryx; species Oryx dammah. The sequence continues at coordinate 59,000,043 of NW_024070209.1, forward strand.
TGTTGTAAAGCTGTTTTGGTGGTGCTAAATTCTCTTAACTTTTGTTTGTCTGTAAAACTTTTGATTTCTCCATCAATTTTGAATGAGATCCTTGCCAGGTAGAGTAATCTTGGTTGTCGATTTTTTTTTCCTTTGTGTACTTTAAATATATCTGGTGATTCCCTTTTGACCTGTAGAGTTTCTGCTGAAAGATCAGCTGTTAATTGTATGGGTTTTCCCGTGTATGTTACTTGTTGCTTTTCCCTTACTGCTTTAATAGTTTTTCTTTGTGTTTAATCTTCATTAGTTTGATTAGCATGTGTCTTGGCAAGTTTCTCCTTGGGTTTATCCTACTGGGACACTCTGTGCTTCATGAACTTGACTGTTAATTTCCTTTCCCACGTTGGGGAAGCTTTTGATTATAATCTCTTCAAAAATCTTCTAAGACCTTTTATTTTTCTCTTTTTCTTCTGAGACCCTTATAATTTGAATGTTGGTCAGTTTTATATTGTCCCAGAGGTCTCTGAGACTATCCTCAATTTTTCTCCTTTTCCTTTTATTCAGTTCTTCAACAGTTATTTCCACCATTCTGTCTTCCAGCTCACTTATCTCTTCTACTTCAGTTATTCTACTATTGATTCCTTCTAGAGTATTTTTAATTACAGTAAATGTGTTATTCATCCCTGTCTTTTTATTCTTTATTACTTCTAGGTCCTTGATGAATGTGTTATTTGATTCTAGCATTTTATTCATTATATTTTTGAGGTTTTGAATCATCTTTTCTATCTGTACCCTGAAATCTTTATTAGGAAGTTTGCCTATTTCCTCTTCATTTACTTGGTCTTGTGAGTTCTTACCTTGTTCTTTCATGTGCATGATATTTCTCTGTCTCTTCATTTTTTTCTAACTTACTCTGAGGTCCCCTTTTCCTAGGTTTTAGGGTTGTGTCCCTCCTTCCTTCTTGTTTCTGCCCTTGGTAGATAAGGCTGGTCTGGTTGTTTGTGTAGGCTTCGTGTTGATAGTGACTTGTGCCCATGTTCTGTGGGAGAAGTTGAGTTTTTTGTTTTGTTTTCTCTCTAATGGGCAAGGATATGTAAAGTAGTATGTTTGGGGGTGAATAGTGTATGCTGATGATTGGACTTGTATTTTTGTCTTGCTTGTTTTTGAGTAAAGAATCCTGCACTGGGTGCTGCAAGCAGTTGAGTGATACTGGCTCTTTTATGCAGGCGGAGGCCTTTGTTCCCACTAATTAATTCCCCCTGAATTTAGGAGTTTTCTGACCGCCTAGAGTCCTGGACTCAGGACTGGCTCCCACTCCAAAGGCTCAGGCCCAATCTCTGGTCAGAGATCCAAAATTCCACAAGTCATTTGTTATGGCATTAAAGGGGGAATAAAACAAACACAAAAATAAACAAAATATAAAAAGAAAATCCCACACAAATGGTAAAGACAAAATAAGACAAATAATAACAAAAACAATGAAACATACCCACACACACACATACAAATGAAATCACAGCAGTCCAAAAAAAGAAAGTAAAAGAGAGTGACCCAGAAAGCAAAGGAAACCAGAAATTGTATCAACCAATTAAAAGAAAACTAACTAAATGCAAACTGGAAAATAAACCAAAGCAGAATGCCAACTGGGAAACAAAGCAAAGAAAAAAAACCAAACTAACAAACATGTTGAAAAAAGAAAGAAAAAAAGAAAAGAACAAAACATAGAAAAACAAAGTTAAACAGAATTATATAAAACAGATTTAATATATATTAAAAGAACAGCAGGAAAAAAAATTTTTTTAAACAATTGAACAAAAACAAACAAACAAAAACAAACCCCACTGAACCACAAAAGGCCAAAGTAGAGGTAGAAGTTTATAAAAGAAATAAAAAGTATGATTAAATAAATTCTCAAAAGCTTAAATAGAGTTAATAGTAATAATAAAATCAACAACGTCAGCAACAGAGGGGAAAGAAAAGAAGAAAAAAACTCCAGAACCAACTACAGAACCAATCAAAATATAAGAATAATAATTCTTTTCTCAAATATCAGTTGTAAATGTCCTTTCCTTCTCTGTGAGTGTCAGTTCACTTCTCTCTCCCTATGATGCCCTCCAATACTGGGCTTTTCTCTGGACCTGCTGTGGGGACAGCTCAGAGTCTCATCTGGCCTTGCTCCTGTGTGTTCTTGCCTCTATGGTCCACAGCTGCCAGAATCAGTAAATTTTCCTTTGTGGGAGCTCTCGTTGTCAATTTATATATCACATAGACACAGAATCTGCCTACTTGATCATGTGGATTTAATCTGCAGCTTGTACACCTTGTAGGAAGGTTTTTGACCCTCTTCTTTAGCCACATTGCCCCTGGGATTCAACTGTAGTTTTATCTCCACCTCTCTATGTGGGTCATCCACAGGAGTTTGCACCCAAGGCTGCCCTGGAGGATTTGGGTCTGTCCCAGTGAGGGCTGGATATGGAGGAGGTGCAGCTGCTTGGATCACAATGACCCTGGCAGCACCAGGTACACAGGGGATCCTGCAGCCAGGGGAGCAGGAGATATGATGCCATTAGGGATTTTCTAACCTCTAGCAGATCTGTTCCATTGAGGATCAAGCAAGTAGGTGGCACAGCTGCTTGAATCACAGGGACCCTGGCAATGCCACATAGGCAGGGGAGCCAGCAGCCATTGGCCTAGGAGATAGGTGTTCAGTTCAGTTCAGTCACTCAGTTTTGTCCGACTCTTTGTGACTGCATGGACTGCTGCACATGCCAGGCCTCCCAGTCCATCACCAACTCCTGGAGTTTACTCAAACTCATGTCCATTGAGTCGGTGATGCCATCCAACCATCTCATCCTCTGTTGTCCCTTCCTCCTCCCAACTTCAATCTTCCCCAGCATCAGGGTCTATTCAAATGAGTCAATTCTTCACATCAGGTGGCCAAAGTATTGGAGTTTCAGCTTCAGCATCAGTTTTTCCAATGAATATTCAGAACTGATTTTCTTTTTTCCTTTGCTTTTCACTTCTCTTCTTTTCACAGCTATTTGTAAGGCCTCCTCAGACAGCCATCTTGCTTTTTTGCATTTCTTCTTCATGGAGATGGTCTTAATCCCTGTCTCCTGTACAATGTCACGAACCTCCATCTATAGTTCATCACACACTCTGTCTATCAGATCTAGTCCCTTAAATCTATTTCTCACTTCCACTGTATAATCATAAGGGATTTGATTTAGGTCATACCTGAATGGTCTAGTGGTTTTCCCCACTTTCTTCAATTTCAGTCTGAATCTGGCAAAAAGGAATTCATGATCTGACCCACAGTCAGCTCTCGGTCTTGTTTTTGCTGACTGTATAGAGCTTCTCCATCTTTGGCTGCAAAGAATAGAATCAATCTGATTTCGGTGTTGACCATCTGATGATGTCCATGTGTAGAGTCTTCTCTTGTGTTGTTGGAAGAGGGTGTTTGCTATGACCAGTGCATTCTCTTGGCAAAACTCTATTAGCCTTTGCCCTGCTTCATTCTGTATACCAAGGCCAAGTTTGCCTGTTACTCCAGGGGTTTCCTGACTTCCTACTTTTGCATTCCAGTTCCCTATAATGAAAAGGACATCTTTTCTGGGTGTTAGATCTAAAAGGTCTTGTAGGTCTTCATAGAATCCCATGGACAGAGGAGCCTGGTAGGCTGCAGTCCATGGGGTCGCTGAGAGTTGGACACGACTGAGCAACTTCATTTTCATTCTTTGGAGAAGGAAATGGCAACGCACTCCAATGTTCTTGCCTGGAGAATCCCAGGGATGGGGAAGCCTGGTGGGCTGCCGTCTACGGGGTCGCACAGAGTCGGACACGACTGAAGTGACTTAGCAGTAGCAGTAGCAGTTCTAAAAGGTCTTGTAGGTCTTCATAGAACCATTCAACTTCAGCTTCTTCAGCATTACTGATTGGGGCACAGGCTTGGATCACCGTGATATTGAATTGTTTGCCTTGGAAACGAACAGAGATCATTCTGTCGTTTTTGAGATTGCATCCAAGTACTGCATTTCAGATTCTTTTGTTGACCATGATGGCTACTCCATTTCTTCTAAGGGATTCCTGCCCACAGTAGTAGATATAATGGTCATCTGAGTTAAATTCACCCATTCCAGTCCATTTTAGTTTGCTGATTCCTAGAATGTCAACATTCACTCTTGTCATCTCCTGTTTGACCACTTCCAATTTGCCTTGATTCATGGACCTAACATTCCAGGTTCCTATGCAATATTGCTCTTTCTAGCATCAGACCTTGCTACTATCACCAGTCACATCTACAGCTGGGTACTGTTTTTGCTTTGGCTCCATCCCTTCATTCTTTCTGCAGTGAAAAAGAAGAGAAGCAAAAAGCAAAGGAGAAAAGCAAAGATATAAGCATCTGAGTGCAGAGTTCCAACGAATAGCAAGAAGAGATAAGAAGGCCTTCCTCAGTGATCAATGCAAAGAAATAGAGGAAAACAACAGAATGGGAGAGATTAGAGATCTCTTCAAGAAAATTAGAGATACCAAGGGAACATTTCATGCAAAGATGGGCTCGATAGACAGAAATGCTATGGACCTAACAGAAGCAGAAGATATTAAGAAGAGATGGCAAGAATACACAGAAAAACTGTACAAAAAAGAGCTTCACAACCCAGATAATCACGATGGTGTGATCACTGACCTAGAGCCAGACATCGTGGAATGTGAAGTCAAGTGGGCCTTAAAAAGCATCACTACCAACAAAGCTAGTGGAGGTGATGGAATTCCAGTTGAGGTATTGAAAAACATAAAACATGATGCTGTGAAAGTGCTGCACTCAATATGCCAGCACATTTGGTAAACTCAGACAAGGCCACAGGACTGGAAAAGGTCAGTTTTCTTTCCAATTCCAAAGAAAGGCAATGCCAAAGAATGCTCAAATGACCGCACAATTGCACTCATCTCACACGCTGGTAAAGTAATGCTCAAAATTGTGCCAGTGAGGCTTCAGCAGTACGTAAACCATGAACTTCTAGATGTTCAAACTGGTTTTAGAAAAGGCAGAGGAACCAGAGATCAAACTGCCAACATCTGCTGGGTCATCGAAAAAGCAAGAGAGTTCCAGAAAAACATCTACTTCTGCTTTATTGACTATGCCAAAGCCTTTGACTGTGTGGATCACAATAAACTGGAAAATTCTGAAAGAGATGGGAATACAGACCACCTGACCTGCCTCTTGAGAAACCTACATACAGGTCAGGAAGAAACAATTAGAACTGGACATGGAACAACAGACTGGTTCCAAATAGGAAAAGGAGTACGTCAAGGCTGTATATTGTCACCCTGCTTATTTAACTTATATGCAGAGTACATCATGAGAAACGCTGGGCTGGAGGAAGCACAAGTTGGAATCAAGATTGCCGGGAGAAATATCAATAACCTCAGATATGCAGATGACACCACCCTTATGGCAGAAAGTGAAGAGGAACTAAAAAGCCTCTTGATGAAAGTGAAAGAGGAGAGTGAAAAAGTTGGCTTAAAGCTCAACATTCAGAAAATGAAGATCATGGCATCTGGTCCCATCACTTCATGGGAAATAGATGGGGAAAAAGTGTAAACAGTGTCAGACTTTATTTTTTGGGGTTCCCAGATCACTGCAGATAGTGCTTGCAGCCATGAAATTAAAAGACGCTTACTCCTTGGAAGGAAAGTTATGACCAAATTAGACAGCATATTAAAAAGCAAAGACATTACTTTGCCAACAAAGATCCGTCTAGTCAAGGCTATGGTTTTTCCAGTGGTCATGTATGGATGTGAGAGTTGGACTGTGAAGCAAGCTGAGTGCCGAAGAACTGATGCTTTTGAACTGTAGTGTTGGAGAAGACTCTTGAGGGTCCCTTGGACTGCAAGGAGATCCAACCAGTCCACCCTAAATGAGATCAGTCCTGGGTGTTCATTGGAAGGACTGATGCTAAAGCTGAAACTCCAGTACTTCGGCCAACTCATGCGAAGAGTTGACTCATTGGAAAAGACCCTGATGCTGGGAGGGGTTGGGAGCAGGAGGAGAAGATGACGACAGAGGATGAGATGGCTGGATGGCATCACCGACTCAATGGACCTGAGTTTGAGTGAAATCCGGGAGTTGGTGATGGACAGGGAGACCTGGCGTGCTGTGATTCATGGGGTAGCAAAGAGTTGGACACGACTGAGCAACTGAACTGAACTGAACTGATTTGCTTTAGGATGAACTGGTTGGATCCTTGCAGACCAAGGGACTCTCAAGAGCCTTCTCCAACACCACAGTTCAAAAGCATCAATTCTTCGGCGCTCAGTTTTCCTCATAGTCCAAATCTCACATCCATATATGACTACTGGAATAACCATAGCTTTGACTAGATGGACTTTTGTGGGTAAACTAATGTCTCTGCCTTTTAATATACTGTCTAGGTTGGTCATAACTTTCCTTCCAAGGAGTAAGCGTCTTTTAATTTCATGGCTGCAGTCACCATCTGCAGTGATTTGGGAGCTCAAAAAAATAAAGTCAGCCACTGTTTCCACTGTTTCCCCATCTATTTCCCATGAATTGATGGGACCAGATGCCATGATCTTTGTGTTTTGAATATTGAACTTTAAGCCAACATTTCACTCTCCTCTTTCACTTTCATCAAGAGGCTTTTTAGTTCCTCTTCACTTTCTGCCATAAGGGTGGTGTCATCTGCATATCTGAGGCTATTGATATTTCTCCTGGCAATCTTGATTCCAGCTTGTGCTTCCTCCAGCCCAGCGTTTCTCATGATGTAATCTGCATATAAGTTAAATAAGCAGGGTGACAATATACAGCCTTGACGTACTCCTTTTCCTATTTGGAACCAGTCTGTTGTTTCATGTCCAGTTCTAACTGTTGCTTCCTGACCTGCATACAGATTTCTCAGGAGGCAGGTCAGGTGGTCTGGTATTCCCATCTCTTTCAGAATTTTCCACAGTTTATTGTGATCCACACAGTCAAAGGCTTGGGCATAGTCAATAAAGCAGAAGTAGATGTTTTTCTGGAACTCTCTTGCTTTTTCGATGATCCGACAGATGTTCTCAATCTGGTCTCTGGTTCCTCTGCCTTTTCTAAAACCAACTTGAACATCTGGAAGTTCACGGTTCACATACTGTTGAAGCCTGGCTTTGAGAATTTTCAGCATTACTTTACTAGCGTGTTAGATGAGTGCAATTTTGCAGTAGTTTGAGCATTCTTTGGCATTGCCTTTCTTTGGAATTGGAAGAAAACTGACCTTTTCCAGTCCTGTGGCCACGGCTGAGTTTTCTAAATTTGCTGGCATATTGAGTGCAGCACTTTCACAGCATCATCTTTTATGTTTTTTAATACTTCAACTGGAATTCCATCACCTCCACTAGCTTTGTTCATAGTCATTCTTCCTAAGGCCCACTTGACTTCACATTACAGGATGTCTGGCTCTAGGTGAGTAATCACACCATCGTTATTATCTGGGTTGTGAAGCTCTGTTTTGTACAGTTCTTCTGTGTATTCTTTCCACCTCTTCTTAATATCTTCTGCTTCTGTTAAGTTCATACCATTTCTGTCCTTTATTGAGCCCATCTTTGCATGAAATGTTCCCTTGGTATCTCTAATTTTCTTGAAGAGATCTCTAGTCTTTCCCATTCTATTGTTTTCCTCTATTTCTTGCGGTGATCACTGAGAAAGACTTTCTTATCTCTCTTTGCTATTCTTTGGAACTCTGCATCAAATGGGTATATCTTTCTTTTTCTCCTTTGCTTTTCACTTCCCTTCTTTTGACAGGGAAGGCCTCCTCAGACAACCATTTTGCCCTTTTGCATTTATTTTACTTGGGGTTGGTCTTGATCCCTGCCTCCTGTACAATGTCATGAACCTCCATTCATACTTCTTCAGGCACTTTGTTCATCAGATCTAATCTCTTGAATCTATTTGTCACTTCCACTGTATAATCATGAGGGATTTGATTTAGGTCATACCTGAATGGTCTAGTGGTTTTCCCTACTTTCTTCAATTTAAGTCTGAATTTGGCAATAAGGAGTCCATGGTCTGTACCACAGTCAGCTCTTGGTCTTGTTTTTGCTGACTGTATAGAGCTTCTCCATCTTTGTCTGCAAAGAATATAATCAGTATGATTTAGGTACTGAGCATCTGGCGATGCCATATGTAGAGTCATCTCTTGTGTTGTTGGAAGAGGGTGTTTGCTATGAGCAGTATGTTCTCTTGGCAAAACTCTGTTAGCCTTTGACCTGCTTCATTCTGTACTCCAAGCCAATTTTGCCTCTTACTCCAGGTATTGCTTGACTTCCTACTTTTGCATTCCAGTCCCCTATGATGAAAAGAACATCTTTTGGGGGTGTTAGTTCTAGAAGGTCTTATAGGTCTTCATAGAACTGTTCAACTTCAGCTTCTTTGGCATTACTGGTTGGAGCATAGACTTGGATTACTGTGATATTGAATGGTTTGCCTTGGAAATGAACAGAAATCATTCTGTTGTTTTTGAGATATCACCCAAGAACTGCATTTCAGACTCTTTTGTCAACTATGGTGAGAATTGTTTAAACGCTATTAAATTTGGAAGTGACTCTTTACAGATATTTTCTTTAGTTTCTTCTTGCTCACCTTTTATTAGAAGAAAATTTGCATGAAAATAGAATCTTTGCTGCTTGAGTCTTTGTTTTACCTAATGACCCAATAAAAATAAAAGTTTTAATAGGTACAACATTCTCTGACTCACTACATAAAACAAGACTTTTAAAAATAAGACACAAGGAGACAAAATCATCTTTTTTACTTGAAGCAAAGCACCTCATTTTACCTCACCTGGAAATAGGCCTTTCAAATGACTGCAGTGAATTCTTTCCTACATAGGAACTGAAGGCCCCACAGTTTAACATACAGTTGACACTTGAACAACATTGGATTAGACTGTGTAGGTCCACATATACATGGATTTTTTTCAATAACTACATTGGAAAAAATGTTTGGCAATATATGATAGTTTGAAAAACTTGCAGATAAACTCTGCAGACTAGAAACATGAAAAAAATTAATAAAAAGGGAAGCTGGGGATGCATAAAATTTATAAGGATACTATACCTATCCTTAGATAGGCATAAAGTGAGCTATATTTAATATAAAATGAATAATGTGTTAGTTTTCTGTTTTACAACTTTGATTTCAAAGAATTACATTACCCGTTACTGTATAGTATGCCTCTCTTTCTTCCTCTCACCTAATTGAAAGCAAAGGAGAAAAGGAAAGATATACACATCTGAATGCAAAGTTCCAGAGAATACCAAGGAGAGATAAGAAAACCTTCCCAAGTGAACAATGCAAACAAATAGAGGAAAACAATGGAATGGGAAAGACTAGAGCTCTCTTCAAGAAAATTAGAGATACCAAAGGAACATTTCATGCAATGATGGACAGAGTAAAGGACAAAAATGGTATGGACCTAAGAGAAGCAGAAGATATTAAGAAGAGGTGGCAAGAATAAACAGAAGAACTACACAAAAAAGATCTTAATGACCCAGATAACCTCGATGGTGTGATGACTCACCTAGAGCCAGGCATCTTGGAGTGTGAAGTCAAGTGGGCCTTAGGAAGCATCACTATGGAACAAAGCTAGTGAAGGTGATAGAATCCCAGCTGAGCTATTTCAAATCCTAAAAGATGATGCTATTAAAGTGCTGCAATCCAAAGCAAATTTGGAAAACTCAGTAGTGGCCGCAGGACTGGAAAATAGCAGTTTTCATTCCAATCACAAAGAAGAGCCATGCCAAAGAATGTTCAAACTAACGCACTATTACACTCATTTCACATGCTAGCAAGGTCATATTCAAAATCTTTCAAGCTAGGCTTCAACAGTATGTGACCGAGAACTTCCAGATATTCAAGCAGGATTTTAAAAAAGCAGAGGAAACAGATATCAAATTGCCAATATCCACTGGATCATAGAAAAAGCAAGAGAATTCCAGGGAAAAAAACATCTACCTGTGCTTCATTGAATACACTAAAGCTTTTGACTGTGCAGATCACAACAAACTGCAGAAAATTCTTCTAGAGATGGGAATACCAGACCACCTTACCTGCCTCCTGAGAAATATGTATGCAGGCCAAGAAGAAACAGTTAGAACTGGACATGGAACAAGGGACTGGTTCATAGTTAGGAAAAGAGTACATCAAGGCTGTATATTGTCACCCTGCTTATTTAACTTATATGCAGGGTACATTATACAAAATGCTGGGCTGGAATCAGATTGCCAGGAGAAATTTCAATAATAGCTAATATCAATAAATATATGCAGATGACACCACCCTTATAGCAGAAAGTGAAGAGGAACTAAAGATCCTCTTGATGAAGGTGAAAGAGGCAAGTGATAAGCTGGCTTAAAACTCAACTATAAAAAAATAAAAAGATCATGGCATCCAGTCTCATCACTTCATGCAAACAGATGGGGAAACAATGGAAATAGTCACAGACTTTATTTTCTTGGGCTTCAAAATCACTGCAGATAGTGATTGCAGCCATGAAATTAAAAGACACTTGCCCCTTGGAAGAAAAGCTATGAAAAGCCTAGATAACGTATCGTAAAGCCAACAAAGTCTTTAGAGTCAAAGCTATAGTTTCTCCAATAGTCATGAATGGATATGAGAGTTGGACCATAATGAAAGCTGAGCACTGAAGAATTGGTGCTTTTGAACTGTGGTGTTGGAGAAGACTCTTCAGAATCCCTTGGACTGCAAGGAGATCAAACCAGTCAATACTAAAATAAGTCAGTCATGAATATTCATTGGAAGGACTTATGCTGAAGCTAAAGCTCCCATACTCTGGCCACCTGATGGGAAGAGCTGACTCATAAGAAAAGACCCTGATGCTGGGGAAGATTGAAGTAAGGAGGAGAAGGTGATGACAGAGGATGAAATGGTTGGATGGCATCACTGCCTTGATGGACAGAAGTTTGAGCAAGCTCTGGGAGATAGTGAAGGACAAGGAAGCCTGGCGTGCTACAGTCCATGGGGTCACAAAGAGTCAGACATGACCTAGCGATTAAACAACAACAAGGAGGACTAATCTGGTGTGCTTAGTATTATTTTTTGTTTTATTTGCTATTTTGGAAAATTATAGGTTGAATTAATAATAAACACATAGGAACCAAGACAATATTTCTTAAATTAAAGGTCCAGGATTTTTAGCTCCAAGTGGCAGAAAAAGAACTGCACAAGAAAGGCAACATGCTCCTAGTACACTTTAAAGCTTATATAACCATAATAATATTAAATATCATATAATGATTTAACAAAATTGAGTTATAAATATACCGCTGCTGCTGCTAAGTCACTTCAGTCATGTCCGACTCTGTGCGACCCCATAAACAGCAGCCCACCAGGCTTCCCCATCCCTGGGATTTTCCAGGCAAGGACACTGGAGTGGGTTGCCATTTCCTTCTCCAATCATGGAAGTGAAAAGTGAAAGTGAAGACTCAGTCGTGTCCAACCCTTAGCGACCCCATGGACTGCAGCCTACCAGAGTCCTCCGTCCATGGGATTTTCCAGGCAAGAGTACTGGAGTGGGTTGCCATTGCCTTCTCCATATAAATATACTGAGGTAATTGGAAAAAAAGTTTGGGTGGTGAGTATGGAAGGAGATACACATATACATGTATATATATTTACTTAAATATTAAATATTATATACAAGCCTATAATATTTATATAATATACTTTCTATATAAATATACGTAAAATCTGTTTTTTGTTTTTTAGGAATAAAGCTGTTTAAATCACAGCATGGAGGGAGTTCAATTATCTTCAGCCTAGTACTACTGACTTTAATCTGCTGCATAGGAGTAAACTGTCCAATGTCAGCAGATCCATAGAAGTATACAGATAAGCAAAAAAAGAAGCTTCCTAAAGTATTTCATTCTTACCCTGGGTGCAGCCATAGCTTAACAATCTGCAGAGTAAATTATCCTCAAGAAAAGAAAAGGATACTGGTTATAGTTAAAGGGATATATTACATAAAGTGAAAGGAGTATATATGGGTTTACAATATATGCAATATATGCAGTGTGTCCTATATAATCTAAAACATTGAAAATAAACAAATAGTTTAAAAGTATCAGATAGATGAAATTTGTACAAAAATATAGAAGAATATAACAGAAAGAGCACTTTACAATTATTAAAGGAGATTGCCTCTAGTATGAAGAATTTGTGGTGGTGATTCAGGTAACTTTTTTCCTTATATGACAGCATTATTTGGCTTTTTATACTACATGCTTTTATAATTTTAATAAAATTCATCAAATAAAAAAGAAAACCCAGGGGGCAAAATATAAGTGAAGGCAAATTAAAAGCATGGCCAGTCTTTATTGTTGCTGTTGTTCAGTCGCTCAGTTGTCTCTGACTGTGAGCCCATGAACTGCAGCATGCCAAGCTTCCTGTCCTTCGTTATCTCCCTGAGTTTGTTCAAACCCATGTCCATTGAGTCAGTGTTGCCTCAATGTTTATATACACTCCATTGTTCATTTCAACACTGTTTCACAATACCCAAGACATGGAAGCAGCCTAAATATCCATCAGCAGACGAATGGATAAAGAAGATATCATATACATATGTATATATATATAATGGAATAATAATCATCTATTAAAAAGAATGAAATAATGCCATTTGCAAATTTCTTTTTTAATTATCAAAAGAAAATAATTATAGCCACCTTAAAAAAAAAAGACTGTACAATGTTTACCCTTGGAAACCTAAGAATTAAAAGAACTATTCTTCATTCTCTAAGAGATATCATAGAACATGAATTCTTATTACAAACAAAAACTTTTTTAAAAAACAGTACAAGTCAAAGCAAAGGATTTCATTAAACAGAAAAAAAAAAAAAAACCAAACTGACAAAGTTAAAGAATTGAAAGAAAAATCAACACTACAGAGAATGCCACTATAAAAGTAATACTAACAACAAAATAAAATTAATGCAACAGAAAATGTCTTAGACACAATGGCAAGATTGAATAAATAACATTTAAAAAGGAAAACTGCAAAGAGTGAATATAGTGTGTTACAATTCACAACAAATATTTATCAGTTATAAAATATATATTTGCAAATAAACCTAACATATAAATATGTTTTAGAATAACATAATAATGTAGAAACAGACAGTTCATGTAGGTGTCATAACAAGTAATATCAAGTTCCACAGATGCTGGCAGCAATGTCTCCACTTTCATACAAGGAGCCACATGCCCTAAGTATGTCACTGAGATGGTTACATAAGGGGTTTCTAACTTTCTCTTTCCCACAGATATACATTAACATACAGATCAATTCCCCGAGAGAAATCCAAAAAGTAGTTGAGTGATTCCTACATATTCGGGTGACTGAGAAAATATCCACATCAAATACTCACATACCAGCCTGTGTCTAGGTATGGACTAGAATCCTCAACAGAGCCTGAAAGGATCATTGGGTACTTCCCTAGCCGTCTCTCTCCAGCTCACTCCAACAATAAAGGCAAGTCAGCAGCATCTCCCTCAGTTCAGTTCAGTTCAGTTGCTCAGTCGTGTCCGACTCTTTGTGACCCCATGAATCGCAGCACACCAGGCCTCCCTGTCCATCACCAACTCCCAGAGTTCACTCAAACTCACGTCAATCAAGTTGGTGATGACATTCAGCCATCTCATCCTCTGTCGTCCCCTTTTCCTCCTGCCCCCAATCCCTCCCAGCATCAGAGTCTTTTCCAATGAGTCAACTCTTTGCATGAGGTGGCCAAAGTACTGGAGTTTCAGCTTTAGCATCATTCCTTCCAAAGAAATCCCAGGGCTGATCTCCTTCAGAATGGACTGGTTGGATCTCCTTAGAGTCCAAGAGACTCTCAAGAGTCTTCTCCAACACCACAGTTCAAAAGCATCAATTCTTCGGCACTCAGCTTTCTTCACAGTCCAACTCTCACATCCATACATGACCACTGGAAAGGAGCTTATTCATACATCTAGCACACCAACTTTTGTGGTTGCTACACAAGGGACATTCCCTGAATCATCTCCTTCTGATAGTTAACAGGGTTTGCATTCATTTGTCTCACAGTACTATAGCAAACAAACTGTTTTAAAACTGGTACTTGAGCACTCCCTATGGTTCTATGTTAGGCTCAGGGCAGAGGGAGCAGGAAAAATAAACACTCATTTCCCAGTTTCTCCCTGGAAGGATTTGACTAAATACATTCCCAGCTTCTGCCCCAGGGTCTAGTTTCTAATAAGCCTGCATCTAGGTGCTGACTAGGATCCTCCTGGAAGACCCAAAGAGCCAGCAGGCATTACCCTCAAATTTTTCCTCTGCATGACTTCAACAATAAAACCAAGTCTCCAGCTTCTCCTTGGAAGGAGCTTGTCCACACATTTAGCACTTCAAATCACCTAGGTCTATTAACAATGTCTATAGGTTTAGATTTCACAAGTCCATGTGAAAGTCACTCAGTCATGTGTGACTCTTTGCAACCCCATGTACTATACAGCCCATGGAATTATCCAGGCCAGAATACTGGAGTGGGAAGCCTTTCCCTCCTCCAGGAGATCTTCCCAACCCAGGGATCGAACCCAGGTCTCCAACATTCCAGGTGGATTCTTTACCAGCTGAGCCTCAAGGGAAGCCCCCACAAGTCCATAGAGCCATATTAGGCACACAGCATTTTCTGCAGCTATGACCTCTGGGTTCAGTTCAGAGGGAGTGGGCAAAAATGCCCATCTTCTGACTTCTCTCTGGAAAGAAATGCTTCCAAACTCATTTCATGAGACCAGTGTTACCTTGATACCAAAGACAGACAAGAAAACAACAAGAAAAGTACAGGCCAATACACCTAGTGAACATAGATATACAAAAAAATCCTCAAAAATATTTGCAAACTGAATTCAACAGTATAGTAAGAGGATTGTACACCATGATAAAGTGAGATATATTTCTTGGATGCAAGAATGGTTTGACATATGCAAATGAGTCAATGAGATATATCACATTAAAAAATTGAAGACTAAAAATCATATGATCATCCCAGTAAACAAAGAAAAAGTACTTGATAAAATTCAACATCCTGTCATGAAAAAGACTCTCAATGATTTAAGCATAAAGGGAACATACCTCAACATAATAAAAGTCATATAGGACAAGCCCACATTTAATGTCCCCAACAGTGAAATTCTGAAAGATTTTCCTTTAAGATCAAGAACAAGACAAGTGTGTCCACTTTATCACTTTTATTAAACACAGTACTGAAAGTCCTAGCTAGAACAATTAGAAAAGAAAACAAAGCAAAATGTATCCAAATTGGAAAGGAAGAAGTGAAATTATCTCTATTTACAGATGACCAAAAATTTATTAGAATAAATATAGTAAAATTACAAGACAAAAAATCAATAGGCAAAAATTATATACATTTCTCTGCATTAATAATGAACTATGAGAAAAAGAAAATATAAAAAATCATTTACACACGTATAACCAAAGAGAGCCGTGGTGTTGAAGACTCTTGAGAGTCCCTTGGACAGCAAGATCAAACCAGTCAATCCTAAAAGAAATCAGTCTTGAATAGTCATTGGAAGGACTGATGCTGAAGCTAAAGCTCCAATACTTTGGCCACCTGATGTGAAGAACTGACTCACTGGAAAAGACACCGATGCTGGGAAAGAGGAGGAGGAGACGGAGATGACAGAGAATGAACTGGTTGGATGGCATCACTGCCTCGATGGACGTGAGTTTGAGCAAGCTCCGGGAGTTGGTGATGGACAAGGAAGCCTGGCGTGCTGTAGTCCATGGATTCACAAAGAGTTGGACGACTGAGTGACTAAACTGAACTGACACATAAACTTAATTTTAAAACATCAAGATGGTAGTGTCAGCAACAGTATGTTAGATACTTAGAAAATTAAATTATTTCCCCAAAGAGTCCTTTTTCAAAACTCTAGCTAATTTTTCTCTTCCTTCCCATGTTTGTTGCTATCAAGTGAAAGTGAAAGTGAAAGTGAAGTCACTCAATCGTGTCCAACTCTTTGCAACCCCATGGACTGCAGCCCACCAGGCTCTTCCATCCGTGGGATTTTCCAGGCAAGAATACTGGAGTGGGTTGCCATTTCCTTCTCCAGGAGGTCTTCTCAACCCAGGGATTGAACCCAGGTCTCCTCCATTATAGGCAGACGCTTTACTATCTAAGCCACCAGGGAAGTCTCTAAGTAACCTTATTTTATTCCCTTAAGCATTTACGACTAAATTAAATTATTTATTTACATTTTCCTTCACTAGAATGTAATACTCCTGAAGACAAAATCTTTATAATACCGTTTCTAGATGCTAAGCATTTATTGACTCTGTAATCATAAAAGATGAGATAATTGGTGCCCTTATACTTCCTTCTACCTCCCCTCTGCCAAATATTATTATTTTTATTACTCTTTTACACTGTCAAGGTATACTACAACTATGTTTTGTTCTATTCTCAGTTCCAACAAGTCCTTAGCCTTAATTTCATATGAAAATTAATTAAATGCTCATCATCATTCCCTTTACCACAATTTATTCTTTTCAAGTTTCTGCATTCTGATTCCATATTCAATTAGCTGTATTTGACCACTGGGAAAATTTTCCAGGAAGAGTCACTAAATGTTATTTCCTTGTGTCTTCTGATGTTTGAGGATGTCTGTTAATTGCCTTCATAGTTGAAACTCATATCAGCTGGATAATTTATAATTGAGTCACATTTATTTTTCATTTAATTTTATAAACATGATTTCTTTGTCTTCTGGCCCATATGTTATAGTGGAAAAGGCTGAAGTCAGCCAGAGCTTTTCACCCTTGCAGATAATTTGTCATTTTCCCTGAATATGTATGCATTTCTCTTTTCCTAGAACTTAAATGTCAATTTTCTGAACTGATTTTTTTTAAATAGCATAATTCTCTTTTCATATTGAGAATAATTTCCCTTTATTTCAGAAGAATGTTTCTTCATGACCACTTTTAATTCATTATTTTCTTTCCCATTGGTTGACTTCTTGACTTCATCAAAACAAATTACACTTGTCTATTCAACTTTATCTCTCTCTGCATTAAACTTTCTTCATATTATTTTTTCTTCCATCTATATTATCTATTATTTCTCATTGCATATGATTTCCCATATATTAAGGGAGATTGTCATTAAGCAACATATGGAAAAACATTATAAAATTATGAATCTTGAGAAATGGTGCAAGGGAAAAAAAAACTTTAATAGTGATATAGAAAGTGAAAGTTTCTCAGTCATGTCTGACTGGGGCCCCATGGACTGTATAGTCCCTGGAATTCTCCAGGCCAGAATCACTGGAGTGGGTAGCCTTTCCCTTCTCCAGGGGTCTTCCCAATCCAGGGATGGAACCCAGGTCTCCCACATTGCAGGCAGATTCTTTACCAGCTAAGCCATATGGGAAGTCCAGGAATACTGGAGTGGGTAGCCTATCCCTTCTCCAGGGGATCTTCCCGACCCAGGAATTGAACCAGGGTCTCCTGCATTGCAGGTGGATTCTTTACCAACTGAGCTATGAGGGAAGCCCATAGTGATATAGGGGGTCCTAATTTATACCAGGTAGTCAGGAAAGAGTTCTCAGTAGAAGCGATATTTAAGCTGTGAAGTAAATGTTGAGTTAATCAGGTGAAGAGTTAGTGGGAAATCATTGGGACAAATTGCATATAGAGGAAATAGCTTGTCTGTCTCTGCACTGGGAAAATAATTGGTGTATGAAGAACCAAAAGACAGTCCGTATAGATGAAGTACAATGAATGCCAGAAAAAATGATTTGGAATGGTTTTTGAAAGGAAAGGAAAATCATATAGAGCAACAGTAGATAAAAGAGACATTGTTTAGTTGCTAAGTCTTGTTCAACTCTTTTATGACCCCATCAACAATAGCCTGCCAGGCTCCTCTGTCCATGGGGTTCTCCAGGAAAGAATACTGGAGTTAGTTGCCTTTTCCTTCCCCAGGAGGTCTTTCATACCCAAGGACTGAACCCACATCTCCTGCTTGGTAGGCAGATTCTTTACCACTGAACCACCTGGGAATCCCAAAAGGATTCTATTTTATTCTAAATTAGATTATAATTCAATCAAGTTATTTTTAAAGGATGGATACAGTTAGAACTGGACATGGAACAACAGGTTGGTTCCAAATAGGAAAAGGAGTACGTTAAGGCTGTATATTGTCACCCTGCTTATTTAACTTATATGCAGAGTACACCATGAGAAACGCTTGGCTGGAAGAAACACAAGCTGGAATCAAGATTGTCGAGAGAAATATCAATAACCTCAGATATGCAAATGACACCACCCTTATGGCAGAAAGTGAAGAGGAACTAAAAAACCTCTTGATGAAAGTGAAAGGAGAGTGAAAAAGTTGGCTTAAAGCTCAACATTCAGAAAATGAAGATCATGACAACCGGTCCCATCACTTCATGGGAAATGGATGGGGAAACAGTGGAAACAGTATCAGACTTTATTTTGGGGGGCTCCAAAATCACTGCAGATGGTGACTGCAGCCATGAAATTAAAAGACACTTACTCTTTGGAAGAAAAGTTATGACCAACCTAGATAGCATATTCAAAAGCAGAGACTGTCAGGGTCCAGCCTGGGTGGATCCAGGGTAATTTGAAGGGGAGATGGAATCGGCATCCTAGGAAAAAGCTATTTAATTAGAAATATAAAGAGAGATTAGAAAAGAATAGTGTAGTAGGAAAATACCAGTGGAGAAAAAGATGCTGAATAACTTGGTTTATGTGGAATACCAATAAAACTCCAAGACAAGGAGTTTGCACCACCTACGTAGGCCACCGGCGCCCACTTGAATAGCGGAGGGTGCCCCGCCTTGGGCTCCCTCTCGCATGGGTCTTAGAAGCCAGGGCAAAATTAGCAGGCTTGGTGAGTATCCACGCTCCATATGGGAATTCAGCCAGAAGGGGAAAGAAAGAACAACACGGGGGAATCAGTGTTTCCAGAAACTGATCCATTTTCTTTATTTTCAGGTTTGTTTATATACTTTTTGTTATACATAGGGATGAATACAGAGTCACGTGGGGTCAACAGACCTGACCTTTATCAAAATCAGGTGCTTCGTATAAATGTATACAAAGGTCTTAGGGGTTTTACATCATCTTCTGGCCATGAGGCCTGCTGACATTTTATGGCCCTTTCTGATAATGGTCACTCAACCAGAAAACTTATTTTTTCCAGGGGTGATTTTTTCTTAAACCAGGCGCCACCCTCTGAAGGCACCAGATAAAGTTGCATTCCTATAGGGTGAAGGGGTAGTGGGTTACAGTCGAGAAAGGAATTTACTTAGCCTAAGGTTTAACATGATTAATCTTAAAGGTTAATGCTTATTTCTCCTATATGCTAGTTATATTCATTTATGTGTATAAGGGCAGGGAATATGGAGACTTGGCAGCAAATATTGGCCCAACAAATGAAAAACTCTTCACCAATATAATTCCTAATCAACCCACTATACTATACTAATAATTTTCTAACTTCTCAAAAGAATCTGTATTTAGAAAGGTTAAAGCATCTCGTGCCTGTCACAGGTGGGAGGCTTTGAACAATCACATGTGGCCAGACGAACTTGTTCAGGCAGACTAGAGAACCTTCAGAGGAGTTTGTAAGTTGAAACACTCTTGTCATGCCCAGGAATTTTTATTGACTGGAGCTGCAAGTTAACTCCTTCTCCAAGAGAGGTGGTGGGGGACAGCCCCTCGTAAAGTCAGAGGTGTAGGTGAGAGCATAAAACAGTAAGGTAGGCAGACTCTGGTTTTGGGGGTAGATGCTCGGGAACAAGGGTCTCCTGATGCTCAATCCCGCCTTTGCGTAATGCCGAGCCTCCTTCCTCATGACCTTTGCCACGGGCGGAGTTCCTCACGCTGGCTCCCAGCAAGAGACTTACTTTGCTGACTAAGGTCCGTCTAGTCAAGGCTATGGTTTTTCCAGTGGTCATGTATGGATATGAGAGTTGGACAGTGAAGAAGGCAGAGTGCCGAAGAATTGATGCTTTTGAACTGTGGTGTTGGAGAAGACTCTTGAGAGTCCCTTGGACTGCAAGGAGATCCAGCCAGTCCATTCTGAAGGAGATCAGCCCTGGGACTTCTTTGGACGGAATGATGCTAAAGCTGAAGCTCCAGTACTTTGGCCACCTCATGCGAAGAGTTGACTCATTGGAAAAGACTTTGATGCTGGGAGGGATTGGTGGCAGAAGGAGAAGGGGACGACAAAGGATGAGATGGCTGGATGGCATCACTGACTCGATGGACATGAATCTGAGTGAACTCTGGGAGTTGGTGATGGACAGGGAGGCCTGGCGTGCTGCGATTCATGGGGTCGCAAAGAGTCGGACACGACTGAGCAACTGAACTAAACGGAACTGAATGAGGTATTTGTAGTAATAAATAAAATATCACCTCATTAGCTGTATGAAATTTCAGGGGTAGCACAAATGTGTGATGAATAGAGTAACAAGTAGATATAGTGTGAAGAAGTATTGGTGATGGTTTGTATAATGGTGACAGCAGTGGACGTGGAAAGAGATGCATAAATTTAAGATGTTTGGGGGAGGTAGAACTGACAGAATTTTGCCATGTGTTGAGGGTTGCATATGTGAATAAAAAAGAATGTCAAGGAAACCATATTTCTGAAATAGACAAGGAGAGGTATAGACACTATTTACCTAATCAGAAAAATCAGAAAGGGTAGTCACGTTTCCTAGGTTGTGAGAGTTTGAAACATAAGGGTTACTCTGTATATATTTTAAATTTGTGATGCCCACTAAATAGCAATGTGAGATGTGAAGGAGGCAGCTGTAATATGAATTTGATACTTAATAGAGTTCTTAATAACTGTTAGACAAAAGATTCTAGGCATGCATAACCAGTAGTTGCAGCACACAAGCTCAGTAGTTGTGGCTCACAGGCTCTAGAGCGCAGGCTCAGTAGTTGTGGCTCATGACCTTCTTTGCTCAGGGGCGTGTGGAATCTTCCCAGACCAGAGATCAAACCCATGTCCCCTGCACTGGCAAGCAGATTCTTACCCACTGTGCCACAAAGGAAGTACCTGAATGTAATATTTAATTATGTAAAGCTAACATATCATTCAGAGTCTATTCATAGAAAATTTTAAATGTAGTAAAATACTTACAGAATACTTAGAAGTTACCATTTAAAGCTTTACTCAGATTAACTCACTAAATCCATATAATAAAGCTAGTAAGTAACTAGTAAGTTACTCTTAGTCTAGTTTTAACAGTGAACATTCTGAGGCAAAGAGAGGTACATGCTCTAGGACACGCAGCTAATTAATCACATGTCTAGAATAAAGAAAATTAAAGGAAAGAGTAGAGGAAAAAAGAAGTAAGGATGATTCTAAAAGACCCATGTACCTCAATGTTGATTGCAGCACTGTTTACAATAGCCAAACATGGAAGCAACCTTAGCTGTCCACTGACAGATGAATGGATAAAGAAGCTGTGGTACATATATACAATGGAATATTAGCCATAAAAAGGAATGAATTTGAATCCATTCTAGTGAGGTGGATGACACTAGAGCCTGTTATACAGAATGAAGTAAGTCAAAAAGAGAAGAACAAATATCATATATTAATGCAAATACATGATATCTAGAAAAATGTTACTGGTGAACCTATTTGCAGGGCAGGAATAGAGACACGGACATAGAGAACAGGCTTGTGGACACAGCAGGGGAAGCAGAAAGTGGGATGAATTGAGAGTAGCATTGAAACATCTACATTACCTATGTAAAATAGATAGCTAGAGAGGACAGGCAGCCTGCAGCCCAGGGGAGAGTTTTGGTGGTTCTTCTGATTTCAGGGGATGGGCAGGGTTGGGCTGGTGCTATGATCCCTCTAACTCAACAGTTCCACGGTTCTATGATGTCACGGAAGAGAGAAGAATGGGGAGCTGGGCTGGTTCCAGCTACTCCAATTCCTCCATCCTCTGGATTCTGATAGTTTTTGGGATGAGGGGAGATGAGCTGAGTCCCACGTGCCCCAGCTCAGTCTCCCCTCTAGCCACCTCAGCCCCCACCACATTTATGGAGAGAAATTAACCAGGGTGAGTCCACACCACCAGAACAAGCCAAGCATCTTTTATGAAGCTGATCAAAAGAACAATAATAAAAACATCCTTTTATTCTTCTGTTTCTAGAAAACTTAAAGAACAAGAGAACTACATTCACACTGAGCTGGAAAACATATCTGGACAATCTGTGATTGTGAGAGTAGATGAGTCTTCTAGTTAACCATATGAACTTTGAAACCACAGCATTCACTTTCTTCATCATCCTTCTAATTTGCCTCAGTTGCATCTTCCTTTTATTGGTGGTTTTTTTATATAAATGGTATAAATCCATGCTGATAAATTGGGATCAGATTTTAAGTCACACTAGCAAATGTATCTAGTAATAATATAAAGCAATTTAAAATAGAGCAAATAGTAATGCTGTAGCTGTTTTTTCTATTTCAGGGCTTTAGAAATGCTAATTTCCTGCTTAAAAGTGAAGTTCCTTTCCACGTCTTAACATCAAGACCTTTGTTTTTTCCCCACACTTTCTCCTTTGTGATTATAGTTCCCAAAGCAGGACAGATGAAAAGACAGAAAAAGGTCCTTGTACAGAAAATGAAGGTGAAGTTTGTCCAGCTGCTAATACAGAGATGAAAGATTTAGATGACCAAGAAAAGTAAGTCTGCACCTTAGGATGTGGTGGAATGCCATTTTTGTGTGTGACCACGAGGGCTAAGATGCATGGATTTTTTAAACCTTGCTGGTTGATTTTCTAGGACTCTTGCACCTGCAAGGCATGGCATTCTTGTCCAGAGATGGACTAAAGAAGCGATGACCACACCCTTAGGAAATAGAGAGGATGTGGAAGGTGAAGAAGAGAACAAAATAAAAGAGAAGCAAAAGCCTGAGAATGCTAGAGAAAATGGTCAAGAGGTGATATGCTTTTCTACTCTTAAGAGGCATTTAATGTTTAAAGAAGAGGTAAATTTCTTGGCTAGGTATATTGAAGGATGGTCTTGTTTGTAACTTAGGTTTGTATCTGGAAGGAGTGCAGTGTTGACAATCATTTAAACCACGCTTCTTAGCTTATTGGTTCATTTTGTTAAACCAACTTGCTCCATCTTCATCCTTACATTCGTGGTTTTCTTAATAATTCCCTTTCATTTTGCTTTATTCAGAATCCTAAGATGTTAGAGCTGGAGGAGAATCATTTAGGGAGCCAACCTTCTTATGTTACAAATGAGAAAATAAGATGAATTGTTGAAGTCACTCCTCCTCCATGGCCAGGCTCAGGACCAGATGCAAAAGACCTGCTCTACTTCTGGGTTCCTTCTACAATAGCTTGTAAACATTGCCGGGGGTTCTTGAACTCCGTGTTTCAGTTCAGTTCAGTTCAGTCGCTCAATCTTGTCCAACTCTTTGCAACCCCATGAATTGCAGCACGCCAGGCCTCCCTGTCCATCACCAACTCCCGGAGTTCACTCAGACTCACGTCGATCGCGTCGGTGATGCCATCCAGCCATCTCATCCTCTGTCGTCCCCTTCTCCTCCTGCCCCCAATCCCTCCCAGCATCAGAGTCTTTTCCAATGAGTGAACTCTTTGCATGAGGTGGCCAAAGTATTGGAGTTTCGGCTTCAGCATCATTCCCTCCAAAGAAATCCCAGGGCTGATCTCCTTCAGAATGGACTGGTTGGATCTCCCTGCAGTCCAAGGGACTTTCAAGAGTCTTCTCCAACACCACAGTTCAAAAGCATTGGGGCTGCCTAATAACAACAACTCATATGCCCTCCTAACATGAGACCCATGACCACTTGGAGACAGAATGGTGATCCAGGTGGATCTTGGGTTTACCTCCTTTGTAGAGAAAACAACACATGTTGCCAGATGCTATTTGAATATAGCAGTGTGTGCTTTTATAACCATAGAAACATAAAAATTATATCTTTATGGATTATTACTGCTTTTCTGTATCATTTAGAAATCCTTTTTCTGTTTCTTACTAACAATGTACATATAACCCATATTTTTTAAAAGCAGGGCTTGTTGTATTCATAAATTTATCATTGATACTATATGTTACATTCTCTTACAGGATGACTATTTGCAAAAACCACTCATACCTGTCACTGGAAGTTCTTCAGTTGTTGATAACCATAAAAGACCCTTAAAAGGAGTAACATTTTCTAGGGAGGTAATCGTCGTGGACCTTGGGAAGGACAATCCTATGGCTCGAAGCTATACTCGATTACATAAAGAGAGAAAGTGAAGCTCAAAAAAGGCTGAGAGCAAAAGAAATGTAACCTTAGACTAACAATGAAATGACTGGGGGTACAAAATCATGTTGAAACAGCAAAATAATGGGAAATTAAGCAAATATGGATAATATTTTATCTTCGTGCAAAAAAGGTGGACTATGTGCAAAATTCTATAAGTAAAATACCCAGGGCAACTCAAATGTGAGTTCAAGATATTGACTGTATTAAGTGTCCTTAAAACTCTGTCTACTCAAACACTGTTGTACTATGTGAATAAAGTTATTTGTGTTTGTGCAGATGTCTTTTAGGTAAGTCATATTCAAGGGGGATTTTGGAAATAGCCCAATTCTTGGTGCTTTGATCATAGGCATTTACAAATAACATTACTGCTATCATCATGGAAACTGCCAGTAAGTAGGACTTGGGTCTCCTCGACATAGTTCCCTTTGAATTCAGTCCTGAAATCTTTCTTGTCCTGACAACTGCTTTTTTTCTAATTTAAATATAAATATATATATTTGACCATACCAGGTCTTAGTCGCAGCATGTAGAATCTAGTTCCCCAAGCAGGGATTGAACCCCAGCCCCCTGTGTTGGGAGCACAGAGTCTTAGCCATTGGACTACCAGGAAAGTCCTCTGACAACTGATTTTTAAAACTGATACCAAGACAAGGATGGTGGATACCATCCACCAACAAAATATCCTGTTACTGAGGCAAATCCTGAGGTTATACTATTCTTGATTTCAATAGTTTAAAAATTTGCTTTTCATCTGTGAAATATGACATTACAGACCAGTACAGTATCATCCAAACCATTGCAGTAAACGTTTGTGAGATGTGTAAGGGGCTATGAGAGGAAATAAAAAGCAGAAAACAGCATCTGACTCAGGGGCCTAGCACATTGCCCTGTATACATCATATGCTTAATACATGTTTGTTGGGTGACTGGGAGAATAAGTGATAAAATAATGTAGAATGTGTGACAAATGCTAAATGAAACTATTGACATCTTTTGACGAGGAGAAGTCCCTGTGGTCTGGGACCATTCCACTGTGGGGAAGAGAAGGGACTTAACGGAATGGAAGGATTGGCTAATACAAGCAGAGGGAAGAGTGTATTTCCATTGGTGACAGGCACAAGCCAAGGCAGAGAGGTGAAAATGTGTGCTGAGTCTGGTGGGCACCAGGTAGCTGGAGGAGAGTTGAGAGTTAACAGTGAAATGTGGTAAGGGGTCAAAGTAAGGTAACTCTGAGGATCCCAGGCTAGAGAGAGGTATTGGGCAGGGAATGCAGTAAAGTAGTGTGCACTGGGGGGTGGGGGTCTACAGTAATATCCATCCAGAGCCCTAGAGTCCAGGAACTGTCTACAAGCACTGAAAAATATTGATCTTTCACCTGATGGTAACATTAAATTTTTTTGGCTGCATCCCACAGCATGTGGGATCCAACTTACCCTGTCAGGGATGGAACCTGTGCCCCCTGCAGTGAAAGCACAGTCTTAACCACTGGACTGCCAAGGAAGTCCCAACATTAAAATTTTTTAAATTTATTTATTGTAAAATACACATAAAATCTACCATCTTAATGATCTTAAGTGCACAGTTGAAGTACACTCACCTTGTACGGTCATCACATACATCCACAGTACTCCTCATTTTGCTGAACTCTTAACTCTACCCATTAAACACTAAATCCTCATTTCCCACCACCCCAGCCCCTGGTAATTACCAACCTACTTTCTATCTCTATGAATTTGACTACTCTAAGTACCTCATACAAGTGGAATTGCAGTATTTGTCCTTCTATGACCAGCTTCTTTCGCCCAGCATAATGTCCTCAGGTTTATCCATGTGTCCGAATTTCCTTTCTTTTAAAGCCTGAATAATATTCCTTTTTTTTTTTTTTTGCATATTCCAAAAGTTTATACATTTATCCATTAATGAACACTTTGGGTTGCTTCACTTTTTGTCTACTGTAAATAATACTGCTCTGAGTGTTTCAAATTCTAATATATGAAATTTCAGACCTGGATGACCATTTATTTCCATATGAGGGCTTCCCTGGTGGCTCAGATGGTAAAGAATACGCCTGCGGTGCTGGAGATGCCAGGTTCGACACCTGGGTTGGGAAGATCTCCTGGAGAAGGAAATGGCAACCCACTCCAGTATTCTTGCCTGGAGAATTCCAAGGACAGGGGAGCCTGGTGGGCTACAGTCCACGGGGTAGCACATGGGGTTGCAAAGGGTCAGACACGACTGAGTAACTACTAACACTTTCACTTTCTTTTTTCATTTCCATATGATGTCATGATTTCATTGCCTATATCTGCATCTGAATTTATAAAACCAAGTTACTTTTTCACAAACTGACAAGAGTATTGAAGGAATGAATCCATAAATGATGCATCTATGTCAAAGTAAAGGCCAGTTTCCTGGTGAGTGGACCATACTAGCTGAAGTTTTGTAAAACTTTCAGTAGAAGAAAATGGTAGGAAAATGGGCCATCAGTGCCTATGATAGTACAGACATCCGAAATCCCAAAAAGATCAATCAATGGGCCACCACTATGGGGTGAGTCAAATTCAATGTTAACTTGAATTTTATTAGTTTTTATGCTTCTGTTTGTATTTTGTTTGTAAATTTGTTTTGATTTGATTTTTTTTAAGATACCTGACTAAAAATGTTCAAGACAGCTCTGATTTTTCTGAAAAATGTTAATTAATTAGTTTGGCTGTGTCGGGTCTTAGTTGGGGGACTTGGGATCTTTGATCTTTGTTGTGGCACAGGGGCCTTTTGTCACGGCATACAGGATCCAGTTCCCTGACCAGGGATGGAACCCAGGCTCCTTGCATTGGGAGCGTGCAGTCCTAGCCACTGGACTACCAGGCAAGTCCCTGTTTTGATTTCAGAATTGAATGAGAGCACTAAGGAACTGATATTCAGTTTTATGTTTCAACACAGTTTAAAGTAACACTATATAAAGTGAACAATTCAAGGTCATTGTGTGTGTGTTGCAGGGTAAGTCCCTGAGAATTCTACTACAGGATTAGGTTATTGATTACCTGGGAGATAAATGGAGATGACTCTAGTGACAATTCAGGGTTTAAGGATGAGGCGGCAGAATACAAAGAGTAAAGAATGTCAGTTTCTGGTTAGATGTGGAAAACTGAGAGGACACAACAGTGACTCCTGAATTTGGACACCTGACTGTCAGAAATAGGGAAGTCCAAAGAAGTGACTGCTTGGAAGGAAATGATTAGCTAGATTTTAGCTCTGCTGAACTTGAGATGTTTGCCAGAAATTCAGCTGAAGATGCCTGGGGCACCAAAGCTGTGGGATTCCCCATGTCCATCTGCTAAGCTGTGGCTCCTGTTAAAAGCTGCTGTTAAAAGTGCCCATTGGTATTTCTCTTGTAGAAGTGGGGTCAAATTTTCCTCTTTAATTAGCTGTGGACCCAGGGACCCCAAGCAAGACACATCACCCGAAAGCCAAGATGGAAAAGCTAGATAAATTGAAGTATTTTTAGAAAAGCTTCTAAAGTCAAAAGACCAACAACAAAACCAGGAAGGCCTATTTTTAAAAAAAAAAAAACCTTTTACTGTCATACAGAGTGAAGTGAGTCAGAAAGAGAAAAAGATTGCATTTTAACACATAAATATGGAATATAGAAAAATGGTACTGATGAACCTATTTGCGGGGCAGGAATAGAGACGCAGACGTAGAGAATGGGCCGGTGGAAGAGCGAGGGAAGGAGAAGGTGGGACACACTGAGAAAGTAGGATTGACATATATACACGTGTTTGTAAAACAGATAGCTAATGACAAGCTGCTGTAGAGCACAGGGAGCTCAGCCTGGTGCTCTGTGAGGACCTAGAGGGGTGGGATGGGGTGGTGGGAGGCTCAAAAGAGAGGAGATATTTGTATACTTATAGTGGATTCACATTGTTGTACAGCAGAAACTAACACAACATTGTAAACCAATTATCCTTCAATTAAAAAAAAATTACCGAAAAAGTTGCACAAGTAGTACAGAGAATTACATATGCTTTCACTCAGATTCCCAGTTAACTGTTTACCATATTTGTATTACTATTGTTATGCCCAGAGTCCGAGTCCCCAAAACTGAGAGACTAAGACGTCCACAGCAATGCAAAAGCATAAAGGGGTTTTATTTTTAGCTCGAGCCAGGGCTCCCGTCTCACCCAGCGCAGTGGAGTCTTGAGGAGA
Organism: Oryx dammah; assembly: GCF_014754425.2. Taxonomy (NCBI): domain Eukaryota; kingdom Metazoa; phylum Chordata; class Mammalia; order Artiodactyla; family Bovidae; genus Oryx; species Oryx dammah. The sequence continues at coordinate 59,028,607 of NW_024070209.1, forward strand.
GCCCCGAGCCCAGATTTTTACCAGTATTTATAAGTTTAGAACAAAGACAGGGAGTTGGCAAGGGTTGATTGGCTGCAGGGGTTTCCTGGTATTTACTGATTGGCCACTTATCATCTCTCTGATTGGCCAGAGTTATCATCTCTCTGAAGCCCGGGAAGCATGACTCAGGGATTATTTTTGGCCTAGTGCACCTCTCTGAGCCTGTCATGGCTCTGGTGAGGTTGTAACACTATTCTCTCTCTCCATAAAATTCATATGCTTTAAGCATTTGAGAGTCAGATGCAAACATACTGTATCACTCAGCCTTAGCACTTCAGCACAAATTTCCAACAAACTGGGACATCTTCCCACATAGTTCAGTTCAGTTCAGCCGCTCAGTCGTGTCCGACTCTTTGCAACCCCATGAATCGCAGCACACCAGGCCTCCCTGTCCATCATCAACTCCTAGAGTTCACTCAAACTCACGTTCATCAAGTCAGTGATGCCATCCAGCCATCTCATCCTCTGTCGTCCCCTTCTCCTCCTGCCTCCAATCCCTCCCAGCATCAGAGTCTTTTCCAATGAGTCAACTTTTTGCATGAGTGGCCAAAGTACTGGAGTTTCAGCTTTAGCATCATTCCTTCCAAAGAAATCCCAGGGCTGATCTCCTTCAGAATGGACTGGTTGTATCTCCTTGCAGTCTAAGGGACTCTCAAGAGTCTTCTCCAACACCACAGTTGAAAAGCATCAATTCTTCGGCACTCAGCTTTCTTCACAGTCCAACTCTCACATCCATACATGACCACTGGAAAAACCATAGCCTTGACTAACCATCAATTAACATCGATACACTTGCCGTCTAATCCACAGGCCTCACTCAAAATTTGCTGGTTGTCCCAGTTATATTCTTTGTAGGCCCAGGATCCAGTTCAGGATAACACTTTCTGTTTAGCCATCATGTCTCTTTAGTCTCTTCAATTTGGTCCTGTTCCTCAGACTTTCCTTGACTTTTCTGACCTTGACACATTTGAAGATTGAACATCAATTCCTTTGTAGCATGTCCCTCACCGCTGGACTTGCCTGATGTAACTTCATGATTAGGTTCAGGTCATGTGCCTTTAGCAAGAATATTCAAGAGGTGATCCTGTGATCTCAGTGCATCATATAAGGAGGCATGTGCTGTCATATGTATTGATGTAATTTAATTTTTACCACTTGGTTTTGTCAGATTTCTCCCATGTAAATTAATAAGTGGTTTTTACTTATTAATAAACAATATTAATTGACAGCCTACAGAAAGGAAAGCTTTCTCTTACCTCCTATATCAGTATGAACTTTTAGATCCTGTTTTGTTCAATGGGTTATAGTCCTTTATGATCATTATTTATTTGGATATTCACATGTTCCCAGATATGGCCAAGGGAACCCCTTCCAGTTGGCTATTGGTCCTTTAGACATACTTGAGGACTCTGTTGTATAAGATGTTCCAAGCTCATCTTATACTTTCTCTGCCCCAGCCCTGGACTCAGCTATTTCTTTAGGGGAGAATGCTATTCCAAAAATAAGATCTGTATGCTAGGCATGCTCATAGCTCCTGGGTTATCATTGTTTCTAGAATTTTTCAGTGGACAGAGGTAGGAAATGTATGTATGTACAAGCACATAATACACACATATGCAGACATATAATACATATTAATTATCTACAAATGATCCTCAAAATTAGTGGCTTAAATAATAATTCTGTATTATCTCTCATGGTTTATGAGGGCCAGGAATTCAAAGTGCATACAATGGGGAATGACTTCTTTCTGTGCCATGATGTTTGGGTCCTTGGGGCTGAAATCATCCAAAGGTTGTTCATTCACATGTGTGGCACTTGCTGCTGGCTGTCAGGGTCAGGAGCTATCCCTGGAACACCTACATATGACCTGCCATGGGACCCTGGCTTACTCACAAGTTGGTGACTGGATTCCAAAGTCAAGCAATGAGAGGGAGAAAGAGAGAGAGAAAGAAGGTGAATTTTTATATCCTTTCTATAACCTAGCATTGGAGGTCACCTAGACATTAAGGTCTAGACTAGAAATCTTTTCAAGCAAATTAGAGATACCAAGGAAATATTTCATGCAAAGATGGACACAATAAAGGACAGAAATGGTATGGACCTAACAGAAGCTGAAGATATTAAGAAGAGGTGGCAAGAATACACAGAACTATAGAAAAACGATCTTCATGACCCAGATAATCACAATGGTGTGATCACTCACCTAGAACCAGACATCCTTAATGTGAAGTCAAGTAGGCCTTAGGAAGCATCACTATGAAGAAAGCTAGTGGAGATGATGGAATTCTAGTTGAACTATTTCAAATCCTAAAAGACAATGCTGTGAAAGTGCTGCACTCAATATGCCAGCAGATTTGAAAACCTCAACAGTGGCCACAGGACTGGAAAAGGTTAGTTTTCATTCCAATCCCAAAGAAAGGCAATGCCAAAGAATGTTCAAACTACTGCACAATTATCTCACACACTACCAAAGTAATGCTCAAAATTCTCCAAACCAGGCTTCAACAGTATGTGAATTGAACTTCCAGATGTTCAAGCTGGATTTAGAAAAGGCAGAGGAACTGGAGATCAAATTGCCAACATCCATTGGCTCATAGAAAAAGCAAGAGAATTCCAGAAAAACATCTACTTCTGCTTTACTGAATACACTAAAGCCTTTGACTGTGTAGATCACAACAAACTGTGGAAAATTCTTCAAGACATGAGAATACCAGACCACCTTACCAGCCTCATAAGAAATCTGTATGCAGGTCAAGAGGCAACAGTTAGAACCAGACATGGAACAATAGACTGGTTCCAAATTGGGGAAGGAGTTTGTCAAGGCTGTATATTGTCACCCTGCTTATTTAACTAACATGCAGAGTATATCATGTGAAATGCCAGGCTGGATAAAGCACAAGCTGGAATCAAGACTGCTGGGAGAAATATCAATAACCTCATATATATAGATAATACTACCCTTATGGCAGAAAGTGAAGAGGAACTAAAAAGCTTCCTGATGAAAGTGAAAGAGAAGAGTGAAAAAGCTGACTTAGAACTCAACATTCAAAAAACTAAGATCATGGCATCTGGTTCCATCACTTCATGGCAAATGGATGGGGAAACAATGGAAACAGTGACAGACTATTTTCTTGGGCTCCAAAATCACTGCAGATGGTGACAGCAACCATGAAATTAAAAAACGCTTACTTCTTGAAAGAAAAGCTATGACCAACCTACACAGCATATTAAAAAGCAGAGACGTTACTTTGCTGACAAAGGTCCAACTAGTCAAAACTAGTGTTTTTCCAGTAATCATGAATGGACATGAGAGTTGGACTACAAAAAAGCTAAGCACTGAAGAATTGATGACTTTGAACTGTGGTGTTGGAGAAGACTCTTGAGAGTCCCTTGGATTGCAAGGAGATCCAACCAGTCCATCCTAAAGGAAATCAGTCCTGAATATTCATTGAAAGGACTGAAGCTAAAGCTGAAACTCCAATATTTTGGTCACCTGATGGAAGAACTCACTCACTGGAAAAGACCCTGATGTTGGGAAAGATTGAAGGCAGGAGGAGAAGGGGACAACAGAAGATAAGATGGTTGGACAGCATCACTGACTAGATGGACATGAATTTGAGCAAGCTCTGGGAGTTGTGAAGGGCAGGAAAGCCTGGCGTGCTGCAGTCCATGGGGTATCAAAGAGTCAGACTGAGCGACTGGACTGAGTGAGACATTAAGTTCAGCCCACATTCAAGGGCAAGGAGATTATACTCTACCTTTTGAAGGGAAAAGAATTTTTTAAAACACACCAAAATGTGGATCTACTTTAAAACCACCACAGTATCAATATCTATAGCTATCCTTATGAAAGATCATGAGCTCATACCAAACTTTCAATTCCAATCCAGCAAGGTCTAGTCTAGCTTCCCCTGCTCCATAATTTCCTTCCCTGATAGTGAGAAACCTGGTTCCCATTACACTCAATTTATTTCTGTATTTTGTCAATCCCACTGTATGTCACTATGCAGCAAACACAGGGCCACATACCCCTGGCTCCACTGATTTTGGTGATTATTATACTGAAAAAGTTTATTTTTTTGAAAGTCTATTTTTAAAATATTTTTTAAATTTAATATTTATTTTATATTGGCGATATAGCTGACTTACAATGTTAGTTTCAGGTACCGAGCAAACCAATTCAGTTATAATATACATATACCCATTCTTTTACATATTCTTTTCCTATACAAGTTATTATACAATGTTGAGTCAAGTACCCTGTGTTATACCGCTGCTAAGTCACTTCAGTCGTGTCCGACTCTGTGCGACCCATAGACGGCAGCCCACCAGGTTCCCCCGTCCCTGGGATTCTCCAGGCAAGAACACTGGAGTGGGTTGCCATTTCCTTCTCCAATGCATGAAAGTGAAAAGTGAAAGTGAAGTTGCTCAGTCGTGTCTGACCCTCAGCGACCCCATGGACTGCAGCCTTCCAGGCTCCTCTGTCCATGGGATTTTCCAGGCAAGAGTACTGAAGTGGGATGCCATTGCCTTCTCCGTGTTATACAGTAGGTCCTTATTAATTATCTATTTTATATATAACAGTGTGTATATGTTTAAAAATGGTAAACATTAATTTCTCAGTCATGTCTGACTCTTTGCAACCCCATAGACTGTAGCTTGCCAGGCTCCTCTGTCCATGGAATTCTCCAGGCAAGGATACTGGAGTGGGTAGCGGTATGTTATCCCCATACTAATTTATCCCTCCCCTCCACCTTTTCCCTTTGGTAACCATAAATTCATTTTTGGAGTCTACAAGTCTGTTTCTGTTTTGTAAATAAGTTCATTTGTTTCACCTTTTTAGAATCCACATATGAGTGATTTCATGCTATTTATCTGTCTGACTTACTTCACTTAGTATGATAATCTCTAGATCCATCCATGTTGCTGCAAATGGCATTATTTTATTTTTTATAGCTAAGTAGCTATTCCACTGTGTATATATACCACATCTTCTTTCTCCATTCATCTGCTGATGGACATTTAGGCTGCTTCCATATCTTGGCTATTGTAAAAAGTGCAATAATGAACATTGGGTTCATGTATCTTTTCGAATTATGTTCTTTGTGAGATATATGCCCAGGAGTGGGATTGCTGGATCACATGGTAGTTCTGATTTGATTCGTTTAGGAAACCCCCGTATAGTTCTCCATAGTGGTTGTACCAATTTACATCCCCACCAATGGTGTTAGAGGATTCTCTTTTCTGCACAACCTCTCCAGCATTTATTATTTGTAGACTTTTTGATGATAGCTGTTCTGACTGATGTAAGATGGTATCTCATTGTAGCTTTTTAAAATTATTGTATTTATTTATTATTGATGTGGACCATTTTTAAAACTTGTTTGTTTATTTTTGTCTGTGCTGGGTCTTTGTGCAGGCTTTTCTCTAGCTGTGGCAAATGGGGGCTCTTCTCTAGTTGCAGTGCACTGGCTTCTCATTGCAGGGGTTTCTCTTGTTGCAGAGTAAGGGCTCGAAGGCATACAGGCTTCAGTAGTTGTGGCTCCCAGGCTCTAAAGAACGGGCTCAATAGTTGTGGCTCACAGGCTTAGTTGCTCCACAGCATGTAGGATCTTCCCAGATTAGGGATCAAACCTGTGTCTCTTGCATTAGCAGGAAGATTCTCTACCACTGAACTACCAGGGAAGCTCTCTCATTATAGTTTGGATTTGTAATTCTCTAATAATTAGTGATTTAGCCTCTTTTTTTTGTGCTTTTTGATATGTCTTCTCAGGAGAAATGTCTTCTTAGATCTTCAGTTTTTGATTGGGTTGTTTGTTTTTGTTTTTGTTTTTTATATTGAGCTACATGAGATGCTTGTGTGCTTGCTTAATTTGCTAATATTTTTTTCCATTCTGTGGGCTGTCTTTGTTTTGCTTATGGTTTCCTTTACTATGCAAGAGCTTTTAACTTTAATTAGGTCCCATTTGTCTATTTCTGTTTTTATTTTCATTACTCCAGCTGATGAATGAAAAAAGATGTTGCTTATGTTTTCCTCTAAGAGTTTTATAGTAACTGGTCTCACATATAGGTCTTTAACTCATTTAGAGCTTATTTTTGTGTATGGTGTTAGAGAATGTTCTAGTTTCCATTTTTTTACATGAAGCTATCCAGTTTTCCCAACACCACTTATTGAAGAGCCTGACTTTTCTCCATTATCTAGTTTTGCCCCCTTTGCCATAGATTAATTGATCATAGGTCCATGGGTTTATTTCTGGGTTTTCTGTTCTGTTGCATTGATCTATATTTTTGTTTTTGTGACAGTGTCATACTGTTTTGTTTACCGTAGCTTTGCAGTATAGTCTGAAGCCAGGGAACCTGGTTCCTCGAGCTCTGTTTTTCTTCTCAGAATTGCTTCGGCTCAGTTCAGTTCAGTTCAGTTGCTCAGTTGTGTCCGACTCTTTGCAACCACATGAATCGCAGCACGCCAGGCCTCCCTGTCATCACCCCACTTGCGAAGTCCACCCAAACCCATGTCCACTGAGTCGGTGATGCCACCCAACCATCTCATCCTCTGTTATCCCCTTCTCCTCCTGCCCTCAATCTTTCCCAGCATCAGGGACTTTTCCAATGAGTCAGCTCTTCGCATCAGGTAGCCAAAGTATTGGAGTTTCAGCTGCAACATCAGTCCTTCCAGTGAACATCCAGGACCGATTTCCTTTATGATGGACTGGTTGGATCTCCTTGCAGTCCAGGGGGCTCTCAAGAGTCTTCTCCAACACCACTTTGGCTATTTTGGGTCAAAATTTGCATTTCCATACAAATTTAAAATTTTTTCTTCTAGTTCTGTGGAAAAGCCTATTTTTAAGAACATTTGTGACAAAAGGATGATTTCCATATTTATAAAGAAACTGTTAAGAGCACTCAGAATCATAAGAATTATTTCATCCATAGAAATAAAAAAAATGTAAATTATTTAAAATGGTAATTTTTGTAAATTATGAAGTCATGATGAGCATTTAAAAATTTGGCCATTTACTTTTATGTCTACACATACTATCTTTGCCTATTTTAATTAATTTCTTTTTGGCCACACCATGAGGCTTGCAAGTTTAGTTTCCTGACCAGGGACTGAACCCAGGCCCTGGCAGTGAAAGCACTGAATACTAAGCACTGGACCACGAGGGAATTTCCCTCTTTGCCCATTTTATGCATTTGTGCCAAGGCCACCTTCGGGGGGCTCCTAACCAATATCTGAACTGGCAAGGGTTACTGGCAAGATTCAGGACTCCTTCAATAGGAACACTGGCTCTAGGTGTTGCCATTGGCGTGGCTGGGAAATCTAGACTGGTGGTGGTTTAGCAGCTAAGTCGTGACAACTCTTGTGACCCCATGAACTGTAACAGAGGTGTAAATTTAGGATTGTTTGGAGTTTGGTGGTGTACAGGTGTTATGCAGAGGGGAGGATGAGGATAAGACAACCAAAACATTTTTAAGTGATTCGTTCATGCTTGGAACTGTTCCAAGAGCTCCAGTTGTATTCACTTCCTTTAACTTCACACCGCCTATGAGGCTGGGGGAAGATACTGCTAGTTATCCCCCAATATCTGTTCTTTCTCGGGAGCAGAACTCCCAGGTGTTGGCCAGCTAGGCCATGTAGCTGACTAGAATAAAGACGACGCTTCCCGGTTTTCCTTGCTGGATGTTGCCATGTGAACTGTTCTGACCAATAGCATCAAAGCAGAAGTGCCGGGCTATGTCTTACAGGTTGAGGATGTGCTATCGCTCTTTCTTCTTCCTTCTGGTTAGAATGCGGTTGTATTAATTGGAGTTGGACCCTGATATGGAAGCCATATTTGGGGGATTGGTGATGTAAACTCAGGGCCCTGATGATTGTGTATCTTTCATACTCACCATGGACTGCCTATTTTTATGTGAAAGGAAAGGGCTATCTTGTTTAGTATTATTTTGTTATTGCTACTTTGCTACTAGCAGTTGAATCTAATGATAACACAGACAGGTGGTGATATTATCCCCATGTTACAAAGTACGAAGAGATGATGAAGTACAAGGTTAGGGAATTTGCCTAAGGTCACCCGCCTGCTAAGTGAGAGCTGAAACTTGCATCCAAGCGCTGAGCTGCAGCAGAGCCTGCCAGCATGGTCTGGTTCTGCTATGGCAGATACAGCTCAGTACACAGTTTTTCACGCTAGTATAGAGACTCCTCACTGGCTTTCACACCCTCTTTCAAATGTCCTCACTGAAGTCTTAGTGCCCATTCTGCTTGCATCCAGCCTACTTTACCCCAGTTACTTTCCCATCTTCGCTAATGCTTCTTCTCTTGGTCTGGACCGACTTCTCCCATTTCCATCTTCAAGGCGCTTTCATATTTCTTCAATCCCATCTTCTTTTACTCCAATGAAATGATTCATTCAACCAATATTTTTTCCCCTATGTATTAAGAATGACACTAGTTATATATCATCCCCGGAAGAATCAAGAAAATAGTCACTGAAATTATTTTCTGTGTTCTGTAGTTCATATGAGGAGCTCCAGTTGAGAAAGGCTAATAATAGACATGCAGACTGAAGTCAGTGAAAATGACTTGCTCAATCCACAGCATATGGAAAAGCTAAAGACAGGAAATTCCTGTGCTAAACAGCCTCTCATGTTATTATATAAACTAATCTATGGGAACCATGTTAAAATAAATCCCCTTAACTCCTTCTGTTACCTTTGCCCCCCCCCTCAGTCAACCAAAATTTATTGAGATCTGCTGTGTGCAAAGCACTGGGGATTCGACTATGTGCAAAACAGATCAAGTTAGTTATAAGCTAGTGTACTTATCTTTGTGTTTGCCACAGCAGTGGCTTTCAAACATTAAACAAAATGAAAACAACAACAATCTCACTTAATGTAACCATAGCATACTTCATATATGGGATAATTTAAGAAGCAATGTTTCTTCTTAAACATATCAGGCCTTCCCTGATAGCTTAGTTGGTAAAGAATCCACTCGCAATGCAGGAGACCCCAGTTTAATTCCTGGGTTGGGGAGATCCGCTGGAGAGGAGATAGGCTATCCACTCCAGTATCCTGGGCTGGAGAATTCCACGGTCTGTAAAGTTCATGGGGTCACAAAGAGTCGGACACAACTGAGTGACTTTCACTTAAGAAGCAATGTTTACCTTTACCACAGGTAATCACTCTGATATTTAAACTCTATTCTATTTCATTAAGGTAAAAATGATGATGAATGCCTGTTAAATTGATTTTACAGCCTACTCACAGGTTGGAAATACAGGTCTGAGAACTACTCATTCCCTTTTCCATTCAGTTATCCAAACAAACATTTACCGGTGCCTACTGTGTGCTGGTTCCAAATAGGAAAAGGAGGACGTCAAGGCTATATATTGTCACCCTGCTTATTTAACTCATATGCAGAGTACATCATGAGAAACGCTGGACTGGAAGAAACACAAGCTGGAATCAAGATTGCCAGGAGAAACATCAATAACCTCAGATATGCAGATGACACCAGCCTTATGGCAGAAAGTGAAGAGGAGCTAAAAAGCCTCTTGATGAAAGTGAAAGAGGAGAGTGAAAAAGTTGGCCTAAAGCTCAACATTCAGAAAACGAAGATCATGGCATCTGGTCCCATCACTTCATGGGAAATGGATGGGGAAACAGTGGAAACAGTGTCAGACTTTATTTTGGGGGGCTCCAAAATCACTGCAGATGGTGACTGCAGCCATGAAATTAAAAGACTCTTACTCCTTGGAAGAAAAGTTATGACCAACCTAGATAGCATATTCAAAAGCAGAGACATTACTTTGCCAACAAAGGTCGTCTAGTCAAGGCTATGGTTTTTCCTGTGGTCATGTATGAATGTGAGAGTTGGACTGTGAAGAAAGCTGAGTGCCGAAGAATTGATGCTTTTAAACTGTGGTGTTGGAGAAGACTCTTGAGAGTCCCTTGGACTGCAAGGAGATCCAACCAGTCCATTCTGAAGGAGATCAGCCCTGGGATTTCTTTGGAAGGAATGATGCTGAAGCTGAAACTCCAGTACTTTGGCCACCTCATGCAAAGAGTTGACTCACTGGAAAAGACTCTGACACTGGGAGGGATTGGGGGCAGGAGGAGAAGGGGACGACAGAGGATGAGATGGCTGGATGGCATGACTGAGTCAATGGACGTGAGTCTGAGTGAACTCCGGGAGATGGTGATGGACAGGGAGGCCTGGCGTGCTGCGATTCATGGGGTCACAAAGATTTGGACACGACTGAGCAAGTGAACTGAACTGAACTAAACTGAACTGTGTGCTGGGCACAGCTCAGAGAGCAGTTGCTGAGCCCCCTGCCTTTGTGCTCATCACCTTCCAATGTTTCTGGGACTCTCTGCTCCACCACCTGACCTTCTTTTCACAAGCTAAACCCCATCAACACGTGAAAACATTTAAACGGAAAAGGCAAAATCTCCCTTCTCCACATATCTCTACACAGCTACTCCCCACTAGTCTTAGCCATCCTGTCAAACATTTGAAAAGCATGGTCTCAACAGTCTCACCTCCCATTCACTCCTCTGTACACTGTGACTTGACCTCTGCCCAGTCATTCACCAACACTGCTCCCTGCAAAGAGCCCAGTGACCGTCCTGTCAAATCCAAAGAACAATTTGTCTATTATCCTACTTGCCATCTTCTATAGCTAACATTGTGACCACTCCCTCCATCTCAGCCCTTGGCTTCCATGATCAAATATCTTCTCTTTTTTCTTCCTGCTTCTTTTGGTTTCCGTTTTCAGCTCCATCTTCTCTGCCAATCCCCTGCAGGCTGGTCTCCAGAGGTAATCACCTAAGTCCTCCTCCAGACTAACCAAGCTGAAAGTCCCAGTCTCTTAAAAACACTTCCTCAAATACACCCAATATCTGATACACTCCTAGTTTCCATTTCCAAATGCTTCTCATATCTTGTCTCCTCTCCACTTGGACAAATATTCCCTCCTTCCAGTTTTTACCCACTCCTGTCAAATTGTCATAACAATGATTCTAAAACACAAGTCTGACCACGTGTCATTTCTCCATTTATATCACCTCAGTGGTCTCTTGTTGCCTACAAAGTCTGTGATCCTCAGCAGAGCAACTGGGGCTTGTTATGAGGTGGCAGTTTGCCCCACTGCAGACTCATCTCCTGCAGCCCCCACTCCATGTCTCGGTTAGAGCCCCCTTGTGCAGTGTGCTTCTCCAGGCTTCTGTGCCTGGGTAGACACTTGCTGCTCTTCCTGCCTAGTGGTGTCCCCTTTCCTCTACTGAACATAAAGCCCTCACATGGACTCCACGGGAGGACCAATGGTTAAGAATCTGCCTTGCAAAATACAAAGAAAACAAAAACAAACAAATGAAAAGAAATCTTCCTTGCAATGCAGAGAACAAGGGTTCGATCTGTGGTTGGGGAACTAAAATCCCGCCTGTTTTGGAGCAACTAAGTCTGTGCACCACAACTAGGGAGTCCGTGCGCCACAGTAAAAGTGCTGATGCAGTGAAGATCCTGAGTCCTGCAATTAAGACCTGAGGCAGCAGGCCTCCTCTGAGAAAAGAACTATGTGAGCACCACGCTCCCTGAGGGAGAGGCACTTTCTTTTCTGTGCTCCCAAGGCACGCTGGGTTTACCCTGGAGAATTCACACTGGTCTCTTCACTAGTGACTGAGCCCCCATGTCTTACTCATTTTTCTGATGATTTGAGCATACAGCAGAACTGGACACATAGTAGATGCTCGATAAATGTAGTGTAATGTTTAGCCACCTAGCACTAGATGGTTACAAAAGGCTAGAACCCACGCATTGACCCTGAAGATGCCTTGGCTCATTCCTGCCAAAATTTTTTTTAATAATCTCAAACTTACAGAAGCATTGCAAAAATAGTTTAAGGAACCTCAGATACGCTTCATGTGGATTCACCAGGTGTCACCCTTTTGCCCCCACACTTTCTTCATTTGTCTTCTTTTCTCTCTGCACTGAGTTAATTGCAGACATCATGACAATTTACCCACAAATATTTCAGCATGTCTCCCAAGATCGAGAATGCTCTTCTATAACAAATAAAGAATGCTCTTCTTTGTAACCAAAGATTAACACTCAGAAAATTTAACTGTTGACACAAGGTTACCCAGTATGTAGTCTGAAATGAAATTTAAATTTCCCCAATTATGTAATTTTAAATTGTTTGAACCCAGAAGCTCTGTTAGGTGATTGTTTCCTCACGATCAAATTCAGAATAAGCATTTTTGGCAGAAATACTAGGTAGGTGATGGTGTACACCAGTCATGTCTTTGCTCCATTATTGGTGATGCTGAGTTTGATCATTTGGTTAAGGTGATGAGTTACAGATTTCTCTCCTGTAAAGTTTACTATTCCTTTTTGAATATAGTTAGTAAGCTAAGTGTGGTTGTGTATATCTTCATGTTGCATGATTATCTTCTTCCCCCAAAACTTTTTACTCATTGATTTAGGTGCTTTTTATCCAAAATTTTTTTATTGTGGTAAAACACACATAAAAGTTACCACTGTAACCATTATGTTTACAGTTCAGTGGTGTTAAGTATATTCATAATGTGCTACCATTACCACTGCCCGTCTTCAGAATTCATTTCATCTTGTAAAATTGAAATTCTATACCCACTAAGTAATAATGCCCACCCTCCCTTCAACTCTTGGCAACCACTGTTCTTTCTGTCCCTATGATTTTTGCTCTCAATACTTCATATAAGTCTAATCATGCAGTATTTGTCTTTTTGTCACTGGCCTATTCACTTAATATAATATTAAGATGCTAAATTCACACTAAGATCATAATGTGAATCTCAAGTTTCACCCATGTTGTGGTTTATGTAAGAATTTCCTCCCTTTTTAAGGATGGAATAGTATTTCATTGTATTGCTAATCTAATTCTTTTCTACTTGATACCGTGTGTTCGCTCTCCGTGCTTTTGACAAAGTCTAAAAGGTGAAATCAGGATGCCATTTTGTTTGGGGGGGTCAAAACACACTGAGGCAGTCTGTTTACAAAATTGTGGTAGGTTCTGGAAAAATGAGGTTGGAATTAGTATCTCCAGTAAGCAAATGGAGAAAAATATCCTCCCCCAGTTCTGAGAAGACTAGATCACAGGGAGAGGACAGGTCATCACAGTGAAGCAGAACGCAGAACTACCTGCAGACTTCCAACGTTCATACGTGTTCTGCCTTCTAACTAAACATCCTCAGACCTGTCGGGAACATTTTCCAAACAGTTGACGCAAAGTTTTTGCTGGAAGGTGGAAATTCGTTACAGGAATCACTAATTTCTGTACAATTGCATCAAGCTGCAATAATACACTCTTGCAATCTCCTTCTTTTGTCATCTCCAAAGGATCATTACATGAATAAAATGTAAACATTCCCTAAGTAACTAGGACCTTGGTGGCCCGTGCTACTTGGACAGGTGTTGGAAAGGCGTGAGAGGTGGCGTCCAGGGGAGAGCCAGAGGGCACCAACTCCTGAGAACTTTGCACACAACAGAGCTGTGCAGTAAAGAGGGCGCGCTCCGACCTCGGCAAGTCGGTCGCGCAGCAAACCAAGCGCTCGGGCAAGGACCCCGGGAGGACCGAAGGCCGTCAGCGCGGGCGGTTCCCGCCTGCACCCGGGTGCTGCGCTCAGGCGCCCCTTACTCAGCGCCCCCCTCTGCCAACACTGCGGTAATAACAGCGAGTCGGGGAGAGGCGTCCGGCCTTCCGGAGGCGGCGGCGGTTGCCCCTTCCCAGCCACTGCACTCGCAAGTCCCGCGGCAGGCCCCAGAGCCTCCGCAGACCCGACCCGGCCTCCGGGGCCGAGTTCTGGCCTCCAGGGGCGCCTCTCCGTAGCGCCGCGGCTCGGACCTCTCTCCCAACCGCAGCCGCCGCCCCCCACCCGGGTCTCCCAGGCCGTGACCTCTCCCCTCGCCGGCCGCGTCCACCTCCGGCCCGGCCCCCTCCCGCGCGCCGGCCTCCTGGGCCCAGACGCCCGCCGCCCGCCGCCCCTCGGGCCCCTCCGCGCGCCCCGGGCCCTCGGCTCGGCCCGGCCCCGGCTCGCGCTCCCCGGGCGCTCCGCAGCGGGGCGGGCGGGGCAGGTTGGCGCAGGGGGCGGGGATTGTGGCACTTTCTGGGCGCCGCGAACGCTCTGCTCCTGGGTTCGCCGGCCGGAAACGTCGGCGACGGAGCCGCACCGCCGCCGCGGCCGTTCCTTGTTCTCCGCCGAGGCCGCGCCGCCACGCTGCCATGGCCAAGTGGGGACAGGGGGACCCGCGCTGGATCGTGGAGGAGCGGGAGGATGGGACCAACGTGAACAACTGGCACTGGTGCGGTCGGGCGGGGGCCGGGGCCGCGGCTTCCGGGCTGGCCTCCTCGCTCGCAAGCCGCCGGGAGGGACGGGAGGGACCCTCAGCGAGCGCCCGGCTCCCGGGTGGTGGGCGGCCGCGGGTCTCGGGGCGGTCCCCTGGCCGCGGCGAGCCCCGGGCGGGAGGAGCGGGGAGGGTTGTAGGGCTGCACAGGTGCAGATGCTTGTCTTTAGCGTCGGGGCTTGGGGAGCCCTTGAAGCCTGGAGACCTGGGGTCTTACCCTCACTGGCTCTGGGACTTGACTTTGCTGTTTGAAAGTTGGGTTGGGCTCTAGGAGTAGCAGTCGTTCCTGACTTACCTCTTCAGCTTTGGTAGTCTGTGTGACCTCAGGAGCTACCCTCCCCTGACCCTCCGCCCCAGCCCCTTGAAGTCTTGGGGGCAATTAAAATGAAGCTGAAAAGTTTGTGTGTGTGTGTGTGTTTTACGTCTGTAGTGGAAACAACAGGAAAACAAATTTGGATCTGAACTCCACATCTAACTTGATGGGTCTCTAGTGCGCCTGCCTTCTAGAAGTTGGAACTAGTTACTCATCCTTTTTCAATCTCATCTAGTGTATGGGCCAATTTTTGCCTCCCTCCCCCTTCCGCCTGAGCTTTCAGGAAGTGATGTTCTATGTTCCTTTCCTCTGAAGGCTAAGGGCTATGCTACCTCGGGACCATCAAGGTGATGCTGAGGCAGGTGCAGGGCAGAGCAAGGCTTTAGCCTGTGAGGGCAGCCTTTCTCGGGGCTGTGGAGGGGGTCTGGTGGGAAGGGGACGTCCTGGCCTGGGGGTGGGAAGGGCTGACCTCTTCTTTCCCAGCCTTGCCTCCATGAACACTTAATAGACTTCTCTCAGCTTATTTTCATTCCCCTAAATTGGAAACATTATTTGGGAAGATTGTGTGAGATAATATACGTGTGAAAACACTTAATAATTTGTCTTATTACGATAAAAATTATCTCAGTTATAATTACTTTTTCATGTGGCCCAGGCTTTGCCCCTCCATTTCCAACAGGTGAAATTTCTAGACCTCCTTTCTCCCAAATAAGCCATGCCTCCCAGCATATCTTAAATCACTGATGAGAATTAGAAGATGTTTGGTAGAAAACTGGTCTGAGAGGTGTGCTTCTAAGTTTGTGGGTGGCAGGTCTCTCACATGGTTGAGAGGAATTGGGCAGATCTGGACTGGGCCAGGGATGGGCGTGTGGATACCAGCAAGAGCGTCCATTCACGGCTCTGCCCTTCTGGTCCTGGCAGGACAGAGCGGGATGCCACCAGCTGGTCCAAGGGGAGGCTTCGTGAACTCCTGGTGGGTATCACCGTGGAGAATGAGGCTGGCCGCTGCGAGATCAGTGAGCTGAAGCAGGTGGAAGGCGAGGCTTCCTGCAGCAGCCGCAAAGGAAAGCTGATTTTCTTCTATGAGTGGAACATCAAGCTGGGCTGGAAAGGTAACAGGGGCCTCCAGGTACTGGTAGGGTAGAGTGCAGTGTTGGTGGAGCAGAGTTGGTTGACTCATTAGTCACTCGTTCAGCAGATACAGTTGACTCATTAGTCATTCATTCAGCAGATATTTTTATTTTTGGTTGCACTGAGTCTTTGTTCCTGTGCGTGGGCTTTTTCTAGTTGCTGCGAGCCGGGACTACTCTCCGTTGTGTTGCACGGGCTTCGCATTACGATGGCTTCTCTTTTTGCCTAGCACAGGCCTTAGCCGCATGGGTTTCAGCGGTTGCAGCACGTGGGCTTAGTAGTCGCGGTTCACAGGCTTAGTGGTTCAGCTGGCATGTAGATTCTTACTGTACCAGGGATTGAACCTGTGTCCCCTTCCTTGGCAGGAGGATTCTTATCCTCTGGACCACCAGAGAAGTCCAACAGATATTTTTAGAACTCCTGCTTGGGCCCCTAAATTGGTGTTTGCGGTTGCAGACACCCTTACTACATGTGGAGTTTTTGCCCCGCCTGCCATGGGCCTCCCTCTCTCCCAGCATTTGGAGCTTCTTGTTGTTCAGTCACTCAGTCGTGTCCAGCTCTTTGCGACCCCATGAACTGCAGCAAGCCAGGCTTCCCTGTCCTTCACCATCTCATTTGCTCAAACTCATGTCCATTGAATTAGTTGGTTGTTCTCAGCAGGACTCAGTCGGCCAGGCACTCGTGAGCATTAGTATTTCCTGGAGCTGCTACCTGGACCACTCTCCCCCTGGACTGTTGCATGCTGGCTCCTTTGGCTCCTTCAGGTTTGCATCCTGAGTTCATTCTATAAAAATGTCACCTGTCTCCATTCTATAAAAATATCAGATCCTTTTCTTGTACTGTTTCCCTTCTCTGCTTTGTTTCTCCTGAAAGTACTTATACTTGGCACACTACATGCAGTTATATTATTGTTGTTCTGGATCCCCCTTTTCTCCCCATTCACAGAATATGCAGCCATCACTACAGTCAGTTATAGAACATGTTCATCTCTCCCACAAAAATATTTACCTGTCACTTGCCCAGTCCTTGGCAACCACTGATCTATGTTCTGTCTCCACAGATTTGCCTATTCTGGACATTTCTTATGAATGTTATCACACAGTTTTTGGTCTTTTGTGACTTGCTTCTTTTATTTGGCATAATCTTTTCAAGGTTCATCTGTCTTATAGCACATTTCATTCCTTTTCATGGTTGACTGATGTTCTGTTGTATAGATGTAGCACATTTTGATTATATATTCATCAGTAGATAGACTTTTTGGTTGTTTTCACTCTTTGGGTCTTTGGGTCAGGGACTGATTAGTTTTGTTTACAGATTACTGCCTGAAAGGTTGTGTATTTGTTGAATGAACGCATTTCTCCCATGGTGCCTAGCTCCTTGCTGGGTAGACAGCCTGTATTCAGAAAATCCTTGTTGAAAAAACGAGGAGCAAGGGTAAGATTTGGTTCTGGAGGATTGTGCTGTGTTAAAGTTTGGACCTCAGCTTGAGTCATCTCCATTCTTGAGAGCTGCCCAGTTAGTGGCCTTGGGCCTCTATCCTAATGACTGTCTTGCTGATTTAAGCCAGGCCAGAGCCCAGGGAGGTAGTTCAGTTCAGTTCAGTCCAGTCACTCAGTCGTGTCCGACTCTCTGCGACCCCATTAATCACAGCAAGCCAGGCCTCCCTGTCCATCACCAGCTCCCAGAGTTCACTCAAACTCATGTCCATCGAGTCAGTGATGCCATCCAGCCATCTCATTCTCTGTTGTCCCCTTCTTCTCCTGCCCCCAGTCCCTCCCAGCATCAGAGTCTTTTCCAATGAGTCAACTCTTCGCGTGAGGTGGCCAAAGTACTGGAGTTTGAGCTTCAGTCCTTCCAGTGAACACCCAGGACTGATCTCCTTTAGGATGGACTGGTTGGATCTCCTTGCAGTCCAAGTGACTCTCAAGAGTCTTCTCCAACACCACAGTTCAAAAGCATCAATTCTTTGGAGCTAAGTTTTCTTTATAGTCCAACTCTCACATCCATAGACGATGACTGGAAAAACCATAGCCTTGACTAGATGGACCTTTGTTGGCAAAGTAATGTCTCTGCTTTTTAATATGCTATCTAGGTTGGTCATAGTTTTTTTTTCCAAGGAGCAAGCCTCTTTTAAATTCATGCCTGCAACAACCATCCGCAGTGATTTTGGAGCCCAGGAAAATAAAGTTTGACACTGTTTTCCCATCTGTTTCCCATGAAGTGATGGGACCAGCCATGATCTTAGTTTTCTGAATGTTGAGGTTTAAGCCAACTTTTTCACTCTCCTCTTTCACTTTCATCAAGAGGCTTTTTAGTTCCTCTTCACTTTCTGCCATAAGGGTGGTGTCATCTGCTTATGTGAGATTATTGATATTTCTCCCAGCAATCTTGATTCCAGCTTGTGCTTCCTCCAGCCCAGCGTTTCTCATGATGTACTCTGCATATAAGTTAAAAAAGCAGGGTGACAATAATACAGCCTTGACATCCTCCTTTTCCTATTTGGAACCAGTCTGTTGTTCCATGTCCAGTTCTAACTGTTGCTTCCTGACCTGCATATAGGTTTCTCAAGAGGCAGGTCAGGTGGTCTGGTATTCCCATCTCTTTCAGAATTTTCCACAGTTTATCGTTTGAAGTGAAGTGAAGTCGCTCAGTCGTGTCCGACTCTTTGCGAACCCATGGACAGTAGCCCACCAGGCTCCGCCGTCCATGGGATTTTCCAGGCAAGAATGCCGGAGTGGGCTGCCATTTCCTTCTCCAGGAGATCTTGCCAACGCAGGGATTGAACCTGGGTCTCCTGCATTGCAGATAGACGCTTTACCGTCTGAGCCACCCTCTTAATGAGCATCAAAACTAGCCCCCCACTCCTGCCTTGGAATATTCTGGCTGGAGGTTGCCTATCAGTTGCTCCCTCAGTGGCTCTTGCTGGCTCTTGCAGGGCCTGGTTCCTTATACAGCTCCCCAAGACAGGGCTCTGAGAGCCCCAAGGAAGCTTTTGATCTTGTATCTCTTCCATCTCCCTTAGCTCAAAGCAGCAACCAGCTCCTTTGCAGGATTAGTCCCTGGCAGGAGCCAGAGGGCAGGCACACCAGTGCTTCCCTGACCCTATGTGCTTTCTTTTCTAGTAGTGAGTCCTAGAGGTGGCTAGTGGGACCTGCTGGGGAGGAGGCAATACTTTGGTCTTGCTTTTTTTTTTTTTTTTAAACTAAATTTTAGTTAAATTTAGCTTTTTTCCGCTTTATTGAGATATAGTTGATTTATAACATTGTATGAGTGAAAAGTGTACAGTGTGATGATTTACTGTATGCATATATTGCAAAATGACTCTATAGTAAGGTTAGTTAAGAAAAGACATCCATCACCTCATAGAGTTGTAGTTTTCTTTCTGCATATGTTGAGAACCTTTAAGATCTGCGCTCATAGCAGTTTTCAAGTGAATAAAACTGTACTTCTCAGCATGGTATACATTACCTTCCTCAGAACTTACTCATCAAGTAAGCTGAAGTTTGTACACTTTGTATCTTTTGACCACCTTCACCGCCCTTCCCTCCCGGACCTTGCAAACCCCATTCTGCTCTGTTTCTATGAGTTTGGTTTGTCTAGATTACACATATAAACGAGATCATGCAGTGTTTGGTTTTCTCTGACTTATTTCACTTAGCATAATGCCCTCAAGGTCCATCCATGTTGTCACAAATGGCAAGATTTCCCTTCATTTTTGTGGCTGAGTAATATTCTATTGTGTAAACATGTCATGTTCTCTTTATTCATTCATCCATAGATGGACACTTAGGTTTCCATGTTTTGACTTCCATAAATAATGCCATTTTGTACATTGCGGTGAAGATACCTCTTTGAGATAGTGGTTCCATTTTCTTTGGCTATATATCCAGAAATGGAATTGCTACATCATATGGTAATTCTATTTTAAATTTTTTGAGGAACCTCTACTGTTTCCCATAGTTGACTGCACCAGTTTACTTTCCCACCAGTAGTGCATAGGGGTCTCTCTTCTCCACATTCTCATCAACACTTGTTATCGCTTTTTGAAGGTAGCCATTCTAACACGGGTGCAGCGGTATCTCTTTGTGGTTTGGATTTATATTTCCCTGATGATTAGCGATATTGAACACCTTTTCATATACCTGTTGGGCATTGGAATATTTTATTTGCATAGATATTCAGGTCTTTTGCCTATCTTAATGGTATTTTTTCTTTTTTTTTTACTATTGAGTTGTATGAGTTCCTCAGATATTAACTTCTTATCAGATACAGTTTACAACTATTTTCTCCCATTCTGTTTGCTGTCTTTTCATTTTGTTGTTTCTTTTGCCATGCAGAAGCTTTTTAGCCTGACTAGTCCCACTTATTTATTTTTGCTTTTGGTATCATATCCAAAGATCATTGCAAGACTGACATCAAGGGGCTTTTCCCCTGTTTCTCCCTAGGAGGAGTTTTATGGATTCAGGTCTTTCATTTAAGTTTTTAATCCATTTCAAGTTAATTTTTATGTAGGGTGTAAGATAGGGATTCATTTTCATCCTTTTCATGTGAATATTCAGTTTTCCCAGCACCATTTACTGAAGATAGTAGCTTATAGCCATGGAGTAGTTTTGCTTCCCATGTCCTATATTAGTTGACCATGTATGCAAGGGTTTATTTCTGGCCTCTTGATTCTTTTCCATTGATATGTCTCTTTTTCTATGCCAGTACCATAATATTTACCACTATTGCTTTGTAGTAAACTTTGAAATCAGGAATTGTGATGTCTCCAGCTTTGTTCTTTCTCAGGATTGCTTTGACTATCAAGAGTATTTTGTGATTCTGTGTGAATTTAGGATTGTTTTTTCTAATTCTGTAAATGCCACTGGGATCTTGATAGTGGTTGCATTGAATGTACAGATGCCTTTGTGTAGTGGGAACATTTTAACAGTATTCTTTCAAGACACGAACATTGGTTATCTTTCATCATTATCTTACAGTTACAGATCTTTTACCTCCTAGATTAAATTTATTCCTAAGTATTATACCATTTTTGCTGCTATTGTAAATGGAATATTTACTTTCTTTTTCAGATAGTTCATTAAGTTAGTGCTTAGAAAAGCAACTGATTTTTTTATGTTGATTTTGTATTCTGAAGCTTTACTGAATTTATTTATTCTAACAATCTCTTGGATTTTTTGTATATATGATCATGTCCTACACAAATAGAAGTAATCTTACCATTTCCTTTCCAATTTGGACGCTTTTATTTCTTTTTCTTACTTGTTTGCTCTGGCTGGGACTTCCAATACTATTCAGTAGGAGTGGTGAGAGTGGGTACCCTTGTCTTGTTCCTGATATTAGAGGAAAAGCTTCCAACATTTCATATGATGAGTATAATGTCAGCTGTGGGGTTGTTACCTATATTGTCTTTATTATAATGGAGATATGTTTCTGTTGCTGCTGCTACTGCTGCTAAGTCGCTTCAGTCGTGTCTGACTCTGTGCGACCCCATAGACGGCAGCCCATGAGGCTCCCCCGTCCCTGGGATTCTCCAGGCAAGAACACTGGAGTGGGTTGCCATTTCCTTCTCCAATGCATGAAAGTGAAAAGTGAAAGTGAAGTCGCTCAGTCGTGTCTGACTCAGCGACGCCATGGACTGTGGCCTGCCAGGCTCCTCTGTCCATGGGATTTTCCAGGCAAGAGTACTGGAGTGGGGTGCCATTGCCTTCTCCATGTTTCTGTTATACCCAGTTTATTGGTAGTTCTTATTATCAGAGGACACTGAATTTTCTCAAAAGCTTTTTCTGGTTGGATTGAGATGATCATATGATCTTTATTATTCATTGTGTTAATGTGATGCATGATTTGACTTGGGCATTAAACCATCCTTGCATTCCAGGGATTAATCCCATTTGATCATAGTATATGATCCTTTTAATGTGCTGTTGAATTCAATTTGCCAGTATTTTGTTGAGAATTTTTGCATCTCTATTTATGAGGGATATTTGTCTATAATTTTTTCTTGTAGCATCCTTAACTGGCTTTGGTATCCTGGTAATACCAGCCTCTTAAAATGAGTCTAGGAGTGTTTCCACTCTTCAGTTTTTGGGAAGAGTTTGAAAAGGATTGATGTTAGCTGTTTAAATTTTTGGTAGAATTCTCCATTGACATCATCTGGTCCTGGACTTTTCTTTGTTGGGAGTTTTTTTTGATTACTGATTTAGTTTTCTTAATTGTAATTGGTCTGTTCAGACTTTCTAGTCCTGAATGGTTCAGGCTTGGTAGGAAATATATTTCTAGAAATTTATCCATTTCTTTTAGATTGTCCAGTTTTACAGCATTTAATTGTTAACAGTGGTCTCATTATCCTTTGTATTTGTGTGATATCAGTTGTAATGTCTCATCTTTCATTTTTAATTTTATTTGAGTCCTCTTTTTCTCCCCTTGGTTAGTGTAGCTGAAGTTTTGTCAAGATTTTTGTCTTTTCAAAGTTCCAGCTCTTTATTAATCTTTTCCATTGTTTTCTTATTCTGTTTCATTTATTTTTGTTCTAATCTTTATTCCCTTATGTATTGAGATATAATTGACAAATAATATTATATTCACTTGGGGTTATAATGAATATATATATCTTTATATTTGTACACATCAAGAAATGGTGACCACAATAAGTCTAGTTAATATTATCACCATACAGTTCCAAGTTTTTCTTTTTTCTTATGAGAATTTTTAGGATTTCAAATATGTAAAATAGTCTTATTATAGTACCATACTGTGTATCCCATCTCTATGACTTATTTTTTGTAACTGGAAATTTGTACTTTTGACCACATTCACCCATTTTACCCGTTCTGCCACTCCCTGTTTCTTGCAATCACTGATCTGTTCTCTGTATCTATGACTTTTTGTTTTCTTTTAGATTCCACATATAAGTGAGATCAAATAGTATTTATTTTTCTTTCGCTTATTTTACTTAATGCCTTCAAGTTCCATCCAGATTGCTGCAAATGGCAAATTTTTTTCTCTTTTATAGCTAAATAATATTCTGTTGTGTGTATATACTACATTTTCTTTATCCATGCATCTGTTGGTGGACACTTAGGTTGCTTCCGTGTCTTTGCTGTTTTCTTAATATGTGTATTTTGTTGATGTATAATTGACTTACAGTGTTTCAGATGCATAGCAAGGTGATTCATTTATACATAAATACACAAACATTATTTTTGAAATTATTTTCCATTATAGGTTATTATATGTTACTGACTATAGTTCCACGTGCTATACAGTAAACCTTCGTTGCTTGTTGCATAGCTGTTGTTTTTAATTAGAAATCTAGCATTCTGTTCCTACTAAGTCAAACAAGTGGAATCAAAGTGTCATAAATTTTTTAGTTAGGCAAAAATTCTTCTAAGTTTTCTAAAATATATACATATTTATATATAGGTATACAAAAGTTTTTTACTGTGCTTGATAAAGGCTTGAGCAAGATAGAAAAAGAGATGGAGAAATTGTAAAACAAACTGAATGGAATGGGAACACTGAATATGAAATAGAAAAAGTGAAAATAAATAAATCACAGTAGTAAAAGTGTTTATCAGTTTTCACAATCAATGGCCAAAATCGATCAGACAAAATATAAAAGATCATTATAATTGCAAGCCATAATGGGAACATGATTAACCGAATAGTATAAAATAATTACATAGTTAAGCAGGATGATGTGCTAAGCAAGGTAAGTGCACGTGTTTTCATCCACCCAGTCTATGTCTTTAGGTTGGTGCATTTAATTTATTTATATTTAAGGTAATTATAGATATGTATGATTCTACTCTTGCCTAGAAAATCCCATGAACGGAGGAGCCTGGTACAGGCTACTGTCCATGGGGTCGCAAAGAGTCAGACACAACTGAATGACTTCACTTTCACTTTCATGATCCTATTACCATTTTCTTAATTGTTTTGGGTTGGGGCTTCCCTGGTGACTCAGATGGTAAAGTGTCTGCCTGCAGTGCGGGAGACCCGGGTTCAGTCCCTGGGTCGGAAAGCTCCCCTGGAGAAGGCAATGGCAACCCACTCTAGTACTCTTGCCTGGAAAATTCCATGGATGAAGTAGCCTAGTAGGCTATACTCCATGGGGTCGCAAAGAGTCGTACACGACTGAGAGACTTCACTTTCTTTCTTTCATTTTCTATTTTCTGTAAGTCTTTTCCTTTTCTTGGGTTTCCTGCATAGAGAAGTTCCTTTAACATTTGTTGTAAAGCTGGTTTGGTAATGCAGAATTCTCTGAACTTTTACTTGTCTATAAAGCTTTTGATTTCTCCATCAAAGTGGAATGAGAGTCTTGCTGGGTAGAGTATTTTTGATTGTAAGTTCTTCCCTTTTATCAACTTAAATATATCATGCTGTTCCCTTCTGGCTTGTAAAGTTTCTGTTGAGAAATCAGGAGTTCCCTTGTATATTTTTTGTCATTTTTCCCTTGTTGCTTTTAATATTTTATCTTTGTCTTTAATTTTTGTCAGTTTGATTATTACGTGTCTCAGTGTCTTCCTCAGGTTTTATCCTGCCTGGGACTGTCTGTGCTTCCTGGACTTGACTATTTCCTTTCCCATGTTTGGGAAGTTTTCAGCTGTTACCTCTTCAAATATTTTCTCAGGTCCTTTCTCTGTTCTCCTCCAGGGACCCCAGCATAATGGTGCATTTAATGTTGTCCCAGAGGAATTTGTATGTATGTCTTCTTTGGAAAAATGTCTCTTCAGATTTTCTAACGAGATTGTTTTTTGTTATTGAGTCTTACAAGTTCTTTGGATATTAATCCCTTATCAGTTACACGATTTGCAAATATTTTCTCCCATCCAGTAGGTTTACTTTATATACTTTGCTGTGCAGAAGCTTTTTAGTTTGACTAATCCTCCTTGTTTATTTTTGCTTTTGGTGGTAAGTCCAAAAATCATCGCCAAGACCAGTGTCCAGGAGCTTATCATCTGTGTTTTCTTCTAGGACATTTTTTTTGGTTTCAAGTCTTAGGTTCAAGTCTTAAGTTCACTTTGATTAATTTGTGTGTGTGTGTGGTATAAGATAGTGGTCCAGTATCATTGTTTTGCTTATGGATGCCAGTTTTCTCAACATTCGTTGAGGAGACAGTCCTTTCCTTACTGTATTTTCTTGATTCCTTTATCTTAGCTTAATTGACCACATAAGCATGGACTTATTTTGAGCTCTTTTTTCTGTCTATTCTGTTCTCTATTATAGTTCTGTTGATCTATGTGCCTGTTTTTTATGACAGTGCTATACTGTTTTGATTACTATATCTTTATAATACAGTTTGAAATCAAGAAGTGTGGTGCCATTAGCTTTGTTGTTTCTCAAGATTGCTTAGGCTATTTGGGGTCTTTGTAGTTCCATACAAATTTTAGGATTGTTTTGTTCTATTTCTGTGAAGAATGTAGTTGGAATTTTACCAGGCATTGCATTGAATCTGTAGATTGCTTGTTATTTATTTTCTTCTGCTGACTTTGGGCTTACTTTTTTCTTTTTCTAGTTCCATGATGTGTAAAGTTAGGCTCTTTATATGAGATTATTTCTTGTATGAGTTTACAGCTTCCAACTTCCCTCTTAGAACTGCTTTTGCTGCATCTCATAAGGGTTTGTGTTGCCATTTTTATATGTACCAAGATATATTAAAATTTTGCCTTTGATTTCTTTAAGCCATTAGTTGTTCAGGAATATTTTAATTTGCATCTACTTGTGAATTTTCTAGTTTCTTATCATTTTTATTGGAAATGATATTTGTTATAATTTATCTTTAAAAAAATTGTTCAGACTGGTTTTGTGGCCTAACCTATGATTTACTGTAGAAAATGTTCTGTGAGTGCTTGAGAAAAATGCATATTCTATTGCTGTTCGATGGACTGTTCAGTATACATTTGTTAGGTGTGTTTGGTCTGTGGTGTTCAGATCTGGTATTTCCTTACTGGTTTTCTGTCTGGATGATATATATCCATTGTTGAGAGTAGGGTATTAATGTCCCCAACTATTATTGTATTGCTGTTTATTTCTCATTATAAGTTGTTAGTAATTGCTTTATTTAGGTGCTGTTAGATGCTTAAGTATACTTGTTATATCATTGATGAATTGACACCTTTAGCTTTATATAATGACCTTTTTTTTGATCATTTTAGCTGAAAGTCTATTTGTCTAATATAAGTATAGCTACTCCTACTTTCTTTTGGTTAACATTTGCTTGAAATTTCTTTCTCCATCCCTCTGCTCTTGATTTATATGTATCCTTAAAGGTAAAGTGAGTCTTGTAGAGAGACTGTCTATTGTGAGATACTGTCTTGTTGTTGGATCTTGATATTTTAATCCATTCAGCCATTCTGTGCCTTTTGATTGAGGAATTTAATCTGTTTATGTTTAGTAACTATTGATAGGTAAGGACTTAAACCTCCCTTTCTAGCTCCATAGTCCTTTGATACTTTTTTGAGGTGATATGCTTTGAGTCTTACCATAATCTTTTGTGGTTTTTCCTTTGTGGTTAACCTGAGGTGTATATAAAATATATTTATAACATCCTATTTAAACTGATAACAACTTAATTTTGATAGCATGCAGAAATTTATACTTCTTCACCTCTCACATTTTAGTTTGTTGATGTTACAGTTTACATATTTTTACATTGTAGAAGTTTTCATAGTTATAGTTACTTTAAATTCTCATAGTTATGGTTAAGTACATTTGTTTTTTAACTTTTAATGCAGACTTGTAAGAGAACTACATATTACCATTCCAATTTTGGATCATCTGATTTTGACTGTATATTTACCATTACCAATGAGCTTTACACATAGTTTTTATTATGCTAACTAGCATCCTTTTATTTCAGCTTGATGAATGTTCTTTCGCATCTCTTGTAAGGCAGGTTTAATGACATTGAATCCCCATCAGCTTTTATTTGTTTGGGAATATCTTTGTCTCTCTTTTACTTCTGAAAGGCAGCTTTTCTGGGCATAGTATTCTTGGTTGACATACTGTTTCTTTCAGTATTTTGAGTATATCATCCCACTGCTGGCCTGTCAAACCTGCTGTGAAATCCACCTGTAGCCTTATGGAAGCTCCCTTGTTTGTGAAGAGTCACTTTTCTTCTGCTTTCAGAATTTTTTGTTTTTAACTTCTGACAGTTCAACTCTTATGTGTCTTGATGTAGCCTTTTTTTTTTTTTTTTAAGTTCAGCCTACCTGGGGGACCATTGGGCGTTATGAACCTGGATGTGCATTTCTCTTCCCAGTTTTGGAAAGTTTTCAACCATTATTATTTTAAATAGACTTTCTGGCCCTTTCTCTCTTCCCTCCAGAACTTCAATAATGAACATCTTGTTTCATTTGATGGCATCACGTGAGTCTCCTGTTCTTTTTTCACTCTTTTTCTTTTTGTTTCTTTGACTGGACAGTTTTGAATAACCCATCTTCTAGATGGGTTAAGTACTCATTGTTTTCTTCTACTAGGTCAAGTTAGCTGTGGAAGCTCTCTGATCTTCAGTAGAGTCATTGTATTCTTTTGCTCCAACAGTTTGTGGGCTTTTTTTCCTTTTTTAACAGTTTCTGTTTTGAACTTGTTTTGTTCATGCATTGTTTTCCTAATTTCCTTGAGTTGTCTGTGTGTTCTTATAGTTCGCTGAATTCTTTAAGAGATTTATTCTGAATTCCAGATTACATACTTCATGCATCTTCATTTATTCAGGGTCAGTTATGGAGCTTCATTAGGTTCTTTTGGTGGTCTCATGTTTGCTCAGTTTTCTTCTGAACCTTGTTTCCTTGCACTAGTAGCTGCCTGTGTAAGGAATTGGTCTCTTGCATGTTTTACAGGTTTGCATTGGCAGGGAGAATCCATCACCTTTCAGCTTGGGTTATTGGATGTGTCAGCTCATCATGTCCATGGGTGGGGAAGACTCGCTGCCAGGGTCTCCAGTTGAGTGTGCTCTGAGGTCAGGGTGGGGGGTTACCAATGGCTGGCCTTTATGGTTGGGTGAGTCAACTGACTCCATATTCAAGCAGGGCTGCTCAGTGGGCTCCTTGACCAGGCAGGGTTGCTGGCTGTGCTCCACGGTTACATGGGGCCTTAGATGTGCTCTGTGGTTACCTGTGGTCAGGCAGAGTCCCTGGCTGTGTACCTTGGCAGGGTGGTGCCACTGGTTGGATTCCATGGTTGGGCAGGATTCTGAGCTGGGTTCTGCCATCACTTCTGGTTGAGTGGGGGTCTCAGGCTCTGCTTCCTGACAGGTGGTGCTCCTGGCTGGACTCTGTTCAGGCAGAACTGCAGGCAGAGTTCTTGGTAGGACCTTAACCTCCATTGTGTTCTGTGATCAGATGGAGACACAGATTGTGCCTTGAAGTTGGGCAGGGCTGCAGGGTTGGCTTCACCATCCATAGGCTGTTGGGTGTGCTCCGCTGTCGAACAAAGTTGCTGGCTGGGCTCTCTGGTCAAGAGAGGCTTCCACCTGTTTCCTGCAGTTGAGGGGCTAGAGGCTGTTCTCTGTGGGGTAGGGTCGCTGCTGAGCTTCTTGTCTGGACAAGGCCCCAAGCTGTGTTAAGCAATTTGGCAGGGCTGTAGGCTCCACTCCAAGGCCACTTAGGGTCACTGTTCAGGCTCCCTGGCTACGCAGGGCCGGAGGCTATACTCTGTAGTCGGGCAAGACTGCTGGTGTGGCTCTCTGCCTAAGGGGGCTGTGTGAATGGGCTCCAGGGCTGCCCGGGTTCTCTGGTCCGGCTTCCTGGATGGTCAGGCTTGGAAGCCACACTCAGCAGTTGAGTGGAGCTGTGAATTTGCTTCCCCACCTTTGTGAGACTCCCCAGCTGGCCTTGACCTGTCACACGGGGACCCACATCAAGCAGAATCGCCAGCTGAGCTCTGCTCGTGTATTGCCTCAAGCAGGAACACGGTCCATCGAGGTTTGAGCATTGGCTGCTGAAAGCCTGAGTCCCTCTGGCTTCCACATGCTGAGACCCCGGTTGGCCTCCGAGGAAGCACCCAACAACGCCGGGGAGCCTGCCCTCTTTGCTGCTGGGAAACTGCAGTGGGGGCGCTCGGTGGGGCTCTGTGCTGGCCTCGGGGCTTGGTCGGAGTATCACCACTCCTCACCCCCTCTACTGCAGTCCTCTTCTGTCTCTGATCCAGAAGCGTGCCTCAGCCTCACCTCTGGGTTTGGGATTCTCACAGTGGTGTCCTGTCCCTGCACAGTTGCTGGTTGCTCTTCTTGTGAGGGGTGCTGAAGTTGGGAATCACCTGTGTCACCATCTTGATGTCACCGAAGTCAACACCCGGTGTTGAAAGACATTAGCTGCGTGGGGGAATCCACGCAGACTTCCCCACCTCCCTCCCTTTCCCTCTTTCTGTGATCAGAACTCAGTGTCCCTTTTTGCCTTCCTGTGCCTTTTCTTCAGGATAGTCCTTTATCATGCTTTGACTTGTTAAAGAATATTGGGGAATGAAAAAAGAAACACCAGTTAACAGACCTACTTACTTCACTCTTATGCTTCCATGTGGACCCTGATTTCATGTGCAGTTTAAAAAAAATAAGTCTAATAATAGCACTGTACTTCTTGCCATGCGGCCCATGGGATCTTAGTTCCCTGACCAGGGATCAAACCCTTGCCCCCTGCAGTGGCAGCACCAGGGAATTCCCTTGTCTGCATTGTAACTGCCCACCCCCAGCCCAGCTTTCTTAGGAACTGAACCTCTGATGTGGGCCGGGAGACCAGAGTTGGTTTGGACATGCATGTGATGGGCGTTTGTGGGGGAAGGCTGCGCCCTGTGAGGGGGGTGGGCTGTTCAGTTAGGCAGGGCAGTTTTACATAAACTAGTTGTTACTTTGTAATTGAAGACAACCTTTTGCTCATTTTAGGTATCATTAGAGAATCTGGTGCAAAGCACAAGGGGTTGATTGAAATACCCAGCCTGTCTGAAGAGAATGAAGTAGATGACACTGAGGTGAGGTATCTGATGGAATTTCTTTCTTTTCTGGTTTTAAATCAAGTTTCTGCTGTACATACTGGGCAGCTGAAAGCCTGTGCCTGTGCGGTAGTTCTGGTGAGTGGTGAAGGGCTTGTTTGCTGAGAAGGAAGCTGCGCTGCGCTGTGGGGAGGTGGGGTGAGGTGTGGGCAGTGATGTGGTAGGAAGGGCATGCCTGGGAAGCCATGGACTGCACCCTCCACGGCCTCCGCATCACCTTTCAAAGGTATCATCAGATGCATGCAACTGTATCTATTCTGGGAAGGGCTCAGGTATTGTGCACAGCTTGGTGAATGGGATTTTGTATCTCCTCCTCTGTATCTTTATTCTTTCCCTTTAATAGTGCAAATTCTTGGCTTTTCACCATGATATCCCTTGGTTGTGTCATATTTTTTTGGATGTAAGTTAGTATGTGTTGGTTTTGACTGGCTCTTCTCATCGTCGGGGGAGAGAGAGCCTGTGTAACTCCCATGCTTGGTTTGCGGTCAGTGTCCACTTGTAAGCTAAAAGCTCGGTTGTGGGGTGGAATCTTTTGTATGATAGCTGTATTTCCAGATGGCAGTCTGACAGGGTCTTTTAGGATTTGTGAACATATTTAGTGTGAAGGCCTTCAGGATAGCAAGTTACACCGAACTACCAGGAGTTGCCTTTCTTAAAGGCTATGAACTGCCCTAAAAGTGGTAGCTTCACATGTGTGGTCAGTGCACTCAGGGCCTGTGACTTCACTTTGCTCTGTCCACATCCATCAGCTCAGAAGTATTTTAGCAGGATGTTAAATTGGTCTTTTCGACTCAGCCGTTGGTAGCACTGCAGAACAAACTCTAATGTAGAACTGGGCGCCCACCTCAACTGAATCACAGGGACGTGAAGGGAGTTTCAAACCAATACCTCTTCTTTCTGAGAATACCAGCAGCAGCCCCAGAGCAGCATTTTGACATTTCCCTCTCCCTGCCTGTCCTGGCCTTCCCTCCTTTCCTCCCTCTCTTCCTCTCTTTCCCAACTCTCCTCCTTGCCAAAAAAAAAAAAAAAGTATAGCCCAAGACCAGTATATGTGGGAACCTGATTTTCCTAATTAACTTAATTTGGGACTCTAGACAAGCACTGTTCAATAGATACATAATGCAAGCCACATAAAGAACTTAAAATTTTCTAGCAGCCGTTCTAGAAATATTTAAAAGAAACAGATAAAATTAGTTTTAATACTTTTTATTTTACCCAAAATATAAAAATACCATTTTAACATGTAATTAGTATCAGGGTTATTCATGAGATTATTTTGTATTCCTTTGGTGCTAAGTCATTAAAGTCTGGTGTATGTGTGTGATTTTGCACTTTGAACCCATCTCAGTGGGTGCTCAGTAGCCACGTGACCAAGCGGCTGCCGTATTGAGCAGCGCCGTTTCTAGACTCTGAACGCCATGGACTGTATCACCAGTACGATACATACACACATGAAATGTATGCAGATGAGGGGTCACATTCTAAGTTTTGGCCACCAGTTTCAGTAGACACTTGATTAAAAACTTATATCTTCTCAAACTATATGGAAAAACCTGTCACGTCTCTCTCACATCAGTTCTTTCCCTTCCCTTCCCATCACAGTTCCCTCATCCATTTGTCCCAGTATTGTAAGAATACGTCAAACCAGATTTTTCTTCGGTTTGTATTTTTCTGATTTGTAGGTGAACGTGAGTAAAAAGAAAGGAGATGGGGATATTCTGAAGGATCTTATGAAAACTGCAGGCACCGCCAAGGTCAGGGAAGCCCTTGGAGATTACCTGAAGGCACTTAAGACGGGTAAAGAAGGCATCCTTGTGAACTAGAGGGTCCCTTTTCCATTTACCCAAATAATGGTCTGCACTGTAGTCTCAATTCCCAGGTTAGGCCAATGTCCGAGGTTCCAGAGATCAGCTCTTTATGCTGCATGATAAATTGTAGTCTGGAGGTTGAGATCTAGCCATGAATTAGACCATAATTAGTGCTTATCAGTATTTTATACAGCATGAACCATTCTGCCTACAGAATTGTTGTTTCTGGAATGATAATTATTTAATCAGTTGTTTTTATAATTATCTGTCTAATGTCTGTCTTCCTTGCTAGACTATAAGCTTCATGAGGGCATGGAAGGACTCTATCCTGTTTACTACTGCTGTATCTCCAATGTCTAGCACAATGCCTGATGTATACAGTAGATGCTTAATAAATCTTTGTTGAATGAGTGAATGAAAGTGACTATAGGTATTACAGGTATAGTTGGAAACTTACTCAGATAATCCCTGCACTGAGTGGAACTGCGGTTATTGTCTTCTTTGCTAAATCAGAGAAGCTCCCTGCCAGGTAAAGTAGCCAGCAGGGCTTGTATGTCTGTGCCTCATCCTTGGGCTCTGCTGAGTATCTCAGTGTTGGCATGGGTGGGTTTGGGGTTTACTTTTCTCACGAGTTCACACAGGCTGCTGCCACAGGCTTGAATGGAGACCAAGCTTTGTGAGGTGGTGCTGATGAAGCAGTGAGCCAAGTGTCTGGTTTTGATAGTGACAGTCATAAAGCTATTAGTAGTTAAGTGTATAAAATGGAGCCTTTGGGAAAACAGCATTTGAAAATGCTATTTTTTGTCAAGAACTAGATAAAAGTGAGGCATTCAGTAAAAAGAAAAGGAAAAAAGGCATCTGTTGCTGTGGAACTCATGTCAATGATTAGTTTTACATATAAAGATACAGAATGGTCTTGAAATTCTCAAAATGCTGTAGGAATTCTTTCTATAAATGTGTTTCTTTATATTCTTATATATCGTTTTCAGTTTTCTGCCTGTTTGTGCTGGAAGGGAAAAGGTGCTTTATTAAAGTCATTTCTTATGTTTCCTTTATAGAATTTACAGTGGGAATGATCTTACCAACCAAAGCTATGGCAGTCCAGGAACTGACGGTTAAAAGGAAACTGAGTGAGAATGCCTTGCAGGTGTGGCCCCTGGTGGATGATATGCAGGGAGGGGGAAAAGGAAGTGCTTAGTGTGTGTGTGCGCGTGCGTGCGTGCGCGTGCGTGCAAGCTCGCCATGTCCTACTCTGTGCGACCCCACGGGCTGTAGCCCACCAGGCTCGAAGGCTTCAAAGCTTCAAGAGCCTGTGATGATGGAGGACTATACAAGATACTGAGGAGGGCCAGTTAATCCACCCTTGCATCTTCTGCCATTCTGGAGGGAAATGATGAAATGAGACTTTCATCCTTGATGGAAGGGACTGTATAAACTAGCCTTTTTGTTAAATATTGAATTTAGTTCTGGACAGTGCTGTTTTGTAGTCATTACACTACAAAGTCACAAAGGTGACTTTAAAGTTCACACACCACAATGGAAGGAGCATCTCTCCACTTTCAGAGGATTGGGAGGTTTTAGATCTTGTTCTTGGACTGTAATGATGGGGAGTTTGACACCTTTTGGCCTTAAGTGCTGTGTCCTTCACCTGCTTATCTTTTTGCCCCCTGGGCCATAGTTACATATCCAAGTAGGGTTTGGGCTGTGAAGCCCTAGTCTGGGAGTGGAACAGAGCAAAGCGGCTCTGTTTCCACTGTTTCCAAAATAAAGACTAGAATTGGTGGTGCTTAAAAAGGGTTTTTAGTGGAAGGATAGTGTTTGGGACATTGTGATATTTTACTGAGACTGTAAAACTGTAAAATTTCTACAATCTCTAGTCATGCTAATTATGCTTTGGAACCTTTTCTTTTGAGATTCAGGCCTCCTCTCCAGTGGCACTGGGCGTAAGGATTCCCACTGTGGCTCTGCACATGACCGAACTCTTTGACACAGCTATCGAGCAGCTGTACAGAATCTTCACTGTGAAAGATGTAAGTAATATCTCAGTATCTGGAATCAGAAATGCTGACACTGGGAGATAATATGCCACTAAGAACTGAAGCTGCTTTTTGGTTTCCTACATATGTTTTTCTGATTGAAGGGATCTAGTAATCTTTAGGGTAGCTTGAGGACAGGTAAGCTATCCTAAGGATTTGAGGGCAGAAAAGATGGATGTTTGGGAGCCGGGGTGGGGGAGTTTATCAGCATTGAGATTTGGAACAGTCTACTGAGGCTGTAATTAAAAGTTGTGTATTCACAATTAAAAACCACAGTAACTGTTACGTTATACATATAGGTTGAAAACATGATAAGCACATGCCAGAATAACACGTCTATTGTGTATGTTTCCCTTGGTTAGCTGGTGCAAAAATTTTCTAAATCTCCCGCTGTATTAGAAGCTGAAAAAGGAGGGAAATTCCAAATGTTTGATGGAAACATCACCGGTGAATATACAGAACTGGTAAGTAATCTTAGGTTAAAGGAAAGTAAGCTAGACTCTTCAGTTAAAATGCTTTATTCATGCTGTTTTTAAAAGTGCTTCGGTTTTTATCTGAGCTCACAGAAACCTGAGCGCTTTATAAAGCTGGTTATACGGCAAATAAAAAATTTGTATTTACTAAATAATAATAAAGCCTTACTTTCACAGCAGTTGTGCCTCTATTTATGACTTTTAGAAGACGCAAGTACAATTCCTCCCAACTCTTGGGTCTAGAAGTTTCTGGTCTCTGCCACTAGTATGTGTGTTGCCCAATGTCAGCTGCCTTCCTGCTGACAGCAGCTCTGTACTGGCTACCACACTTCTGTCTGGTGTGACTGCTGTTACATTTTGGCACTAGGGACAGTCAGTCCTCAATGGTGCTGGCGTATAAACCAAGTTGAGGGTGTATGTCCATTGATTAGTTCTCATATTTCTCCCATAGGGGCTCATGAAAGGATTTGGTGTTTTTCTTTGTTGTAGTATTGTACAGTTTTAAAAGATGTTTTCAGTGGAATTTCCCCTTTGTTTTCAGTTAACAAATAAAAAGATCGTCATGAAATGGAGATGTAGGAACTGGCCAGAAGGTATGTTATTAGCACCTTTTAAGTCCAAAAACACTTCAAGTATTCTACCCCCTACTGTGAAAAGCAAATAGTGGTACTATATGGATAAATTCTTTTCATAGTACAGTAATAAACTTTCCTTTTTGTAATGAACTTTCCTTTTTTTCTTCCAGAACACTATGCAGTAGTTGCACTGAATTTTGTGCCTACACTAGAGCAAACGGAATTACAATTGGACTGTAAAGGAGTTCCTATCTGTGAAGAAGAGAACATGAAATTTTGTTGGCAGAAGCAGCATTTTGAAGAAATAAAAGGTTTACTGCAGCTGACCACCCTAAATGGTTGAGTTAGTTTGAAGATTTTATAAGGGCATTACTTTTTGTAAGCAG
The DNA here is from genome assembly GCF_014754425.2 of Oryx dammah. Taxonomy (NCBI): domain Eukaryota; kingdom Metazoa; phylum Chordata; class Mammalia; order Artiodactyla; family Bovidae; genus Oryx; species Oryx dammah. Next base: position 59,063,743 of record NW_024070209.1, read on the forward strand.
AAAGTATCATGGTTACCTCCTCCTCTAGTGTTCCTTTAAAAAAAATAATTTATACTAGATGAAATCCACAAACTAATACAGAATTGAAAGCACTGTTTGAATCTTTATTTACTATGACTAGACTCTGCACTGAGCTAAATGCAAGCAATGTGAAATCAGACTGTTAACGTTACCATCCACAGATGCTCCTCCGGGAACAGACTGCGTCTCCGAGTATGGATAGTCGAAGTGCCCAAGCTAAAGCCTGTCTTAGCGGGCCTACTTTCAGCTGTAATTTTTAATTCAGGAAGAGACAAATGGCATGTTGGTACTTCCTTTATTTTACTCCAGGGTTTTTAAGGTGTGTAGCTCTTAGGCCGTGAAACAGTGGCATGTTGCATTCAGAAGCATGTTGATGTGAGGGCGAGCGGGCTGTATTGTTATGCTTCTCCCTGCAGCAGTTACGCACTTTGGAGTGGCGAGGACTGCAAAGTCTATGGAAAAAGGTACTTTTTGGCCTGTCACTATATTTCTCATGAAGTAGAATACAGTGGACAAGTACATCTCCCGATTCACAGTTTTCTCATTACTTTCATCTGAGAAGACTGAAGCAAGGTATGTAAACAATTAAAAAGTCATCACAATCAGTTTAATTAAGTGCATAGAATAGCAATCAGTCATGTCAATAAAAATAAAACAATTATTTTTACATCAAGTGTGCTTTATTTCCTCCACAGGTATTCTGTTAAATAAAGCACCATTTATATACTGCCAGGCCACAGCTAAAGAGGATTCTTTACAGAATCAAATTTCTTGTGGTTGTTCCGTATACAAGTAAACTTAATTTTGATAATAAGAACCACAGCGATTGGAGGCAATCTGCCTCTATTATAAGGTACAAAACTGGCACAGAGGACACCATATTATACACAGTAAAAATGCTGTAAGTTTAAATTACATTGTACAGGGCCAGAGGACCCTGTGCCTCCCAGACAGCCATATTAAATGAAAGCCACTACAGTGAACTCTTAATTACGTAAAACATATTCATTATCTGATTGCCCTTTAGAAAGTATACTGAAGATGCAAATTTTTTCATCTGAAGTTTCTGCCTGGCCAAGAATTAAGCCTATAAATCTATCTTGCCATTCAAGCAGAGAGCACTGGACGAACTGAAGCACGAAAACAGAAATAGGCGAAACTTATACAAACAGCATCGGGTGGGGGGAGAGGCGACCTTAAAAGTAGACATGCTACATCTAATGTCAAGAAGCAGCTTGGTTTCCTTTGCCAGATATCCTCGTGACCACGTGGATTGTAGATTCAATGGTCCTACACAGGGTATCTAGAATGTCGTGCTGCTGCATGTGACTAGAGAGTCCTCTGGAATGGCCACAGCTGAGTGATAAAGCCACCTCAGGGTCCTGGGAGGGCAAAGCTTGACCGTCACAGCTTCTCAAGTCAGCTAAGTCAGACAGAACTGCAGAGAGAGAAGTAGAAGGGAACTCGGATTCTTCCTCAGTGAGGTTAGAATCCTTGGAACAGTGGAGGTCTTTCAATTCCTTACAGTCTTCAAACCTACCATTGTCGGACTGTTCTTCTGCATGCTGTGACCTGATATTTGATGTGTCTTCTGAAAACGAAGATGGAACTTCCATTCGGTATTCTTTAACAGAACTATTTTCAGGGGAAGGAGGATCTTGCTCAGTGCCTGGGTCGATGATTGAGGAGTCTCTCGTCTCATTGTCTGACGTGCTCGTTGGGGTCAGGACCTCCCTGGTTTCTGTCTTCATGTCACTGATGCAGCTCTCGACAGTGTGCTCCTCATCGCTGCTAACGCGCCGCCTTTTAACAGGAGTTGCCCCTTCATCATCTGTGAAAACGAACATGAAAATTTCTCTGAAGAGTCATTAAGATCATTTTGGGGGTGTTTGCATTTTTTAGCATTTATATTCAGGAGGCTCACAACAACTACTGTAAAATTAGTGGTGGAGAGTGTATTTGTCCTAAAGTCAATATTTTATTAGTCTGCAAAGCTAACCTTTAGTTTTTCTTTCTTTGGCTTCTTGCTCTTGGAGTGAGTTTCTCTGCTGCAGACAAGTCCTGCATTTGCTTAAAAGCTCTTGCAGAGTTGGAATTAGAGCCGGGTTTAATTGTTTGGGAGTATGTACCGACAGGAGCAAAGCAAGTGCCCGTAAGTCCTACAAAAATCCAAACAAAGATTTTAAATTCCAAAGCCAACATTTTGACACAACTGTTAGTAGTTTAAATGCACATGTTTATTACTCTTCCAGGAATCCATCCTGGTTCCTCTGGTACTTTTAGAAGGATGCTAAAACTAGAAAGCCAGTGTTATGATACCACTGTCTTTATATTTCATTTGTTCCAAGTCACTAATACCATTGTTCTTTGCACCATACCACTTGACTGAAGACTTAAACAGTGTTTTCTGAAAATGGGGGAAAAAAATGAGTAATAAAACTTATACAGGAATTTTAAAAGCAAATCCTGAATGATCCATGAACAATTTAGGCCTCATTAATCTAGGAGTCAGTTTTCAAAGATACTTTATTTCTGGTAGGTACCACAGGTCTTCTTCATGTAGTGCTTTAATCCACCCTGGCCTCTAAGCATTTTGTTCCTTGGGAGGCAGCTGCTGGACATGTGCCTGCACATGCTGGTGGGTGTTTCATTTTTCTACAACACGGCTTTCATGGAAGTCTATACAAGCAAGCAATTGCCCAGCTTTAACTGGCTTTATAGGCAGACTACTAACTTGATTTTCAGTTCCTTATGAGTCACAGGCACTAACAGAAACATCACAAGTAACATTTTAAAAAATTTGAGCAAGTAAAGGGAATGTCTCCTGTTAGTGGTTTTATTACCCTCAGCATTTTATGACATTGGCTTCTGTCTTAAGGTGACAAAGTATGCTACATACACAAAAGGCCGAGGGAACACATTTTCATTTGGTTAGTTTTTCATCATATGTGACTTCTAAAGTTTGAATAAGTTAAAATTACGTATATACTAAGGCCAGATTTAGAATTGATGTAATAAGGAAAGTTTGAAAGTACATGACTACTGCCTTATATAGTTCTTACCCCATTTAAAGCAGCACTTGCTTTGGAAATTTCAACTCTGTTGGTGAAATCAGACTGCAGGTTCTGATACTGATTTATCAAGTTTGTAATAAGGGTGCTGATCAAATTGGCACAGTTAGCTTCAGAAAACACTTGACCTTGAACCTGAAAGAGATGATTTTAAAAAAAAATCTCCAAAAGACCAACACAATGAAAACACAACCTTTAACTAACTGGAAGTAACAAGCTGACTTTCCAATTTGTGACATACCTTTAGAAGAAAATGTGTCATGAATGTGTAGACAATGTTGTTGTTTAGGAAAGTTCTTTCATCCATTAAGATGCATTTTATATATTCTGCAAAAACAGGATCTTCACACAAAAGCTTGATGCAGTTTTTTGACATAGCAGACTAAAGTGGGGGAAAAAAGCACTGATTGGTTGAGCACTGAAGTAAGTGCAAGTCTTAAATACATTGCTTATGATAGATATACATCTGAAGTCACTTAACATCCCGTTGGAAAAACCACTTCTCTTTGGCCATGCCATGTGGCTTGTGGGATCCTAGTTCCCAAATCAGGGATTGAAGCTGGGCTCTCAGCAGTGAAAGCACAGTGTCCTAACCACTAGACCACCAGGGGAATTCCCAGAAAAGCCACTTTTACTGGGTTGGTCAAAACGTTCATTCAGGTTTTCGTGTAAAATGTTATAGAAAAACCTGAACAAAATTTTTGGCCAGCCCAATACTTTAATCTAAAACTCTTGGTTACAACTATACTCTCAATAACTTAAATGAGTAAGTGTTAAGAGACCTGTAAAAAGTCTGAAAGGCAAAACTGAACAAATACATTTAAAAAGAAGTGCAGCCTTATTATCTAGCAAGAGTTAATAAGGACTGGAAAAATAAGACAAATGGGATGATGTTTTCAGGGGAAAAGAGATGACCAAACCACCCACAGAGAAAAGATAAAGTTTAAGAATTTTATTCCCTAAAATGAGTTAAAACTTGCCCTACATAATGTCATAAGAATAGTAATTTGTTTGGTAAATCCCTTTCCCCCACACCTTCATAAATATTGCAATGATAAACAGCAAACCTCTTTTCCTAATTGTCTCACACAGAAATCAGTGGGTCCCAAAATATAGAAATTGTACTAAAATTTGGTTTTCCTGTTTTCAAATGGTCATGGCTCTTAAACACAAGTAGTATGTCTTTAAGTATATTCCCTAGATCATTTATATGTGTGTTTTAATAACAGATCATTTACATGGAAGAAAAAGTGGATTATTTTTTAAAAATAGGACAAAGTTTAGATAATACTGTACATGCATATACTTGTAAGTAAACTGTTTAAGGTCAACCCAAGAAATTAGGAGTCAAGTACAACTGGCACCCAGGTTTTCAGATCCTTGGTGTCAGGAAAATCTGTCTTACTCTACCAGTAGTAATAGTCTCTGCCTATGATTCCTGCACAGTACAGATGGCTTTTTCTATGGGGCTGCTAGGCGCTTTGGAAGCTTGAGGTGGTTTGACTTTGTTTTAAGGGAAGTTGGGGGGAGGGTGATGAATTTTGTGGGAAAAAAGCCAAGAGAGTAGTGCAGTGCAGCAGCAGATAAAGCAAAAGGGAAGCGACAGGCAGTGTCAGAACACAGAAACCAAAGCAAGCAACCACCGAAATCAAGAAGAATGAAAAAAGCAGCAGCAAGTGGCAGAGTTGGGGGGGGGTGCATGCAGATATCTGTTCCAATTTACTGAATAAACCACTCAGCTCAGAAGTCAACCAGCAAGTTGTTTTCTGTGTGTTTACCATGTACTATGACATATGAGTAGCCTATCAAAGATTCCTAGTATAGAAAACAAAATGACATTTCTTTACGAATACAGATGACTCAGGTAGTCTTTATACTTGTGAAATTCACAGTTTGGGACAGGGAGGCAGAGAATCAACTATTACAGTACCATGTGACATGTATCCATTAGGAGAGCATACAGCATACAACAGCCTGGACAAGAGGCTGGACCAGACTCTCAGTATTCTGGGTGCTAAATGTGGGTAAAAGTCCATGCCAAAGGAATTAATCAACTCACATCATCCTCTGCAAATAGGCAATGCACTCAGGCAAGAAACGAAGTTTTTTCAGAGTCTTAAGAGTAGGGTCCTTTATGCCTGATTCAAGGATGAGCCAGAGCTTAGAATCAATCTGATTTCTTCCTCTTTCCCCACCATTCTTCCTCCACAATTTAACAAGCATTATTTAGGTGCCCACATTAAGGGGTTGGCTCTTAGACTCAAGATAGGAAGGGTACAGTGTTTCCTGTTCTCAATGAGATTGCTGATAAGAAAACAAGTGCACCAGACTCCAAAAACTGCTCTGAGGTAATAGATAAGCGAGAGGTAATGAAGAGTCTGCTGAAATGTTTTGTTAGCGGTTTTGGAGTGGTGGCAGGGAGAAGAAATAGGAGAGGTGAGGGAGACCAAGAAGTGGCCCATGGCTTCTTGTCCTAATAGCTCCCTGTCTCAGACTTTCACCACAACCATTTATATTGACCTTTAAATGGGGAATTCAACTTGAAACAGCTTGTCTAAAATATCCTTTGTGATAACAAATGTATGGAAAAAGAAAATTACACAGGGCAACTAGATGTCCATTGCTTAATAGTTACTTGTTCTATTAACAGTGTCTTACCTACCAAGATTTGAAAACATCCCCAATTTCTAGCCAGTTTTCAACCCAGTGTTCCTAAAATTACTGACCATCTGGTTGGATGAGATGAAACACCAAGTCATCTAAAACTCATTTTCTTTACCTGAGTCTGGCATAGCTCAGTCCAAAGTTTGGGGAACAGTGCAAGATGAAGTGGCAAACCTTCATAGGCAACTAGGACACCTAATATTTGAAAAGAAACCAGAATAGGTTATAATTATAAATTACACTACTGAGATATTAAACTCTGCAGGTACAATAGTATGGCTATTTCTAGTCGTAACTGCATATTTTCTATGTTTTAGAAATACGTAAAGTATTTAAAGGGGAAGAATTCATTCCAATGTTTTAACCAGTGAAATAATTTTTAGAGTTCAGTATACTTTGACTTCATTTATCTCTCATACCTCATTCCTAGAAGGACCTTCAAGAACTTAAACCAGTTCAGGTTTTTGAGAATCAGAACTTTATCTGGGACAATAAAATTTACTTCAAGTGGTTCCAAAGCTTTCTTGGGTTAAGTTACACTCCGCATATTAGATCATATTGCTAGAGTGCAGTGGGGACAGGGGGTACAAGTTCAAACAGGATGTGAAGAAGTAGGAAACACATCATTCTCTCTTTTATCTTGTTTCTCCATTTGTAGTAGATTTAGGTAAATTCTTCTCTTAAGAGCCCCTAGCCTCGTCCCCAGGACCCTTCAGGTGGATCACACTTAGCTGCTGTATGTCAGCATCTTACTTGAAATGGTCAAGGTTTTAACTTTTCCTTCTCTTGACTATTCCAGATATCAAATGTTTCCTTAAGAAATTAGTTCACCTAGCCCCTGCTATCCTACCTCTCTGAAAACACAGAAGTTGTAATGCCACAGTCAGTCATAAGTAAATTTTCCATCCTCCAACACCCCCATCCCCCAGGGAAATCATGGAGGAGAAATATAATACAAGTTATCTTCCTACAGTTAAAAAAATTATGATAAACAGCTGAAGTTGGCACACATTTTCAGTACAGGGCCAAATAGTAATTACAGGTTTCCCCCAATTATGAAACCTTTCATAAGCTGAAACAACATAAAGTGAAAAAGCAATTTACCTTTTTCCACAAAAGCAAAAATCCCCTTTGCATTTCTTTTGGTTAGCAGAAAGAGGTACTAACGTAGGTATTTCATAAAAGTGAAGTGGCATAAAGCAAACTTTCAAAAATTTGGGAATACCAGTATTTTAGTCTTTGTAGGGTATTTAACTGTTGCAACTGCTCCACTGACAGCACTAAATGAATGGGTGTGGCTGGTCTTTCAATAAAATGTTATTTAAGACACTGAAATCTGAGTGTCGTGTAATTTTCATGTATATCACAATATACTCAATCTCAGGAAAAAAAATTAAAAATTGTATAAACTCTTCTTAGCTTGCAGGCAGCTCACTGGTTGTACAAAACAGGCAGCACGCAGGTTACTGTTTGCCAACCTCTGTATTAGACTACGGGTCTGAGAAAATCTTAGAGAAACCAGATCAGTCATTCAGTTTAATCATCAAAGGATGCCTAGACTCCCTTTTGTGGGGAAGCCTACCTTTTATTTTCCTGTCAAGATTAATTCCATTTTAAAGACCCAAAGAAAACTCTCACCTTTCTCCTAACCTAACCTGGTTGGGATTGGAGGCATTTACCAATCATAACATCACAATACACAGAAGCAAACAAAGGCATGTCATCAACACTGATGGCTACAGAGAATAAAGTTCCTATGTTCCCATGTTTCAGCATTATAATTATTCATAAAAGTACAGCAGGGATTGGCAATAGGCCCACAGCCCATTTTTTCTGGCCCCTTCGCAGAGTCTGCCAACCCCTGAACTAGAGGTTGCCCTGACATAAACCCTCTGTGAAAGCGGGCTTTAACTACAATTTAAGATCCTCTAGACTTTATTCCTATTTTCCACAACTACTAAAAAGCTAGCACTACCACAACAACAACAAAAAAACAGAGGCCTTCTATGATGTAAGATTGTTTTCAAATAATATTGATTCAAATATGTTTATTTTACAAGTGAAGAATGGAATAAACATACTAACATCTATTGTGTTAGATAAGTCAGATAATCATATTTAATTTTCTCATCAACTTTGGGAGGCATTATGTTACCCTCATATTCCCCACTGTTTTGAATGAGGAAATGAGGCTCAGAGAAATCACTAATCTGCTCAGTTTCATCCCCAAAGCAAGTGAGTTATATCTATCTATCTAGATATCTAAGCTGTATCTATCCCAGACTTATCTGAGTCTAAAGCCCCACCATCTTTTCAATAATCAGTTTCCCAAGCTTTAGTCATCTATGTATAATTTTCATCACTGTTTTCATATCTGTCCATCTTCTCTGTTTACTTGATAACTGTGCTTTAGATTCACTCAGAGAAGCTAATCCTATGTTGTCCTTGTCCTAGACAATGTAACATCCAGGACAATCATGCATTTGGTATGAACTATTTACTTTTGTAATACAGTAAGATCTATTTCTTAACATGAAAATTATTTTCTCTGGGCCATCTTGTACACTACATTCTGGAAAACACGGCCACCCACAGTGAGCTAAAGACACCTCTTTCACATCCTAATCCCTACTGAGCTGCACCTTTGGAAGGAAGGCCATCCCTTCAAAGCAGGGCTTAGTTTCTTTCTAGCATTTTCACAAAGCACCGAGGATAACGTGTATCTAGGCTCTACTAATTTAAGGTAGAGGCCAATGCCATCCTAGTCCACACACTCCTCCTCCAATAAGGGTATCTCACTTACTGGGTGCAAAGCAAAAGGAGATGCAAACCAGCATTCACAGGCACGTTCCCAAGCCTTACCTCAGCAAACAGGATGGGCAGACCTAAAACATACTGGTTCCTGTATTATCACTCATCTTTCTCGATCCTGTGACTTCGGGCATCCTCAACAAAGGTCCTTACCCCACCCCATTCCCACCCACGAAGGAACCATATTCAACAATGAAAAGCTATTCCAAACATATTTTTTCCTCAATAGTGGCACCTTATACTGTAGAAGCTGTTGGGTGTGTTGTTTAAAAGAAAAATCTTTTATAGGTAAAATGGTAATACATATGGTTGCTGTGAGGATGAAATACTTTATATATTTACTAGTTAGGGCAGTGGGAGCTCTGGCCAACAGATGGAAGCCCACAGCTAATGCTCCACTGTAAGACTGAATCAAGACATTTTAGCCTGAGAATATCACATTTGATTCTTCTAATTCCCCTATTTCTGACCTCATACCCACTAAGCAAACTGTTGTTATTTACTCGGCTTCCCATGCAGGTTACAGGAAAAAATCTGCTGGCCCTACCATGTAACATTCAGATTGCTGTGCTCATTCTTCTTTGTAGATTAACAGACTGGTAACCAACCTCTAAATTATACATATGTCTATTAAATGTAATGATTCTATATGACCTCATATAGGTGGATGTGCCCTTGGATGGATAAAAGCTGGCTTCTGAATGACTGACACTTGTTTAAGTACATTCATCCTAAGAAGCCTTTGGGGAAACAGCTAAACGAGCTGTTTCTCCAATCAGTATCACCTTGATATCAAAAAAGCTGAAAGATAATCAACAGTTGTGCTTTCATATTGAACTTTAATCTATTTACTTACATCAACTATATTAATTTAATTCTAGAAACTTTGAAGATTATGGATTTTCTAGGTATATCATGTTACTTGCAAAAAATATTTTAAACCACCTTTCACTTATTAAAGTATTAAGAATGCTTTCAAAAACTAATGTCAAGGTGATTTTTGCTGTGTGTCTAAAAATGAAAATTATGAAATCTAGGGATTTGTTAATTTTATTTGAATATCTTATTAATCTGCATGTGCACTACTAAGGTACCTAAAAAACTTGGTATGACTAGGGTTTGCATTACCAACTTTCTGTTTTGGAAAAAAATTTTCCTCAAATGTAAGATCAATGCATGATCATTACAAATAATTTGTATTTAACCTAGAAAATAAAAGTGTCCATAATTTTATCCTTAGTTAAGAATATAATCTTCTTTTTTACTTTAACATGTACTGATCTTCCCCCTTGTTCATTAAGAATGTGGTCATATTCTGTATTTTCCAATTTGCTTTTTCATGTGATCCAAAGTTATTTCCTATCATTTTATTTTAAAGACTATATTATACAAATGAACTTAACTAAGCTTCTATGGACAGACATTTGGGTTTTTCCCAGTTTTACCCAATACAAACCAAGTTAAAATAAACATCCTATGTATGTTACTATATATTTAATGAGTAGATTTAGGGTGGATCCCCAGATCTGGTATTGCTGGGGCAAAGGGCATGAACAATCTAAACTTCCTCTCCAAACCAACCCCATTAATAGATCTCCTCTTTGCCCAAACTGTAGTATCATCCAAACTTTACCTCATAGTTGGGAGAACAGGAATAGAAATAACTGTTGACTTTCTTTAATGTTCTTTACCATTTTACTGAATCCTAAAAACTCTTTGTATACTGGTATTCCTAGCCATTTATCTGATAAGAAGGCAAATATTTCACTCATTAGTTGTATGTATTTTAATTCAATTCATGGCATTTTCAATAAGCAGTACTTTTAATTTTCACAAAATAAAAAATTTCAATCTCTTACTTATTGTTTCTGGGTTCTGTGTCATGCTTACATGATCTCAAGATGGTATTCATATGATTCTATGTTTTTTATTTAATATTTCTAGGACTTTATTTTTCACAATTAAATACTTAATCCTCCTAGGATGTATTTTGGTCTAAGAAGCAAAGATGCTATTAAAATCTTGCCTCTCCTCTCCCAAAAGCTACCCAATATCTCAATACTACCCATTTTCAACTAATCTGGTATGTCATCTTTATTATCTACCAAATCCTTGTGTATCCTTATGTCTGTTTTGGGGCTGTTTTTTCTGCTGTTCCATCCATGTGTTTCCATAGCTGCACTGTATGGTTTTAATCATTAGTTTAGTCATTCCTTGGGTATTAATGGGGGACTGGTTCCAGGAGCCCCCAGTACTTGAAGACCCTTATATAAAGTGGTAATACAATGATTACAGTGGAAATTTCAATCCACAGTTGGCCTTTTGAGGATATGGAGGATATTTACATAGGTGCTGCTGTGCTTCATCGCTCAGTTGTGTCTGACCGTTTGTGACCTCACGGACTTGTAGCCTGCCAGGCTCCTCTGTCCATGGGGATTCTCCAGGCAAGAATACTGGAGTGGGTTGCCATGCCCTTCTCCAGAGGATCTTCCCGACTCAGGGATAGAACCCAGGTCTCCCGCATTGCAGGCAGATTCTTCACCCTCCCTCTGAGCCACCAGGGAAGCCTATGTAAGTAAGAAAGAGGAGAAAATAAACCCATACTTGCTGTTTTTATGTAAAAAAATAATAATAACAAAATTTTTACATATCAAAATACTGCGGTCTCAGACACACTAGTATTATTTCACTTGGCAATCAGCAGCTTTGTTCATATCCCTGGATTCTCTCCCAACTTTCTGTCTCTTCCATCCCCATGCCTGACTGTCCTCACTTCAATAGCACTTCGACCCTCCCCTCTTGTTGCCAAATATAGTTTCTTGAAGAAACTATACAATTAAAACTCCTTATCAACTCTCTGCTTCCCATCCCAGTTGTTAATGTGGGCTTTGCTTTCTCAAGCTCTCTCCTCGTTGCCTCTCCCTGGAAATAGTTATTTCAGCCAGAAGACTGGGACATAATCTCTCCATTTGTAAGAAGCATAAGGAAAGCAATGCTTTTAGTTCTTTGTTTTACTTCATATCCAAAATAATGTCCAATTTTCTTCATTACGATACAACCATGAAAAATTTCTTTTCCTGCTCAATTTGTTAAAGGTTTCAGTTTATATATATCTAGAGCTGTCCTATGCAATACAGTAGCCACCAAGTCACATCTGCTATTTAAAATTAATTTTGTTAAAATAAAAAAATTCAGTTCCTTAATTATATTTCAAATTCTGAACACTCACATGGTCAGTGGCTATCACACTGTGGTTGGTGATACAGTTGGAGAATATTTCCATCCCGCTAGAAAATTCTAAAGAACAGTCCTATGTAGAGAACTAAACACTGTGAGCCAGCATAAATGTGCTTCCTGAGCGTAAGTGATGAGGAGCATAAAATATGATGAAAACTGAGTCAGCTAATGGGATGGCTAGGTATGTCTCCTTTCTTTTCCTCCCTCTCCTATGTTTAATTTCCCAGAACTATCTATTTGTGTTAGTGAGGAAGACAGTCTCACAGGGTGAAAACATTCATTATTTCAAGTAGATAAGACAGCTCCTCACTTAACTTTTGGTATAAATCACATGGACACAATTACTAAGAACTTTTCTTGAAGTTAACATCTTTGTAAAGTTCTTCCTCCTTATCTGGGAGCAAGACTGTCTTATTAGAACTCCTGGGTATTTCCCTACACTTGATCATTGCCACTGCTAGATTTCAGCTTTTTATAGCCAAGTGCCATAACTCAATTATATAATCATGAAATGGCCGATATGAACATATCCTCATCTGCCCACTCCCCGATCTTCAGCCACATATATAAAAAACTAGCTAATGGTAGCAGGTGGAAGGAACACCCTTTCAAATCTGAAGACATTCTAATCACTTACCAATAAGCTGGTTTTTCTGAAGAGAAATTATCCCTGACAGTTGTTACCACTTCCTTCTTGGATTTGGCCCTATCTATAATGAATCAAAACCTTTTCCAAAGGAAGGAGGGGGTTGTGACTGAGAAGGAGCACAATGCATAACTTCCAGGGTGCAGCAATATTCTACTTCTTGACCTGGATGGTGGTTCCATGATTATTTCACCTCCCATTCTCTTGACACAAAAACTATGGTACAATGGAGAGGATCCTGGGCCATCCCTAAAGGTAACAGACTCATACGACACATAGAGCCTGAGAACTCTGGAGATCTTGAGACAGGGGGCATCTGGAGGGCTACATTTCTTCTAAAGACTTATCAGCTAGAAAAAGTCACCCAAAGGGAGCAGTCTTCTAAGAGCTCTCAGCTGCATCCGCAGAGAGACAATATTACATAAAAATAATTCAAGGTTTTCCCCCTTTTATAATTCACTGATTTTTTTTTTCTATTTCTCATATCTTCCTTTTCAAATTTCCCTTCTCACTCATCCCTCTATTTTATGAGACTTACCTCCTAATTTACTCATATATGCACCTCTGCTTCACCCTGGCAAGTCCACTTAGCTTGCTCTTGGTGTTTCCAGCTCCAAAGCACAGCTGGCACTACTGATCTTATCTTATCCCTAGATCAGGGCTGGGGAAGTCCATCTCTCTAAGCCTGCCTCCCTAAACAGAGCAGTTTTTGGTTTTTAAATTCTGCTGGTCAGATGGAGGAGGACTTGGGCTTCTATGTACAAAAGTGATAAGCCTATTCCACACTCCTTTATAAGCCAGCTGAAACTCTGGGCAGAACTATTCAATGGAAACCAGTAAGTTGGTGTTTTCTTAATAAAAATAAAAATGTTCCCAAGAATATTAATATTTTTCAACATTCACTTTAAAAAAGAAAAAAAGGATTGGCTCATTTTTTTCCTCCCCTTCCTAAATGGCTAGGGGCTTAAAATAATTCAGTGGAATTTACTGCTCATCTTTTATACTTACTCAGCTTAACTAATGTTTCAGTAAATTTTTCACAGTTGATTGCAACTCGGCATAATAGATGGATGAATTGATGATAAGAAAAGAAGTAGTCTAGCAGCATACGATCATAAACGTCATCTTTGCCCTGAAGGTTAAAGATGATAAAATGGTTGCACTTAAATTGTATAATAAATTAAAGAGCATATTTTGTGCAAATGTAATAAATTTAACTAAAAAGCTGATTAAATATTTAAATTCTATAAGAACCTAGTTTTAAATTCCAAGTTTCTATTAATGTTATTAAGATCTTAACTGTCACAAGTTTATTTTCAGTGTGCAAATGTTATCAATTAAAATTACCCCTTATTTCTATATACTTTAATAAAGTAAAACTACTGTAGGATTTTAAAATGTGACACTTGAGTTCTACAGACATATCATCAAGAAGAGTGAATTAAATTTGATTTTTGAAATAAATTTCAGATTATTTCTGAAATGGTTTCTACTGTATTAACTATTTTAAATATTTTATTTAATACAAACTTCTTAAATGCATTTAAGATCCAAAGATAGTGGGCAAGAAAGAATGTAAATAAGGTGGGTGAGGAAAGATAAATTAATGAAAAAATTGTTTAGAAAAGTCTTAGAACTAAGATAAATTATCCTGTGTCGATGTTCCTTCTCTCTATAATTTAGAATTAGCACTATTTTAGAATAAGTATTAGAGAACCAGAATCAGGCTACAAATGATGATAAATCCATCAATCAGTGATAACTGGGCTTAGGTCAAAGAATTATAATTAAAGGGCAGTAAAAGGAGTCATTGATTATATGGCAAAATATAAACAGTAGTCAGTACCTAACTTCATCTTTCAAATTTAGATATATGACCCATTTATAATTTAGCCTAGTGACAAATACTAATGAGATTTTCTGTTAGGATATTTTTTGAGGGGCAAAGAAAACTTACTACTTGTGCTTATTATTGATTTTGCAAATATTCAACCAACATTTCAGAGCAGGAAAAAGTCCAAATGAGTCTAATCTCCTTAGGATCCAGAAAATGATCATTTAAGTCTAATATACTCATAATGGCCAGAGGGGAAGTTCTAAATTACTGTGTACTAGAGAAACATGGTTTTCCTGGCATCCCAACATACCTTACTGGTTTCCACCATTGTGGGCAAGAGGCACATATTGAGTTCAGGGCGCGGAGGCCGAATATTGCTTTTCCCTCCTATTAGCTTGATATTTTCTCGACAAGGGAAATAAGGTCCAAGAGACACTAAGACATTAAAAGTGTACAATAAGAATAAATGGAAAAAATAAATCTCCACGTTTCAGTGTGCAGAAAGATTAAATGCCAACCATGTTCAAGTACTGTGCTACATGAATACATACTTGGTATATTACTGTGATGATAAGTACAATGGTTGTGCTGTAGAAATGGAACCAGAGTATGAAGAAAGTCATGGGGACTCAAAAGCACAAGTTCCTTGAGGACATCTGGAAATAAAAACACAATGTGGGCATTAAAAACTGGAGTGTGGATCTGCTATCTTCAAATTCACCAGTCCAACTGGGATAACTGACGGTAGTGTGGCAGCTAACAAGTTTTAATGAGTCTCAGACTGTCTGAGCTCTCAGCCCCAGGACAAACTGTCTGATGCTTAACCAAAAATAGATCCACAGAGTTATTAACGACAACAGGGCATCATTAAGAAACCAAAGTTTAAAACTTAAGAGAAGCACCAGGGACAAGTACAATGGAGGAAATATTTAATGCACACTGATTATGTTTCTTCATAAAATTAACCAAAGCAAGGTTTGAAATTCTTTGGATCTGCAAATCCTTAATCAAATCCTTTGAAGTAACCTTCTCTTCTTGATGGAGCAGTACAGGCCAGTAATTCTACAGAACATCAGGTGACCTGCCATGATTAACTGCTCATATATATCTACCGTTTTGAGAAACTGTAAACAAATAGCTACAGTCTCTAAAGATGACTTAAGTAGCTTATAAGACAGTAAAAAAATGCAGTATGAATTTAAACCAAGGGTTTCCTTTAATAGATATAAATTATCATTTTATTATAAATATGCAATTAATAAAAAGCTAAAATACTCAGGAGTCCAAGAACTACTACTACTAGGAAGTATCTTTAGGCAAAAAGACTCACTGAAATAATCACCCCAACTCTTTACAATGTCAGTTCTAATCTGTAAACATCTGCATGATTCTACACTGTTTATATAGATCGGAAGATTTCAGAGCTGGAAGAGATCTAACCTTAGGTCAGCATGCCCAGATATATGAAGTGACCTGGCCTATGATGACATAGTTAATTACTGATATGTTAAGAAACAGAATTCTGTTTTCCTAAGAGTCTGCTGGCCAGTCTAAGTCACTCATAAAAAGTACCAATGTCTTCCAAACACTACAGAACTAACATTACATCTTATATACACACACATACACACACAGGAGCCCATAAAAATGTTCTTCCATTAGGCTTTTACACAGGTTTATTTTCCAGGTAACTTACCTATACAGGCATTTCTAAGTTCTGGAGGGCTATAGGAATTAAGAAGAGTTAACAGTTTATGGGCAAATTCAATTCGCTCCTGCCACTGGATTAATGCTTGCTTCACGTCTGCAAACACAAAAGCATACGTAAACATGCCATCTGAAGTCAAACTTCTTCACAATTATTTTCTGTTGTAAACTACAGAATGCTAACACTAAAACATTCAAATTTATTACATAAACATCTTTAGTGAAAGCTAAGTGATTATTTTTATAAGACAGCTACTATTGTTAAACTTGCTAGATTTCTTAAAATACATATTTTAGTGATTGTTATGTCCCATTTTCTCGAAATTCACATACATTTCCAAGTTTACATGATTTTACAGGGACACAAGAGATAACTGTTTTATAGTTATTTCTCTTGAAAATAAATGATCTAATCTAAGCCATGGAAGTTTCCAGCTGGAGAACCTTCACAAATACTCATGTTGTTACCATGCCTGGAAACATTTTCCAGTCTCCTAAATCTTTTTTTTAAAATATTTTATTGGAGGATAATTGCTTTACAATATTGTGCTGGTTCCTGCCATACATCAACATGAATCAGCCACTAGCATGCTTGCTTATTTTTTAGGCACGAATAAAGAAAATAAACAAGAACATTCCAGCTTTACATCTGGAGGTCACACACATTTTCCTAATGGTTAGCTAACATCAGCCTTGTAAAGACAAATTCTCTGAAGCATGTGGTTTAAAAAGTCTTATTTCACTCTTTAATTGTTAAACTAATAAAAAAAAGTAGGATTAAGCAAACCTTTTCTCTGAAGATATGGGCGTGTAGACTTCAAAACTGAAAGGAATATTGACAGAAGTTCTACTAAGTCTCCAGTCACATGGCAAGCTGTGGCTTCATGATACATCATGTGCAGTGTGTTGAAAGACTACAAGTGATTAAAAAAAATGAAAAACTTCATTCCACTTTTACTTTATGGAGCCATAAAATAGTACCACCCATCCTCTATGACATGTTTTCAGACTCAGACTATGAGTGTACCTATGTGCACAAAGCAAATGTATCTGCTTTCTACCTACAAGTCAAAGTTCCCCATTCAGCTCTTTAAAGCACAGAACAATCCTCACTCTCAGAGTCTGATATTTTGTGTTTACATTTTACTTTGAACAAATAATTTATTTAATTAGATTTCTACGGGGGGCGGGGGGTGGTTTACTGTTCGCTCTAAGTACACATTTCTAAGACTGCAAGTTTCAAAGATTACAAAGCAGCAGTAACAACAGGAAGACTAGGGAGAATAGGCTACTGCTTTAACTAACTTTCAAGAGTTTCTATGAAAGACAATGGTGAAACTGCTGTCAGTCATAGGAGGTCTAAAACAGTAGCAGTAAAATGGTAGGTTTAAAAGAGGTAAAAGAACTCCAAAGGTAAAATTCCTTTGATCATATTGGCTTGTTAAATCTTTCGATTCCTTTAACTGTACTAGCTAATGAAACCCTTGGTTTCTATTTCATTGTACACCAATGCATCATCTTCCTAATCTTATCAAATCGGTTCCCCATAGCCTATACACTACTCGCAATTCACAGCTGAAAATTCATAACCTAGAATCTGTAACAGTACATAATTTGAACAATGTACTCATGTGACATTTAATGTGTTAGTTGTGAGGACAGAAACCATGACAATCTTGTTCACTGCTATATCCCCCGTGCCAAGCACAATGCCTGACAGAGTAGACATTCAAACAGCTGTTGAAGAATTAAGTTCCCATTACTCTTCTTCACATACTTTTGTTTTAGCGAGACAGACTTTGCTCTTGTTGAATACAACCAATACTTTCTTACCTTTGTGTTTATTAAATCATTTATGTTAATCCTTTTCTATTTTGTCTCTGCAGGTTCAGATTCTTACAGTACAATTTCATATACTGTATCCTTATTCTATAATACCATCAACTGAAAAAACTATCCTACCTCTTAATTGTCACAGTGCCCTTGGTATGTACTCTTTAACCTTATCTCCATTATTAGACTAAAGGGTACGATGCACCTCTGTGGACTTAAAATCATCTTAAGAGTTGTGGATGTTCAGTAATTATAGGAAGAATGAACAGTGGATTTTTAACCACCTATAGATCAACTCTGGGATTTCTTTGGAAGGAATGATGCTAAAGCTGAAGCTCCAGTACTTTGGCCACCTCATGCGAAGAGTTGACTCATTGGAAAACACCCTGATGTTGGGAGGGACTGGGGGCAGGAGGAGAAGGGGACGACAGAAGATGAGATCGCATCACGGACTCGATGGACGTGAGTCTGAGTGAACTCCAGGAGATGGTGATGGACAGGGAGGCCTGGTGTGCTGCGATTCATGGGGTCGCAGAGTCGGACACGACTAAGCGACTGAACTGAAGTGAACTGATAGCAGCCTCACTAGCTTCCTCTAATGAGGAACGCAAATAAGCACACTCTTGAGAAACTGTGTGTCAATTAAATCCTACAAATTTCATTCATTTCTAGTCCTACAAATGAAATGAATGTATGTAATTGTTATGGAAAAAGAAAACAGCAAGCTTAGTACCATGATGTAGTTATTTTTAGAATATAAATTAGCATTTACTGATTTGCATATTTAAAATCCAGACACCTATAAAACAACCTATAATAAACTCTAAATATACACAAAAAACGTTTTGGTGAGAACATTAAATTGGAATAAATCTACAGTGAAACACAATAAAGCATTTACCTCAGTCATCAGGATTAACCCTCGATTAAATACAACAAGAAGTCTGTCTTCATCAGATTCTAATAGTATTCTGAAGGCACTAGAAAAATATATAAAGTCCAGTTTGAGAACTCTGAATCAGAACAGAACACTTACATGGAGGAAAAAAAAAGAATAAGTAAACTGTCATTTTTGTTCTCTACTTTCTTACCTAGAAAAAAGACAGCTACATCTAGTCCTTAGTAATTTAATAAAAAGATAATATTTAAAAAGAAATCCTCAATGCAACCTGGGGGGGGACCCCAAAACTTCTGTTGGTGCTGAAAATGATCTACATAATAATCACCCCTAAGTAGGTTCATTACTATTAACAGACTTTCACTATTAGTACTGGAAACTGCTATTATATAGTACAGTCAGAAATTCTACTTTAGTGAGATGTTTTTCTTTCTTTTTTAAAAACAATAATCAGGAAAACTCCAAATTTTCTTTTGAAAATGAGCTTTTAAGTAGCAAATCTTGGGAAAACAATGTTTCAAAATTAATGCTAAAATTTTGAAAGTTTCTTTAAAGAGTCTTGGCAAAAGCAGTTAATTTGATCTCATGTACTAACAAAGATTCAAACTTTAAAGTTTTCTGAAGAAGATAACCTCATCTATTGTGGGTTGATTACCTTAAGATTCTACAGTGTTCAAGAGAGTACTGCCAAAAAAATGTGTGTCTAATAAAAGACGTCAGTCCCAAGTCTCAGATGCAATACACAGAAAAGAAGTTAATATAGACTTTATTTCTACAGTTAAAGGGAATTTGTAGCAGTTCCTTTATAGCTATTCAGTATAATTTCTGAGCTCTGAACAATTAACTGTAAAGATGATGTTTTGTTATTTTGGCTAATTCCTATAGTTAAAAAAGATAGATCTGGGCTAAATAAAAGAAAAGTATCTTAACAGTGAAATTTATTCAGAGATGGAGTAAGCTATCTAGAGGCCTCTAGAACTGAACTGTCCAAGCGTAAGTTAGGATGAACTGCCAAGAGAGAAGGATTCAAGCTTTAGGTGGAAGATCATACATTAAGGTTCCTTCTAACCCTAATGATTCTGATAAAACACACAGAGACAATCCAAATCAAAATAAAAACTATTCAAAAGCAGCCAGCTAACTCTCAAAATACAAAGTCTGCCTAAGTGTCAAGAGGTTTAAATGCTTTCCCAATAACCTTAAAGAACTGGTAAACTTTCACTTATAAACAATTTAAATTATTTCTCTTTAAGTGTCAAAATGATGTTCCCTTACTTTGAAAAACAAAAAAACATCAAAAAATATCTTTTTACCTTATTAAAGTAGTCCAGCAGGAGCGGCCATCTAAGCAACGTAAGTAACAACTTATGGTTGTTTTCTTAAACTGTTTAATATCTTCTAATTCTTCTTCTCTCATATCTGGCCTCTGAGCTATGAACAGTTGCATCAGGTTAAATAGTTCTTCTACTGCCTGAAAAGGGTAAAAAGCATAGTGATGACCTTTTAGCCCTATAACATTTTACAGTATCTGTTTCTCATTTGTAAGTGTTGTGCTCATTTAGCTAGCTCTTAAAATTATACAAATTAACTTAAATTGCAGTGGCATTCATAAACAATTAAAAAATTAGCAATGGATTCTATTTTAAAAATTTAATATATTACTCACTGGAAGAAAATTATCTTAAAATAGAATTTCAAGATTAAAAACTACAAGTAAATACAGTTCAACTTTAGTCCTAAAACTATTTAAATTACTAGTTTTGCAATGTCAAATGTATGTTCCAGAGACGCAATGCCAATCTTTTGTCCCTTTTAAATGAGAAATTATTACTTTGTCACAAAGATTTCACACACCTCAATTACACCTGAATACTGTTTTTTAGAAACTCTTTGTGGCAATATTTAGAGTGATCTTTCCAGACTGACAGATGATCCAGTTCAAGTCACCTGATGATGAAACACTTTTGGTACTTAATATATTCACTTTCTTTATTACAGGCATTCTAACTTTCTTGACAAAAAATTAGGTTATTCTTTCTGGGTGAGAAAAACAATTCACTATATTATGTCTAAAGGACAATTAAGGTCCTTCATTCCTTCAACAGGAAAAAAGTACAGCACCCAATTCAAGGATGCCAATATTTAAAATACCATTTACTACAGTCATTTGATTGAGCTTTTAAGTAAATCTTGAAAAAGTTCCTTCTTCTACACTCCCATCACCTCCCATTTAGCAAAGAATTTCTCCTATTAGCAGTTTACGGCCTTTGGGTTGACAACAGCTTGAAAAAGGGTTCTGACCTCCTTCCCAGATTTATACCCTCTTGGTGTAAACTTGAGTTTACAACAAAGAGTAAGAAGCAATAATGGAAAGAAATATCCAAGAATGACAGCCTAACATGGAGAGAGGAAACTTTAATATAAAACCTATAGTCTGGAAAGAAAAAGGAATAAGACTTAGATGGTATATATTTGTATTCTGACAGGCCCACCTCTTAACCATTTCATTCACTTGAATGTAATGTGAACAAGTGAATGGGCTTCCCTGGTGGCTCAGATGATAACGAATCTGCCTGCAATGCAGGAGACCTGGGTTTGATCCCTGGATCGGGAAGATCCCCTGGAGAAGGGAATGGCAATCCACTCTAGTGTTCTTGCCTGGAGAATTGTCCATGAGGTTGCAAAGAGCCAGACACAACTGAGCAACCCAGCAAGCAAACGTGAACAAAGAAACCAAAAAACAAAAAACCCTAGGGAACATTTTCAGCTAAGAAAATATTGTCTAGCTCACAGCTTAGCAAAGCATGTACATCTTGATAATAAATATCTAAATAGTAAATACTCTCTTCCTTAAAACTATACCACAAAGCTGAATTTTCTGATTAGGTATATTTAAAAGACTCATTAACAAAACCACAAATTAACATAGATAAGTTCCATTAGAGAGAAAATTTCAATCAT
Organism: Oryx dammah; assembly: GCF_014754425.2. Lineage (NCBI taxonomy): Eukaryota > Metazoa > Chordata > Mammalia > Artiodactyla > Bovidae > Oryx > Oryx dammah. The sequence goes on from NW_024070209.1 coordinate 59,085,429, forward strand.
CAAACTAAAAAAAATGATCTATACACTTATCAGTTTTTTCCCCACTTATCAATTTTATAACAACATCTTACAAATATAGTCAAGGAAACAATACACCTTTAAGAACAGTTAATTAGACTATACTCCCATATTTTGTCACTACACCCCGGAAGGGGAAAAACAGGCATTTCCAATTAATTTGAGGATACAGATACAAGAGTGGTCGTTCTACTCACTCCAGGGTATTGGCTGGCATGTGGTGTAAGATTCTTAAAGGCCCACTGGATGTTCTGGTGAGAAGCCAGCTGTCGTGTAAACGCAGGAGACTGCTCACAGCAGAGCCTCAGAATGCCATAGTAGGCAGGCAGCATCCCGCGGTTGAAAAGCACCACATCCTGATCATCGTGGTCGGCAAGGATGTAATTGAAGGCAATGTTCTTGGTTACCACTGGGTTCTGAACAATAAGGCGGATATTCTCTGGACAGTCAGCACACACATTGTACCAAAACGAAAGCAAAGCCTGTTTATTGTGATTTGTAGCTATTGCTGGCTCAGAAAGTTTAGGCTGGAAAAGGTTCCACAAATCCATGAAATATGTGGAAAACATCAGCTTCTCAGTTTTGGAAATTAAACAGTAAGTCATAAAGCTAAAATAGGGCACTAGCTTTGTAGTGCCATGAACAGCAGCATCAACATAAAGTTTGGCTCTTGAGAGCAAACCAAGGAGCACGTTGTAGACCTGGTGTAGGACTACTGTTGTGTCTGGACTGAGTGGAAGGTCACGGGTTGGGATGTGCAAAGACCTTGTTGACCGGAACATCTGGCGGAATGAATTGCTTGGTATAAGGGACACCAGAAGATAAGCTGCAGCTATAAAATGTAAAACAAAACTGTCAGATGTTTGTAAGATATGAAATAGACTGAAGAGCAGTCATTAAACACAAAACCACTCTTCCCTGTAAAAATCAAAATGAATAAAAATTAAAGAGACATGAACATCTCTTTTAATATCTTTCTGCTCTACCACTCGTACCAGAGAAAGATTCCCAAGGAATGACAAAACCAGACGCCTTCCATTCTGTCACTACTATTTTTAAGTGGTGACAACAACTGCAGTAACTACTAGAAAGTTTTAAACCTCTTTTGTTTAGCTTTCCCAAGATACAGAATTTTCCCATTTGTTTTATCATTTTATTTCTTCTCAGGGAATAACACAGTTTAACAGGAAGAACACAGCATTTGGGGCCAGAAGACCTATGCTGTCTGACAGGGTCAAATCTTTAATTTAAGGCCTTAGTTTTCTTCTTCCTTATCAATTACTACAAAATAGTATTATTTTGTAGATAACGGTAAACTTACATTATAAAAATAGAATGAGATTTATCTAAAAGAATTTTGTAGTATAAAGATTATATATACATATGCCAATTAGAGAACACCATCTTTGGAAAATCTTTAGAAGTCTTCTAGGCTAACCCTGCATGCAAAGAAAAGAATCCCTTCCTTCAACATAACTGAAAAATGTTATTAAGCCTATGGTATAATTCTGAGAGGATGACTCATTAGTTGAGTCCATCTGTAAAAGTAGTATGAGCTAGGTACTTTATAAATATTATCTTATTAAATCCACACAATCATTCTGGACCTAAGTGATGATACACTGGAAAATTTGAATCTTGGAGAAGCAAAGACCAAGATCACACAGATAAAAAGAGGGGGGCCCAGATTTTGACCTTGAGAAATGATGATGATGATGACAATGATAATGGTAACAAAAACAAGAACTGCTAAAATTTATCAAATTCTTAAATTTAACAACACAGCTTTATGTACTTGGTATTACTTTTATTATCTCCACTTTTACTCAGACTTAAAATATTAAGACAACCCAATTTTACACAGTATGGCAGAAATGGAATTCAAACACTGATTGTCAGACTCATGAGTTTATCTTACCAACATTCAATACAGAACCTTCTCAAGGCATCTAACAGCTTAGCACAGCCCTTTTCAATACACCTACTAATTCTGTCTTCCACTATTCTACCTATAACTTGATAACTTCCTTTGTACTGCCAAAGCAAATGATGTTAAGGTTTCTAAATTAACTGTATACTCTTTTACAGATTTACTTCAAATTAGACTTTTGCGCAACACTCCATTTTCTATATATTTATCAACTAACTATACACTGCTCTGGTTAGTCTGTTTCAGTTAGGCTCAATTTGGTATATATTTCAAATATAAAAACTTGGCATGTAGGTGTCATCTTGAATAATTCTGTATAAAACTGCAATTGAGAAAAAAATTTTTGATTAAAGAAATTATTCAGTTTAAGTTAAATTTTTAACCCAATATTTTATTGTGAAAAAAAATCTCAAATACCCTGAAAGGTTGAAAACACTCTACCAAATAAATGACCCATGGACCCACCACATAAATTCTATAATTAACATTTTGTTTTATCAGATACTTAACCATCTACTTATTTCTATAAAAGTTCCATGCTTTTAAATTAAAAGGTAAGTTCTGCTAGAGAGAAAACACAAAAGGTCAGTATGAAAGAACAGACCATCTTTCTAAAAACTGCCTTGCTAGAATATAACTTAAGAACTCCCAGTTCTAGAGAACTTATAATAAAACTTCCATTTCCATGAGGTAACTCAACTATTCTAGGGCACCTATCATGTCTCCATTTTTCTTTTCTCTAAACATTTTAAACAGTTATTCTTTACAATTTTGTAGGATTTACAAGTATTTCTCTGTGCTAAACTGCATTTTAGAAGGATAATATTAACTTACAAAGTCACTGCAATGTATAAAATGCTTTCTTCAGCACTATTATGTATGTTAGGTGTACCAACTAGGTAAAAAGCTTTTCCTTCCCCTTTTTTTTTGGGTGGGGGGGGAGGAAAGGCGGTTCAACATAGGTTTTTAATTGTTTTATGGTCCGGAGTCAGGACATAAACACCAACGAGCATATGTGTCCACTCTTACAAATATCCCATTACTGTGGTGTTGCCTAAACTGACAGGAAAAAAAAGCCTACGAGCAGAGCACCACTGCCAATCCATGTGTGCCCATGACTGACACACGTTCTCCCACTTCCTCTGTGACATTATTACTACAGCACACTTGTAGTGTTCCAACACTGGCACACTACTATCAACTCAATCCCATACTTTCGATTTTAATGGTTTTGTCCTAATGTTCTTCTGCTTCTAAGATCTCATTTAGGATACACCAGATTCAGATGTCATGTTTCCTTAACCTCCTCTTGACTGTGACACTTTGTCAGACTTTCTTTTGAAGAACACAGTAGTTTTGAGTAGTGGTCCAGTATTCTTGTAGAATGTTCCTCAAATGAGTTTATGTGATGTCTATTGTGAGTAGACTCAGGTTATAGGATATGGGGAGGAAAACCACATTATGAAGTGCTCCTTGTATCTCATTATACCAAGGGCACATGCTATCAGTATGACTTATCAGTGACGCTTTTAACCTTAATTACCTGCCAGAGTTAATGTTTGTCAAGTTTTTTCACTTAAAAAGTTATTTTCTCTATCCCTAATACTCTGTTCTTTGAAAGCAAGACACTAAAGCTGATACTCAAAGGTTATGAAATTACACTCCACCTTTGGAGGGGAAAGATACAAAAATGATTTGGAATTCTTCTGTATAGGGGATGTGCCTCCTCATTTATTTGTTTATTCAATCATTTATTTGTATTAGCATGGACTCATGGACATTTATTTTATACTTTGGATTACGATTCAGTGCTATGTTAATTATTTTTCGACCTAAATTGCTGGGAGATCTTCAGGTTGGTTCTATGTCCCTTCAACATAGCCTCATCATTGTTTTTGGACCACTTCATTACTTTCTGGTTCCACAAGATGCTCCAGACTCATCTTGTTTATTCCCTGCCCCAGTCCTATAATCAGCCATTTCTCCCAGGAACTGTGATTCATTTTACTAGAAATGTTATTCAAAAACATGGATCTGGGTATTCAATGTGCTTGCTGCTATCAGAGTGTCACTCATTGTTTGAGCTCTCAACAGAAAACTAGGTAATACAATTTTAATGACTAAATTGAATGATTAAAGAATTTTTAAGAATGAACCACTTGATTTTTATTTAATACTATCAAAATAAAACACTCTGTGTGTATTTATGAGCAGTTTCCTATTATGTGAAATATCTATTTTTGCTATTTGTCCATCTATCTTCCAAGATCTTTGCTTATTCCCTTCTGGCCTGGATACAATAAAGATAGTCATCATTTAACTCCCATAACTTTAGAGAATATTTTCTCTCAGCTTGTACTGTTTTTATTGCTACTTTTACTCTTAGCCTTTTCAAGTTATTTTTAAGACAAGATTTTCTGATCCTTTACTCTCTTCACTAACGCTGATCATGCTTTTGTGGCTCTACCAAAAAAGGAAACAAAAATGATAGTAGTGGTGGTGATGTCACCCAAGAAAAGACAGTTTCCTATACTTAAAAGAAAATTACAGATATTTGTAAAATATTGTCATAGGTTTTCAATACTAATAAAACTTTGGCCTTTAAAACTATCTCAAAAATAAACAAACTGTATCTCTAAGAGTCTTTTTGCATTATATACAATGAGCATACTGTAATCACCTTAAAAACAAAACTTGGAACAACAAATGGTTTGTTAAATTCTTAATATTTGACTTACAAGTTCTGACTCTAGGATAATTGTGAGCCAAAAGAAACCGCTCAACCCAGTTTTCCATATTCTGTAGAACCCAGCTGTGTGCCAGTTTGTTTCGGGGTGTCTGCACTGCCAACCAATCCAGACACTGAGAAGGATTGTATTCAATCACCTACAAGTAAAATGACAAGAACAGAATATAAGTCTAAGTGAATGAGCAGTTACTCTTTCAAACTTACTTTTGGTATATACCTTAGACACTTTAAAGCTAAAATAGTTTCCTGAAAACTAGAATCTGAAAGAAGTTTCACATTCATGTTTTTTTTCCTCCCATTTTTAAAGCAATTTATTTTTATTAACAGGAATATGTTCGAAGAGTATTTCTCAATAGTTTACAAAATCAAATTATATTAACCAAGGATTCTAGCAAAGGACCAATAAGAGAAACCCAATGACTTTTAGGTCTTAAGTTTACAAACTTATTTAAAAGTGTTTTCAGGGCTTTCTTGGTGGTACAGTGGATGGGAGTCTGCCTGACAGTGCAGATGACATGGGTTCAATCCCTGGTCGGGGAAGATCACACATGCCACAGAGCAACTAAGCCTTTGCAGCACAACTATGACACTTTGTGCTCTAGAGCCTGGGAGCTGCAACTGCTGAGCTCACATGTTGCAACTACCAAAGTCCAGATGTTCTAGAGCCTATGCTCAGCAACAAGAGAAGGCACTGCAATGAGAAGCCCTCACACCACAACTAGAGAGTAGCCCCTGCTTGCCACAACTAGAGAAAAGCCTGTGCAGCAATAAGAACCCAGCATAGACAAAAATAAATAAAATTAAAATTTTTTAAAAGTATACATTAAAGTGCTTTAATTCCCTGAAGTTTCCATCTTTACTTTTCTTATTGTTTGACCAATCTGCTACTGTAATTGAAAATGAAAACTAGCTCAGTATACTGCTGGAAAGATTTTTTTCCTGGAAACAGGAAATCTAAGAATCTAGAGCAAAGGTTGGAAAATTATGGATCGCAGGACAAATTCTGTGGTTTGCTTGTTTTTGAGTTTGTATTGGAACACAGCCATGCCCACTCATTTATATTTTGTCTATGGCTGATTTTATGGTAAAACAGCAGTTCAGTGGTTGACAGAGACCATATGGCCCACAAAACCTAAAATATTTACTATCTGGCCTATCAAGAGAAAAAGTCCACCTAGCCCCTGGTCCAGCGAGTGGGCCTTTGCAACACTCAGTAAGAAACTGTAACCTCAGCAGTAATTCTGGAAGAAAGGTAGTGGTTGGTGCTTCCTCTGTACTTTCTATCAACTACTGAAAGCAGCTAGTTTTTATTTCTAGGGCTTCTACCACTTCATGGCATCTTTGAGAGTAGGGGAATGAGAACCTCATATGGACTAAAGGTTGTTTACGATTCTACAAGAAAGTCTTTAAACATCTGAGATACCAACTAGTCAGGAACTCTTCTTCCTCTAGATCTTCTGTCTAAAGCATCTTTTCTTCTCTTGACCTGTGACTTACTAAAACCATTTTGAGTTTCCCAAGCAAGAAGAAACTAGTACTTAAAATGGGAGTGATTGTGTTAGAAAAATAAATACTAGAACATCTACAAGACTTACCTCCCATATCCTCTGCAGAATGTAAGATGCAAAGGGAGGCATTCCTGGAGGTCCACCAGCAAACTCCATTAGCATAGTCAACAATTTAAAGAAAGGATTGGCTGCCTATAAGACACATACATGACTGCATATTTAGAGATGGTGAATCAATTACTTTCACTAGAAAACAAATGTAACTCCTTTACAGATCACATTTAAATGTGATATATTAGTTTATAGAGATTAGTACTCATACATATGAACCTGAACTATCATAAAGCAGCAGGATGAGCTCAGGATACAGTGCCAACTGCATGGGAGGCACATGTAACAGAAAACGCAGTTTTCTGGATGTCAATTTAGGGGGAAAAAGAAACTCTAGTTAATGAGACAACCATGTTGATAGAAAATTTTAGATTAAAAGTTTCCTGTAGCAACTTTTGCTCGCTGAGGTAGAATTCCTATTAATATTTGAAATGTATTCTCAAAGTAGCTATAACATTTACATTTTGAAAAAAATACATACTTATCCACCTAAGCAGAATTTTAGTTTAGTTCACTTTCTTACAAGGCACAATATGATATATGCTTCAAACCAAACAACTTTAAAGCTTAGTACCTAGGTGACACACTGATATGTTAGAATTATATGTTAATTTAACTGGGAAAATGACATTTGTGATAAGATATGAAGAGGTAATTCAATTTATTCAAGTTATATAGTTTAAAATAGGTTACTATATTACAGGGGAAGCCTTGATAGACTTTTCCTCAAGAACAGTTAGAAAGGTTCATCTGAAAGCATGGTCAGTGCTCACAGTAATTTGAAAAACATGAATTAACAAATGTCTACATACCTCAGGAGTCAATTTTGCTATTGATGTGAAAAGCATAGATACAATCTAAAACAAAAAAAAGAGGGGGGTGGAGAATTTCAGAATATTCTTCCAAAAATTACCAAAAAACTTTGACTGTTTCTCAGTACTTACATGTTCTGCAAGTCGATTATTGTATCGACAAAGGCTGAAAATCAGATTACAAGTCTGTCTTATATTGATGCCATCGCGAATATGTTGAAACAAGAAGGGAAATCCCTGTCAAAAGCAAAAGTTGTTCGTTTAAGAACTGTTTTGTTATTCTGGGGATTATCAACTGGTCTAAATATTAAGAAAGTATTACCTTTCCTCCTGTTAATGCCGCCATGTCAGTCTGTGACAATGTCAAATGCCTGAAAGAAAACATTAGTGGAAATAAGTTTTTCTTTCCTCTCTACTAATTTAGAGCCATTTGAGTCATGATACATAACAACATTGTTGATTCAGTTACAAGTATACCAAGACACCATCATAAAATGGTTTTTGAACTTTCTGCTAGCTAGATTTGTTCATTAGACACCTTTTGGACAATTTTTCAAAATTCCAAGATTTATATATAGAAGTCCAAATCTATTTTATTTCTATTTAATTAACTCAATATGTTCGTGCACTAGGATGGATTTAATTTAGAGAGCTTTTCTGACATGAGGATCTTTAAAACAAAGCAAACTTTGAAGAAATAAAGAATTTCACTTTCAAGTTTAAAATTACTGCATATTTCTTCAACTCAGTAAATAAAATTTCAAACACATGCAAAAATAGTGTAAGCATCCCAACAGTCAAATTACCAACTCATGGTCAGTGTTGTTTTATTTGTACCTCCTACTTAATCAATTTGAACTATTCTGAAACAACTCAGATATTGTTATCACTGAGCCCATAAATCAATATATATCTCAAACATAAACTTCAAAAATGTAACACTACTATTATTCACACCTAAATTAAAATTCCTTATTATCATACAAGATCCAGTCAATGTACAATTTCCTCAAGTTTCTAATAAAAAAAGTTATAATCTGTTTGAATCAGGATACAAATAAAGTCCTCTGTTGCCACTGGTTGAAATGTCTTTTAAATCTCTTTTAGACAACTGGTTTCCCCTCCGATTTTGTCTTTATCTTGTAATTTAATCTGCTGAAAAGTAGGTGATTTGTCGTGTAGAATTTCCCACATTTCCATCTTACTGATTATATCCTCACTGTGTTGTTTTAACATATTCCTCTGTCCCCATATTTCCTGTAAACTGGTAATTAAACCCAGAAACTTGATCAGATCTAGGTTTGACTTTTTAATTAAGAATACCTTGTAAGCAGTGGTAAGAACTTTCATCACGAGGCACAGTGAAAAGTTGTCCCTCTTTTTCTAATGTTTTCAGCCCACAACGATCATTTCCTAGATCCATTATTTCATTTGGGATGCAAAATACTAGTATCCCAATTCCAGCACTACCTGGTCATTTATTAGCTCAAATACCTCTATGACGACGAGCATGTCTCATTTACAATCTGGTTGCCATGAAGTATAATTCTTGCAGGTAAGATAAACACTTGATACTGTTCCTTTATTAATATGCTTTCGAAATTATCATTTGGTTTCTGAATATAGTCCAAAGGTTAGCAATAATTTTTAAAATTTTGCTTTTAGGTATCATTATGAACTCATGGATGTAAACATCCGTGACATGTTTTAGTCCACTTGTAGTTTACTTCTTGTTATTACTGATGTTCAAGTTGTCCAGTCTGTGACCAGTAGATACTTCAAGTTGACTCTTGAGACCTTTTAACACGACCCCAGCAGTCTTTGATAGCCTCCCTGCTTTCCAAAATGACAAAATGTTCAAGGCTTCCCATTCATTTCTTGCCCAAAACCTGGAACTGGCCATTTTCCTAAGGAACCTTGATTTTTTTTTTCAGTGGTAAATGATATCTAGATGCCAGTGGCACTCATTGATTTTGGGTTGGACAGAGTTTCTAGATGTTTTCAGAAAATGGAGATACATAATACATTTTTTGTTTGCTTAAGACAAAATATACCATGAACTCTACTGATATTGCCAAATTCAAATTTAGTGTTAAAGAAGATAAATAAACATTCTACAATTTTATATTGATATTTCTCCTTTCTTTTTCTGAAAATCTTGGTTTCTAATGATGTTAACAATTATCTATTTACTTTATTCTATAACATAGTTTCAGAATAATAATTCTAATTATATTAATACTAACAATATAATTAGCAAAACACTTTAAGGTAATTTTACAATTTTTGTCTTTCAAGTACATACCACTAAAAATTACAGTTAAATCAATGTGTTCTAAAGTCACTTTAATTAATTCTTCTCCAATGTTTATGTCACCAACTCAATATACAGTTAGTCTCATTTATTTCAGTCTGCTTTTGATTTTTAGGGACTGCATTTTATTAAGTTTGTAATTATATAAAACATTTACATGATTCCAAAAATAAATCTAAAAAACAAAACAACATACTACATTCAAAGAAGTCAAACTTCCATTCCTGTCCCCTCCAGTCTGTTTTCTCCTCCCCCCAACCACTGGAAACTTGTTTTTAAAGTTTATTTTTAAAAACTTAGTCTTCAATTAAAAAAAAAAAAACCTCAATTCTTGTCATTTGCAGTACTTATGCTCTATACGGAGATGCAAACAATGAATGAGTGAACACCAAATCATTGCTTACAGGGAAAACACACAGTTTGTTCCTGTGAACCTCGGGGTCATAACATTTTCATTGATAAATCAATATGTTACCTTGTTTCGTATGTGTGCTTCTGTTTCAAGACACCTGATTTAATGTTGACCATTAGCACATTCTTGAACTTTGGAACAAACTAGATAGCACTTGGCACTATGCTTAGGACCATTTTTAAACAGCCAAATGACCAAACAAAGAGCATAAATGTGAAAAATGTGGCACATACTGCAAAAAAGTTTGTTTACAATATGAGAACTGAAACAAGAAGGCATAGTGTCACAACATCTGACCTCAGCTGGGGAAGTGTGTTGTCACATCAACTCCAAATTTTTGGTACATTCTGTAATCCACAAATGAATATAAAACTTCACAAGTATTGATTTGGGGATTACACATAAATTTTAGTTAAGTAGGCAAATTTGCAAATTGGAGATCCATGTATAATGAGGCTTGGTTGTGTGTGCACACACGCACAAATGAACACACGCGCGCGCGCGCGCACACACACACACACACACACACACACACACACACATTCACGCATTTTCTCTCTCTCAGCCTCCCCTGTCTTAAAAAGTAGCATACTACAGGGAATTTTTTGGCAGTCCAATGGTTAGGACTCGGGGATCCTGCAAGCCAAACCATGCGGCCCAAAAGAAAAAAAATAGTATTCTATATATACTTTTGTCCACCTTCATTTTTTTCACCTTAGTAATATCTATCCTGAAGATCTCTTCATGGTAATATACAGATTCCATATTCTTCTTTTTTCTGCAATGGAGTACTCTTATAGAGGGGATGCTGTTTCTTCAACTAGTCCCATCTTTGTGGACATTTTCAGTCTTTTGCTGTTTATAAACACTGCTTCAATAAATATACATCTTTCTGTATTTTGGGAACAGAATCCCAGAAGTGGGGTTGCTAGGTTAAAAGATGAATGCACATATAATTTTGCTAGATATTTTACTGTATATTTCTTCAATGTATATTTCTAACATGACTCAGAGGCAAGGTAAAAGTTTGGTACAAAGGACTGAAATACTTATGCTACAAGAGTTGATGAATCATGTTATTATTTTAAAAAAATTAAGTAACAAAAGCCACTGAATTAAGAATGATAAAACAATTATCTTTAAAAAGAATAAAACCAAACATGCTTTAAGCATTTTGAATGTTGAAACATTTCACCTTTCTGAGCGAGACTGTTCAACCAAAAGAGCAACTAAAGCTATCATTTTTTCAAGGGCAGCTGGCCTGTATTTCTCTTCTGCCAGAGAGAGTATATCTTCTTCCTCCTCCTCCTCTTCTCCTTCTTCCTCTGACAACACTTCAACTTGAGGCTAGAACATAAACACAATTCATTTTTAATATATTCGCTTTTTAACATTAGGTTGACAGCAAATAGCTTCATTATTTTATACAACAATGCAGGGTAGATGGTGCCAGGAATATGTATCATGAAAAATAACACTCAAAGGCCTAACCCTAACTTTAAAAGTCTAAATGACACTCAGGACAATTTTAGATTTAACAGGCAGAGCTGTAAAGAACAATAATTCCCAATACTGTGAGTATTTACCTTACCTAAAGAGATAAATTCTTTAATAATAACTTTTTCTTATAGGTAAGTTCTGTGGAAGATAAATCAGGATCAAAGTTCATATGAATATGATAAAAAAGTATTTAATAAAAATGTCAGTCACACAAATAAAGGAATCTATATTTGCAATTTTCAGAAAATCCAAACAGTAGGTATGTCAAAGAGATATTCATCAGAAGTTTGAAATGCAATACTGAACAAGTAACCACCTAGGCTAGAATTGGATAACAACAGTATATATCTGGAGAACCATGACCGCATAGCGGCTAATAGTTTTGTTCAGGAGTCTAATCAAGGATCAAATGCTAACTCACTGTTATCTAAAATAAGTTAACTTCTTTATGCCTCAAGTTCCCCGTCTGTAAAATGGAGATAACAATAGTACTTACCTCTTAGGGTTGCAACAAGAATTTAATAAGATAGAACATATAGAGCATTCAATCGAATATGGTCATTACAAACAACATACAATTGATGAAATACTTTCAATATCATGAATAGACTAGCTACCTGAATTTTTGGAAGACTTACAAATTTAATACAGCAAAGGGCTTTAAAAATGTGGTCAGAAAAAACGTTCACCAAAACACAATATGCTGACAGGAAACTAAAGCAGGTGATGGTCATTTTGCTAAACTTATTGGTTTTGATTCCGGGCCTTACCAGTGAAATGTATTACTTGATTATTTCTTCTCTCACTAGATCCATTAAAAATATCAACCAAACTCCTAAAATTATTTAATATCAGGGCTGCTGCTGCTACTCCTACTAACTTGCTTTAGTCGTGTCCGACTGTGTGCGACCCCACAGACGGCAGCCCACTAGGCTCCTCTGTCCCTGGGATTCTCCAGGCAAGAATACTGGAGTGGGGTGCCATTTCCTTCTCCAATGCATGAAAGTGAAAGTGAAGTTGCTCAGTCGTGCCCGACTCAGCGACCCCATGGACTGCGCCTACCAGGCTTCTCCATCCATGGGATTTTTCAGGCAAGAGTACTGGAGTGGGTTGCCATTGCCTTCTCCTAATATCAGGGCTAGAGGGGACTTGTAATCTATTAACTTTCCATGGTACAACTTGAAACCATGGCCTCTAAATATCCCTGATATGAGGCAGAACTGTACTTACATTTTCAGGCCCTTTGGTTCCCATGTAAAAATGTACCATTGTAGATATGGCTTGCAATGAAAGCAAAAACTGGCTCTAAAAACAAAAATATTGATTTAAAAATATAAACACAATTATGTTTTAAATACCAAAAATAAGTATATAATACCAAAAATAAATAAGATACAGCCTCACCTCTTCTTCACCCATTTTGGCAAATTCATAAAGGAAAGCAAAATATTCTGTAAGATGTTTACTGTGAGGCTTTACACCGTGTTCCATAATTAATAACAGAGTTCTCACAAATCGAGTGACACACGAACGACCACCTATATCTTCTACTGAAGCATCCATATCATCAGACCTGAAACATAATTTTATGTATCTTAGAGAAACTATGAAGTCTGGGGATAGATATTCTGGGAGGAGAAATATTAAAATCTGAATTTATCATCTTTGTAATTATGAATACCACCACTTATAGCAATACAAACAACTGGATTCCAGTTCTCTCTCACTGAAATCAAAACAAAAAGACTAAGTCAAAGTTCCCTGTAGAGGATTTCGAAAATGCAATTAAAAGTAAAACAAAAATTTTCCTCCTTGATTTATATTATTATAGACTTTTTAAAACAGGAGAACCTAAATATTTCAGTGTGGATATTTAAAAATACTTTGTAGGCAGGTAATCAAAAAGCTTAAAATGTTCAGTTCAAAAGGTATACTTCTTACCCATCTTCCATCCCTGGCTGTAGATAGAGATGAGCGTGCACAGGTCTAAGTCTCTGAATTACATGGATACACAAACGCTGAAACATCTACAAGTGAAAAGATATGACAACCTAAGAGACAAATCATGTCAGGTAACAAAGATACTGAAAAATGAACATGATCAAAAATTCTGTTGCTCATTTATATTTTTCTCACAGATTATCTTTTGACATTCTAAATCTTTCCTGGAGTCTCCACTACAGACTGAGGACAAAAAGGTAGAGTTAGCTTGAAAAGCAATGTTCAGTTTTATAATGGAAAAAGCAACAATAAACTATAGGTATTAGTAGTAGAGACTGCTAACTACAAAGCTTCATGAAACCTTCTTTATTAGTGGAGATACAGAAGAAAGAAACCTGGCATCCATTTCTTTCAGAAAAGTGGACTGGGGAAAGGTATCTGCTTATCAGAACCTCAGTGACTAAGAGAAAACAATTTAAGTTTATTAAAAAAAAAATGAATTAAAAATGTCTGAGGTGGGACTTCCTTGGTGGTCCAGTAGTAAGAATATACCTTCCAATGCAGGGGGCACAGGTTTGATTCCTTGTTGGGGAACTAAGACTCCATATGCTGCCGGGATACTGAGCCGGCACGCCACAACTAGAGAAGCCCCGTGTGCTGCAATGAACAGCCAGTACAGCTAAAAGAAAAGTCTAAGAATTCGCTAAATAAGATATACAAATAGCCAGTAAGCATATGAAAAAATGCTCAATATCATTATTTCCAAAGGAAATACAAACCAAAACCATGATATACTCCTTCACACCCATGAGGATGGCTAAAATCAAGATGATAACAAATGCTGAAGAAGATGCAGCAAAACTGGAACCTTCATAGATTGCTGCTGGGAATGTAAACAGGTGCAGACATGATGATAAAAAATCTGAAGGTTTCTAAGAATGTCAAACATAGTGACCATACAACCCAGCAATTCACTTCTATGTATATATCCAAAACAACTGAAAACATATGTCCAAACAAATATCTGTACCCGAATGTTCACAGCAGTGTTATTCAAACTAGCAAAGAAGTGGAAACATCACAGATGTTCATCAACTGCTGAATAGAGAAACAAAATCTCATATATGGAATATTATTTTGCAGTAAGAAGAAATAAATTACGGATATAAGCCACAACATGCCAGTCACAAAAAAACACATACTGTGTGATTTTTTTTCAAGTGAAATGGTGAAAATAGGCAAATCCATAGAGATAGAAAGTAGATGAATGGTGGCCAGGGGCTGAAGAGAATGAACAGGATAAAATGGAAGTGACTGCTCATATGTATGGGATTTCTTTTCAGGGTATTATAGACAGATAATAGTTGCATGTTTGGGAATAGGACTAAAAACCACTAAATTTTACACATCAAAAAGTTTTGTAAGAATTATATATCAGGAATAACTTAAAGTAGCATCTTTCAGATTAAAATTTTGGTTTTGTATCCTAAGTTGATATATATGTTTTTTCTTTCTTGTTAACTTTTCCATTGGTTTAAGAAAAATAAATTGATTCATGTGATAGTTCAGAATCTGTCACAGAAATAAATTAATACTATTCATTTAACTTTCAAGGCTATTACCGTACCCTACCATGGTTAGAGCATCTAAGGAACTGAAAAAGTATCAGTACAATTCACATATCACACATCGATCCTGTGTCCCCAGAGTACAACACACATAACTGAGAAAACAGGCAGTTACAGCTATCTTCCCATAACCTGGAAATGTGAATTATTTTAACACTTGAATGGAATGATAGCTGATTTGCCAAGAGGCTGGTGAAAATAACAGCAAAGTGACTTTTGTGGTAAGAGGTCAATTTTTTCAATGCTTTCAATGCTGGGTTCAAGTATATTCATGGGCAAATTCAGAGTAATCAACTTGAAAGCTACTTCTTTTTCAAAGAAAATTTTTCTTACCTGCCTCACAATTTGATTAGGGCACTTAATTAGTATCTGCATTGGCCACCAGTCATCATCAGCCATGCGGTCCAAAAACCACTGTAAGAAAATCATGTGATTTTTAATATTCAACCAATACTTGAGGATAAACATTACACAAGGATTTTAATTTTAACTGACATTTGAATTATTTTAAGTTCTCACCAAAACAGAGTCTTCAACTGGTAGAAAGTCTAAAATCTAAAATGCCTAAAGTCATAATCAAAGTCGTCTCAATACAGAATTCCATGGATGCCATTTATATTGCAGTGTACAACCCACATGATAACAACTGGAAGTGCTTAACAAAGTGGAATGCTATTTTCCTCTTAGACTTCTTAAATGTCACACTGTAGAATCTTTTGCTCCTATTAATAAGATAGGATCTGAGTATGATTCACTTTTCCTCTGTTTAAAACCAATTTATGTTCTCTTGATAACAAAAAACATTTTACACTTACTTAGCATAGACAATTTCCCATTAATTTCAAGATATCTCTTAATCACATATTTAACTCCTTTACTAAACTGTACTGCTCATTAATGCATACATATGATTGCTGACAACTGTAGAGAATTTTAACTCCTTGAGAGAGTTCCAGAAGCAAATCCTTGGTGAAAAAACTAAAGTGACAACTTTATTAAAAAACAACACAAATTTATGACCTAATATTGTTTCTCCATCTACCAGTTTCTTAAAAATCATGAAGATGAAGGGGAATAGAGGAGTATGTCAAAGAACACACAAAAGATGCTGTAGGTCAAAATCAGCATGTGGAAAATCCTGCAGAACAAATGACAAAGCAGTAGGGAGCGGGAAAATAAGGTAACTACAGCTGCTCTTTGGTATGGAGTCCCAGCATATACGAAAATCTGCAAATACTCAAGTTCCATAGCTGACCCTCTGTATCTGAGATTCCTCTGCATTCTCAGATTTAACCAACCACAGATTGTACAGTACTGTACATATCTACTGAAAAAAATCTATGTATGAGAGGACAAAACAGTTCAAACCCCTGTTGTCCACAGGTCAACTGTATTATAGGTGAGAAAAGAGTTATAAGACAAAAGCAAAATGTGGAAAGGATCTTGTTTGAATGCTAATTGAAACAAACCAACTGAAAAACATTCTAAAAACCTATATAGGAAAAAAATCTTCAACTAATCTCATTGTACACTATGCTGCTGTCTCTCGTTTCTAGAAATTTATAAGATTTGCATTCCTAGAAAGATACCTACCACTTTGCAAGACCATAAAAATGATTAACAATAGTAAGATGACGATATGGCTAAGTGAGTATTACCAGTGTGCATATTATCCTAAGGGATATGTTACTCTTATAAGGCAATTCTGGAAAAGATAAAATAGGACATAAATTGATCTACTGGGATAGATTTTCCTATTTTCCTCAGGGGGTAAGGGATCTACTATTTTCCTTAAGGGGTAAGGGAGATATGTTATCTTTCAGTATTTTCTAGTAACATGCAAAAGTAGTTAAGAAGATTTAGGTACAGTCCTAAATCTTCTATACTTTTTCCTTCTGATACATGACAGGGAGAACACAAGAACTTTTAAGTAACTTAAAAATTAATTATTTACTCAGTGTAATGAAGCTGATACATAATTATAAATTTCTCTTGGCTATCAAGTAATTTTAGGAATAACCGACACTGGGCTCTGTATGATTTATAATAGATAAAATGATTTTGCTGTAGCATCTAAGTTAAGAATAAAAGAAAACAAGAAATTGAATCTTAAGCTATGCATTGTTTTGTTGAATTATTCACCTCACCTCACAAGCTGCTTGACTATTATTAAACTGCTTGGTCAACAGTTCAATCCACTGAAGCATTGTGGGCTAAAAAAGAAAAAGAAGTCACTGGAGGTTTTAAGAGCTATCTGATAAATAACATAAAGAGCAAAAAAGTTTAAAAAATAAAAATGCACCTTTTCCTTTGAATGAATAAATGTCTCTAGGACAAACGAAGTGCTTAACTGCAAGAAAAGACAAAGTTAAGCAAAAAAGATTCAATTAAAGCCATCAATTTTGAAGAAATTTTCTAAGGTTATACATATATTACTTACCTTTGCTGTCATTAAAGACACAGCTTTAGGATCTGGTAATGTACTGGGAATACAACTACACAACTGCCACATAAACCTAGAATTTGAAAATAATAGGTTAAAATTCTCACAAAGTAAGATTTTTTTAAAATGTGTAACAAAAGATCTCTTATTAAAATCTACCAACCAAACTTACCCAAAATATGTATGTTCAAAAATGTTTTTGTCTTGAAGAAACTGCATGTTATCATGCCAAATCCACTGAAGAAAAAAATGTTAACATGAGGTATCAGAAAACATGTTTCATGACATTTTACCAATATCTTTATTAGACAGAATAAGACTTGCTCTAGAACCAAAACAAAACAAATACATGCACTTAAAATTCATGTTGACTTTTTCCAGGTAAATGGAATATGGAAGTAGTCACTAAACCTGATCCAATTTATCATTACTTATCTGGCTAACTCAAGCCACCACACTGTTTTTATTCTAAATTTATTAAAATTTTTGAAGTACGAACTCTGAAATTCCACCTGTCTGAAGAGAAAACATATAAACAAAACTATGTTATGTTGATAACACAGGAAAAGGATGGTAGGTTGGTATTTTTATAAAGGTTTATGTTTAAAAATTGGAAAAAAATTATTCAGGTTCACAGATCTAATAAGAGGTAATTTGTTTATAATAATCATGAAAAATTATTTCTGACATCTGTCCTATAGAATTGCTTTGCTGACTTTATTTTTTGTGTCCTTTCCCTCTCTGAATACCCTAAACATGCTCTAAGTCACTGACAGTTCCATAAAATTATTTTTATCTGGAATAAATTTAAGTTTAGATTATTATTAAGTTTTACTTATTTTTGGCTGTGCTGGGGTCTTCATTGCTGCACATGGGCTTTCCCTAATTGCTGAGAGCGGGACTATTCTTCCTTGGGGTGCATAGGCTTCTCATTGTGGTAGATTCTCTTGTTGCAGAGCACAGGCTCTAAGGCAAGGGCTCAGTAGTTATGGTACCCAGTTTAACTGTTCTGTGGCATGTGGGATCTTCCTGGACCAGATCAAATCCGTGTCCTTTGCACTGGCAGGCGGGTTCTGAACCACTCTACCACCACAGGGAGGTCCCATATGTTCTGATTATAGGTATTACTCTCTTCATCCCTCTGAAGATTTGAAACCACCTCTACCTGCCTTCACTGTCCACGATTCTAGTCCAGAATCAGGTCTTAAAATCAATAATTAGGGCTCCTGCTTCATGTTATCAATATTTGAAAAAATCACAGACCTGATTTGGCCTGCTTCAGAGTTCTTGTTCCTCTAGCATTTCCAACCATGGCAGCTTTCTTATAGCCCCGGGGAGAGACTGACAGCATTGACCTATCCCAATTCAGTGCCTTTTCAGAGCAATAGAGCCCCATTCCAAGCTTCCTGCTTTTAGCCACAAGCTCAGCTCCTGTGTCATAATTTTTGTCACCCTTTACCTTAACTCTCAACCACTACTGCTTTGGTCTTAGAGCCTGGTAGACCCTGGTTTCCACCAGGCTCATTGCTTTTCATTCTATTCCATTTTTGCCTGGAAAATTCCATGGCCAGAGGAGCCTGGCAGGCTATAGTCTATTGCGTCATAAAGAGTCAGACACAACTGAGCAACTGGGCACAACAATTTCTGTCCTACAGAAATATTCATTTTGGTTTTTGATGGCCCTTATTTTTACATTGTATCCATACAATGTATGTGGACCCAACTGAGTATGTCTAAGTATTAGATTATTGCATTACACTGATGAAAACATTCCTAGGTATTTTATATGTATCTGTCCAACTTCACCTTGGACCACTCCTTCACCACAGCCACAGCCACAGAGATTATCATTCAGCTTCTAAAACATGCCAATAGGCTCTATCCTTCTTCAAGAGATTTATACATAATGTTCTGTTTGCCTGGAGAACTTACCACATAATTAATTTCTTACTGACTTTCAAGTCTCAGTTTCAGGTTAACTTAAAACATATCCAGATTACCTACCCACCTCCAGCAATCCTGATCAACTCCCTACCATTTCTGAACACTCTGCTTGTTCTATCCACAACAGTCACTATAATTTATCATGTTTGTTTACTTAATATATTTTATGGTTCTAAAATTTTCTATTTTCCCTTTGAGAAAGTCTGCTCCCAGCTATATTTCAACTGAAGAAATCTAAAGGACCAGATTCTAGTTTATGTCTAAAATCTATGTTGATGTTAAATAACACAATAAAATATTGTATTTTATTTAATTTTTAGTAAAATATATATGCAGCCAAACATTTTAAATTAATAAGCTAAAACAATGATAGGAGAAAATGTTTGGTTTAGGTCTGCAATCAAAAATAATGCTGGGGCATCCCTGGTGGTTCAGTGGTAAAGAATTCGCCTGCCAATGCAGGAGACAGGGGTTCAATCCTTGATGCAGGAAGATCCAACATGTTGCAGAGCAACTAAGCCCGTGTGCCACAACCACTGAGCCTGTGCTCTAGACTCTGGGAGCCACAATTACTGAGCCCATATGCCACAACTACTGAAAGCCTGAATGCCCTAGAGCCTGTGCTCCAAAATAGAAGCCATCACAATGAGAAGCCTAGAGAGCAGCCCCCACTCTCTGAAACTAGAGAAAAGCCCATGTAGCAACAAACACCAAACACAGCTGAAAATATATAAATTATTTTTTTTTAAAAGAGTAATGTGGTTCAGCTTGTTTTTCTATTATAGTAAAAGTCTGGGATTTTCTTTTGTCACAATGTAGATCAGTGGTCCTCAAAGAATGGTTTAGGGAGGGGAGAAGTGGCGGGGGGGTGG
Source organism: Oryx dammah (assembly GCF_014754425.2). Classification (NCBI taxonomy): domain Eukaryota; kingdom Metazoa; phylum Chordata; class Mammalia; order Artiodactyla; family Bovidae; genus Oryx; species Oryx dammah. The sequence continues at coordinate 59,105,611 of NW_024070209.1, forward strand.
CATGTAAGTACACTGACCTTCATAGGGTGTCTGTAAAATTCAAACATTTTATACAAGCAGCTCATGCAGCTCAGTACCAGAAAAATGAACGGCCCAATCAAAAAATGAGCCAAAGAACTAAACAGACATTTCTCCAAAGACGACATACAGATGGCTAACAAACACATGAAAAGATGCTCAACATCACTCATTATCAGAGAAATGCAAATCAAAAGCACAATGAGGTACCATCTCATGCAGGTCAGAATGGCTGCTATCCAAAAGCCTACAAACAATAAATGCTGTAGAGGGTGTGGAGAAAAGGGAACCCTCTTTATACTGTTGGTGAGAACGCAAACTAGTACAGCCACTATGGAGAACAGTGTGGAGATTCCTTAAAAAACTGGAAATAGAACCACCATACGACCCAGCAATCCCACTGCTGGGCATACACACAGAGGAAACCAGAATTGAAAGAGACACGTGTACCCCAATATTCATTGCAGCACTGTTTACAATAGCCAGGACATGGAAGAACCTACATGTCCATCGGCAGATGAATGGATATTACTCAGCTATAAAAAAACGCATTTGAATCAGTTCTAACGAGGTGGATGAAACTGGAGCCTATTATACACTGTTAAGTAAGTCAGAAAGAGAAACACCAATACAGTATGTTAACGCATATGTATGGAATTTAGAAAGATGGTAACGACGACACTATATGCAAGACAGCAAAAGAGACACAGATATAAAGAACAGACTTTTGGACTCTGGGAGAAGGCAGGGTGGGATGATTTGAGAGAGTACCACTGAAACATGTATATTACCGTATGTGAAACATATGATCAGTCCAAGTTTGATGCATGAAACAGGGCACTCAAAGCCAGTGCACTGGGACAACCCAGAGGGATGGGGAGGAAGCAGGGAGGTGGGGTTCAGGACAGGGGACCACATGTACAACCATGGCTGATTCATATCAACGTATGGCAAAAACCACCACCACAATATTGTAAAGTAATTAGACTCCAATTAAAATAAATTTTTTAAAAAAGGATTCAAACAATTTTATTAGTAACACTAAAATGTTATCAGTCTTTAAAAAAAAAAAAAAAACCACCTCATTCTCTTCTGAGTGTACAATGGAGTTTTCCAGAGGCTCAATGATGAATGAAATCACAAGAGACCAAATGCAGAAGCTGTTATGAGACTCCAGCTGTCTTCCATTAAATCAGGTATTAAGAGAGATTTGTGAAAAAAAAAAAAGGTAAAACAGGGCCACTTTCCTCACTGAACTGTTTTGTTCTGAATAACTTTTTAAAAAAAATTATTTATATCAGAATGTCATGGGTTATTTTTTTTAATAAATTTTTAAAATTTGCTTTAATTTTAATATGGTAAATAATGATACATATAACCACATAAAAATGAATAGTTAAAACTCTAAGGTTCTCAATATTAAGAATATAAAGAAGTCCTGAGACCAGGAAGTTTGAGATGTAAATGAGCAATATACAGATGACCCCTGTCGTGCTGGGTGGCATGTGAGACCTTGGTTCCTGGACCACAGATCAAATTCCCTGCAGTGGAAGGGCAGGGTCTTAACCTCTAGACCACCAGGGAAGTCCCTACAGCTGACCCAACCCTTAAACAATGAGGGAGTTAGGACTGCCAAAGTCCTGCAATAAATATCTGTATATAACTTTTCTCTCCAAAACTTAATTACTGATAGCCTACTTGTGTTGACTGGAAGCCATTGGACTGATAGCATAAACAGTTGATTAACACATATTCTGTATGTGTTATATACTTTATTCTTACAACAATATAAGCTAGAGAAAATATATTTACAGTACTGTATTGTATTCATCTATATTGGTATGTTTATGTTGTCTGCTTATAAGATGAACTTCAATACCTGCATCAATAGCTTTGGGTTGTTTTTTCTTTTTTATATTTATCTATTTGACTGCACTTGGTCTCAGCTGTGGCAGGCAAGGTCTTTGATCTTGGCTGCAGCATGTGGGATGTTTAGTTCTGGCATGCAGGATCTTTTTTAGCTGCAGCATTTAAGATTCAGGTCCCTGATCAAGGATCGAACCTGGCCCTCTGCATTGGGAGCTTGGAGTCTTAATCACTGAACCATCAAGGAAGTCCCTCAACAGTCCTATACAAAACACTGTAGATATTATATGTATTATGAAAACTATACATCAAACATGAAAAGATAACGTGAAAAAGAAATTCATATTTACTTATACCTCCTGCATTTATTGGGGAAAAAAAACACATATAAGTAGAACCTTGCAGTTCAAGCCTATGCTGTTCATATGTCAACTGTACATCATTAAGATTTTATTTAAAATTTTACTTTACTTCAATAAGTGGGTTGACTATCATAAAATATTGTTAGGGCCTCATCTAGAACATAGTCTACATTTATCTGAATACCTTGGAAACACAAAGTCTTGCACATAATGATGATAATCTATAATAATTTTGCTATTATGACAAGTTGAAATAAATTTTTGTTTAAACAGGTGAGTTTCATAGTTTGATTTCTCGTTCTGATGGTAAACCCAATGAAGGGGTTTGGGAGAAGGTAATATTCTTGGCACTACATCAGAAAATTATAGGTAGGCAAGATACCATTAAGAGTAGGGAACAAAATCTCCTCAGCTTTAAGACTTGACCAACACGGTGCAAAATAACAGTCAATCAATGAAAGTTTAATTGTCTTGATGGAAGATTACATGTTTACCAGGTAAACCTTCCTGCAGATTTACTTTCTGTACTTTTGGCTAAGTCAGTTTATAACACTGATATAACACCCTCAGCATGAATATCTTTTATAAATCCCTAAAAATATCACTTACTATATTATTAAATGAAGAGAGCTTCATTACTACAAATGAGACACATTTTAAAATATATATATACATACATTTTAAATGCATTTAAAATACCCTTCTGTATAATATGAAGCATAAGAAAAGGAATACTCTCAGTCCTATCACCCAATCCAAATATATCACTGATCATACAAGTTAATTGTGAGCTTGCACTAACTCCACAAACCTTTTACCTCTCTTATTTTTCCTTAGTGTTACTAATAATTGTTTTCCACTCCCTTTAATCTCATTCACTTTATGTTCACCTATCATACGTCAGTATTACCAAGACTATTTGTAAAATAAATAGTGTTAAGGTCTACTTTGGATTACAGATACTAATGATGTATGAGCCTGCTTTTATATTCTAGAATACTTGCATAAATACTTAACATGCTTTTAAATTTTTGCTAAACTTAAATTAACTCATACCTCCAGCAATTCAGATGAAACATCAAATTTGTACTCTTTGCCACTTTCTTCCTCTGGTTCCATGCGTTTGTAAAACAACATATATGCACTGTGGGTCTTCAAGAGGGGAAAAATAGTATATTTTCATTTTGACATAGTTTAACTATACAAGAGGACAATATGGAAGTCAGAAAACAATGTAAAATATATGAAGAAAATGGCTACCTTTTCAAAGGAGAAATCCATAAACTTATCTGTAACAGAATCATAGGTCTTGGTCTGTATAAAAAAATGAAAGTTTTCCTTCTTTAAGAAATAGGTACACTCAGCTGTATTTATATACAAAATATTTTACTGACAGATATTTAAAACTTTACAGTAATTTTGTAAACAGTTCTCAAATAGTATTATCGCATAAAAATCTTTGACAGAAATTTTTGGCAAAGAAAAGATCAAAATATTTTTAAGGTACTTTACCACCAACATATAAAGTTTAATAAAATGGATTGCAATCTGAAAAACTACTTTTAAGAGAAGAGTTTTGCAAAGTTTGTTTTCCTTTTAATCTTTTTTTAGGGAATTATTCTAGGAATAACACCTGGAGATGCAATAGGTTTAGCTATGCCTTCAGTGCTAACACATTATTTACTTCCTCCTTCTACTCATTTTCGAAGTGTTAAGAATTTTTCTACTTCTGCTTTTCAATTCAGAATAGTACATAAGAGCATCAAAGAGCAATAAGAAAACCTTTTCATTAAAATCCAGAATGGCAACTAGTTATTCACAATAAACATAGTTACTAAAGGGAAATGTAACTTTATCTGGGCTTATCTGTGAAATATAAATTACTTTTAATACCTTATTTAGAGAATCAACAGGGAAAATTTAAAGTTTTCAGAAAATTGCTACCAGGGTAAAATGCATATGAAGAAGTGAAATTATTTTAAGACTACTCCAATCTGTCTTTTTTACATCTTAACTGCTAATTACATAAGAGATAACCCTTTTCTATCCTGTCACTAGTAATAATTAGTAATAACAGCTGCTATTGTTACAAAAAGCACCAAGGAAAGATCTTTAAAGTTCAGCTTAAGCCAACTTCCTGGTAAAAGATTTCTCACAGGAAGTCAATAAGAGCAATTTCTTCCTGCTCTAATCCCAAAGCATTTAAGTGAACAACTTACTCAATAATGTCTGTATCAGTGTAATTTAACTCTTATACTTTTACTTTTCAATTGTAAGTCAACCTTCTTAATCAGTTGAAGAAATCATTTAAAAGATATTTTTTTTAAAAATTGCCATGTCTGGTATCTGCTCCAAACTTAGTAACTATACTAAACAAATAACAAATTTTAGATATAATTAGGAACTAAAGGAAAGTTAAATGACTGTTTTTGGGTTTTATGATACTGTAAAGCACTTGGAAAGTCACAAACCAGTTAAAAATTTTTGAATAAAACTTACCGTCATCTCTCCACCAAAACATTCAGAGGCAAGTTGAGCAGAATCAAAAGGTTTTACCTCAGCATCATTAAAAAGATACCTAAAGCAGAGCATATATGTACTTATCAAGTATATATGTACTATATATAAATATATGTATATATGACTGGTTCAAAATTGGGAAAGGAGTATGACAAGGCTGTATATCATCAACCTATTTAATTTATAAGCATAGTACATCATGTAAAATGTCGAGCTGGATGAATCACAAGCTGGAATCGAGAGTGCTGGGAGAAATATCAACAACCTCAGGTATGTTGATGACACCACACTTACGGCAGAAAGTGAAGAGGAACTGAAGAACCTCTTGATGACAGTAAAAGAGGAGAGTGAAAAAGCTGGCTTAAAACTCAACATTCAAAAACCTAAGATTATGGCATCTGGTCCCATCACTTCATGGTAAACAGAAGGGTAAAAAGTGGAAAAAGACAGATTTTATTTTCTTAGGCTCCAAAATCACTGCAGATGGTGATTGCAGCCATGAACTTAGAAGACATCTGCTTCTTAGCAGGAAAGCTATGACAAACCTAGACAGTGTATTAAAAAGAAAAGACATCACTTTGCCAACAAAGGTTTGTATAGTCAAAGCTATGGTTTTTCCAGTAGTCTCCAGATGTGATAGCTGGACCATAAGAAAGGCTGAGCACCAAAGAATTGATGCTTTCTAATTGTGGTGTTGGAGAAGACTCTGAGTCCCTTGGACTGCAAGAAGATAAAACCAGTCAATTCTGAAGGAAATCAACCCTGAATATTCATTGGAAGGACTGATGGCGAAGCACCAATACTTCCGTCCCCTAATGAGAAGAGTCGACTCATTGGAAAAGACCCTGATGCTTGGGAAAACTGAAGGCAAAAGGAGAAGAGGGCGGCAGAGATGGAGATGGTTAGATAGCATCACCGACTCAAAGGACATGCATTAATTTGAGCAAACTCCAGAAGCAGCGACGGACAGGAAAGCCTGGCATGCTACAGTTCATGGGACATGACTTAGTGACTAAACAACAATATGTACTTTATCTGTGTTGTGCCTATTTTTTAAATATTTAGATTATATTCTATATATTACAAATATTGATCAAACATTAATATGCAATCAATTCTAACTAAGCTCTTGTTTTGACAACTCTAATCCACTAGAAATTGGGAATATAGTTTCACAACATAGTTATAACCACCTTAAAATGTGGTAGATCTATTTATAATCTAGGAGTAACAAAAGATTCATATAAGCGAGGAATAAAAAGTTTGCATAAATACAACATGTAAAGCTATTCGAAAGAAAATATTAAGAGCCTGGAAAACTTACAAAGATAAAGGTACCATTTCAAAATTTATTTTCAAATGGACCAGAAAAAGTAAAAGATACCATAGACATGACGGCTTAAAGAGAAATAGTTGAACAAAAGTATTCTGCTAAAAAAGTGAAGTTGCTCAGTCATGTGCAACTGTTTGCAATCCCATGAACTGTAGCTTACCAGGTTCCTCCATCCATGCAATTTTCCAGGCACGAGTTCTGCTAAGCACAGATCAATTTATCAATGTACACTCTGTTCAAAGCAATATCCCCAATACTTAGAACAATGCCTAGAACAGCAATAGTCTCTACATATGAGAATTTACCCAACAGTATTCGAAGGCCAAAAACCAGCTATTAAGGACTGACTGAATGACTTCCAGCCATTAACTTGATAAAAGATAACTGGAATATATAAGGACTCTGTGGCCATCCACAGGTAAAATTCAGAAGGTGCAATATTGTCTATGACTCTTTAGCTGTGTGCAAAACTCTTGAGGGTCTTCATTTTTCTTAAGTATTTGTCAAGTTCTCAAAAAAGTGCAGAAATCTATAAAGCTTAAGAACAATGGATTCATTTTATCTTTTGAAAGCTGCTTTCATTTAAACATTTTATGTGCCCCCTTTCCAGACACAGATAAAGTTTAGAAAACAAAAATCTGAAAACATATCTCAGGAAAAAAACTATCATAAGCTTATACTTTAAAAATTGAGAAAGATTTTTCTTTTAAACCCCAAGAAAAGAATATTTAAAACTCACCATTTATTGTTTTTATAAGCATGTGGGTTGACTATATCTCTAATAAAGCTGTAATAGTGTCCACCGTCTGCTGTTCCTGTATGAACAGTCACTCCTATCAAGTCATACTCATAGCTCTCCGTGTCTTTTGAATGATCACTGACTTCCTTAAAACCTGAAATGATTTACATAAAATGGCAGTAATTTTGAAAATAGCACACAGTGATATCTTAGAATCACTTGATAGACTATACTTCATGCACAGAAATAGGCACAGATACTTCATATATTCAAACAGGCACAAAACAACTCTATTTGCTGTCACTCACTATTTATAGCCTACAATATTAAGGAACTTTTATACACATTACTGGAAAAACAACTACCTTGTTAGTGTATAACTAGGGACAATCTCGACATAACAAGTAAATGTAAATTTTTTTTTTTTGGTTTAATCTGGCTATTCCTTTTGAAATAGATAAACTTGAATGAAACAGTGTATATTATCTTTATTAGGAATAGGCAAACACAAGATCTGAAAGGTATTAACATATTTATGCCTGTTAGTCTATGTTAAGGAAAATGAAGCACTGTGTACTGGTAGCATGCTTCCAACTGTTTTATCAATTAATAAAAAACACTATGTATTAGAAGCTTTATGTTCAAAGAAACAAAATAAAACATACTTCCAACCATAGAGATTTCAATTTGAAAGGTTATTATAATAGATACTAAGGAAAAAACTCCAGATGATGTATGATTTACGATCTATATTTCCACCATCACACAGAAAGAAAAGGTGTAATTAAAAGCAAGTATGAAAGACCAGATTTGGTTCACCTGAGTGCACAGTCTAACATGAAAAGTGAAGCAACAATTAGCTGAAGAGGAGGAAATGGCTGACAGTGTCAGAGCAGTGGCTAAGGAGTTTGGGTACACTAGGATCTGATTCTGTGGCCTAGTAAACTCCTTTACCTTGGCATTTTTGTTATTTTCACGCATGGTGGCATCATGAAAAATACAGTGAAGCACAGTTACTATGCAGTCTTGCTACAATTTTACAAATGGTTTGAAAGCATTCTGAAAAGTAGGACATATATATATATATACAATGTCAACTTCTTAACTCTGTCTATATTTTCAAACTTACCTCTTTTTGATCACTTCCTGAAATTCCTAAACGTACTCAACTTTATTATAAAGTTCCCTCCCTTAACCCTGTATCCCTTAATAGTTACAATCACCATCCTCTCTTTTCAAAGAAAGATACGTTATTCTCTTGAAAGAGGAGTGCTCACTCATTGCTTATATCTCTCATTTCCCATTTAGTGAAGAATAAAACATTCACTCGATGCTCATTAAGTGCCCGGCAATACAGTATAAAGATTAAAATATGGTTCTTTTTCCTAAATCTTATAATATGGTGGCTCTTCAAGTCTCAAAAATTTCCATCTGCATAACTTTCTATACAAACAAAACACCACCAGGCCTCTTATGTAAACTAGAACTTCTCTCTGCCAAAGAAGAATGGAAAAGGTAAGGACTAAACCAGTTCTGCTTTCTTCTCTCATCTATTCCCATTCTGCTTATTTTGTCACCTTCTCTTGAAAGCAACCCTGTGATTCCCCTCAACCAGTCTGACAACACTTCATGTTAATAACCCCCTGTTTAAAATATGCCATGCCCAAAAGTTCTTCAAGACCAGGAACCATGTTTATCTCATTCACTATTGTGTCCCCAATTCCTAGAACGACACCTGCAACACAGTCCTGCTGCTAAGTCGCTTCAGTCATGTCCAACTCTGTGTGACCCGATAGACGCCAGCCCACCAGGCTCCCCCGTCCCTGGGATTCTCCAGGCAAGAACACTGGAGTGAGTTGCCATTTCCTTCTCCAATGCATGAAAGTGAAAAGTGAAAGTGAAGTCGCTCAGTCGTGTCCGACTCTTAGCGACCCCATGGCCTGCAGCCTACCAGGCTCCTCCGTCCATGGGATTTCCCAGGCAAGAGTACTGGAGTGGGGTGCCATTGCCTTCTCTGGCAACACAGTCCTAGTAGATACAAAATGTTTATTGGCCAACTGTCTGAATATACCGTATTGTCTTTAGAAACATTTTCCTAAGATTCAATTTAATTTCCTTAAATGTATACTTAATTATAATGTTGTAATTAGGACTATCTTGTCATGGCAACTTACAGTAAACATAGGCAAGAGAAAGAAATTTTGCATTACCTTCTTTCCTGTCACTCTTTCCCATAAGGAAATCTTCTGTGTAGGGTGTCATATCCAAACGTAATGGGAATGAAAAGTGTGTATTCACTTTTTCTTTCATCATTGTGACCATATTAAATGTATACCTCATAGTATTGAAACTCAGAATCCGAGGCAATTTCTTAAAACATGCTCTGAAAGACAAAAACAAAAGTTGTTAAAAATCTTTCAAAAGTATTCTAGCTATTATCAATTACATTTATACTACACTTATTTCCATATTCAATTCAGAGTAATAATAAATAGTACTCTGAATCACGCTCTTATTAAATCTATCAATCTATCTCCTTCTTACATGACTTTCTATTCTGAAAGAACTTCCTCATGTCTACATGGGAAAAACAAATGACAAACTACAGCAGACTGTAGAATATGCCATGATGAGGATGGGAGAGCAAAGCACAGTCTTCTGAATTAGGTAAGATTATTTGGGAACCATTAGCATAAGAAACACAACCTGGAATCAAGACTGCCAGGAGAAATATCAATAACCTCAGATACGCAGATGACACCACCCTTATGGCAGAAAGTGAAGAGGAACTAAAAAGCCTCTTGATGAAAGTGAGAGAGGAGAGTGAAAAAGTTGGCTTAAAGCTCAACATTCAGAAAACGAAGATGATGGCATCTGGTCCCATCACTTCATGGGAAATAGATGGGGAAACAGTGGAAACAGTGTCAGACTTTATTTTTTTTGGCTCCAAAATCACTGCAGATGGTGACTGCAGCCATGAAATTAAAAGACGCTTACTCCTTGGAAGAAAAGTTATGACCAACCTAGATAGCATATTCAAAAGCAGAGACATTATTTTGCTGACTAAGGTCTGTATAGTCAAGGCTATGGTTTTTCCTGTGGTCATGTATGGATGTGAAAGTTGGACTGTGAAGAAGGCTGAGTGCCGAAGAATTGATGCTTTTGAAGTGTGGTGTTGGAGAAGATTCTTGAGAGTCCCTTGGACTGCACATCCAACCAGTCCATTCTGAAGGAGATCAACCCTGGGATTTCTTTGGAAGGACTGATGCTAAAGCTGAAACTCTAGTACTTTGGCCACCTCATGCGAAGAGTTGACTCATCGGAAAAGACCCTTATGCTGGGAGGGATTGGGGGCAGGAGCAGAAGGGGATGACAGAGGATGAGATGGATGGATGGCATCAATGACTCGACGGACGTGAGTCTGAGTGAACTCCGGGAGTTGGTGATGGACAGGGAGGCCTGGTGTGCTGCGATCCATGGGGTCGCAAAGAGTTGGACACGACTGAGCGACTGAACTGAACTGAACTGAGCATATCAGTCAGAGAAGGCAATGGCACCCCACTCCAGGACTCTTGCCTGGAAAATCCTATGGACGGAGGAGCCTGGTAGGCTGTAGGCCATGGGGTCACTAGGAGTCGGACATGACTGAGTGACTTCACTTTCATGCATTGGAGAAAGAAATGGCAACCCACTCCAGTGTTCTTGCCTGGAGAATCCCAGGGATGGGGGAGCGTGGTGGGCTGCTGTCTCTGGGGTCGCACAGAGTTGGACACAACTGAAGCGACTTAGCAGCAGCAGCAGCACATCAGTAGAGAGTGGTATTATGGTAGTAGATAAAGTTTTTCAGCAAAGAATGAGTAACTGAGAAAACCAGAGCTTGAAGCCAGAACTGAGTGTGATCGGTTAACACTTACTAGGTCATTATAGACATCTAGAAGTATGATATGGAGAAGGTGATGGCACCCCACTCCAGTACTCTTGCCTGGAGAATCCCATGAACGGAGGAGCGTGGTAGGCTGCAGTCCATGGAGTCGCTGAGAGTCGGACACAACTGAGCGACTTCACTTTCACTTTTCACTTTCATACACTGGAGAAGGAAATGGCAACCCACCCCAGTGTTCTTGCCTGGAGAATCCCAGGGACAGGGGAGCCTGGTGGGCTGCCGTCTATGGGGTCACACAGAGTCGGACACGACTGAAGCGACTTAGCAGCAGGAGCAGCAGAAGTATGATAAGAGTACAAGAGGACTGAATAATACTATTCTTAGGATATATTTGACAATATTAAAAAAAAACACAAAACAGTAGAATCGTATTAGCCAAATTAAAGGAATGTTTCAATAAGGAAACAGTTATCAAGAACAACAGATTTATTCAATAAGCTTATTCTAAACTTACTGAATAAATAAGAGGTTCTGTAAGAAGGGAGTATCTTTCACTGACTTCTAATTATATTACTCCACAGTAATAAACTTTTGCCTGACTCCAGTCTGTTTTAACTCCTTAACTTCTGGCCTAACCTCTCATCAGATGAGTTTGTCTTTTACGTGTAACTGCCTGCACAGCTATGCTTTGAGTGTATTCATTTATAACTTTTCTCTTTTGCAACCAACTTGACTTCTGGAGACTGAGAAAAAGAATACCATTCTTTTCAAGTGCATATTTATCTGGGAAAATCTATTAAGCAATTGGAAAAGAAAGGGTTTCATTCACTGTCTTCAAACATGCTCAGATCTACTTCATGTAGAAAACTCCTCCTCTGCTTGATTTCAAAGTTCTTTCTGAAGTCTTTCTTTCTGTTCCTTACTGCCAAACTTCTAAAATGAATGATCTATACTTTGCGTCATGTTCTCTGATAACTCTGCTTCTATTGCTACAACCTGACAGAAACATCACTAAACTATCTTTTTGAAAAATTCAATGATTTTATTTGGCTGGTATTTTCTCCCTCGTCTCTGCAGACTATATCAATTGAATGAATACCTTCTTGAAATTGTCTTCCCCAGATTCTGGGTTACCATAATATCCTGATTCTTTTCTCTTCCTGACTTTCATTCTGTCACTTCTTCTTCTGTATTTTTAGCTTGGCAAAGGTCTGAGTTCTTTGCAATGGTTATGTTCTTTCTCAGGCAAATGTTTTGATGGCTTCAATCAACTATGCAGATATCCTCAAATCCAGATGTTAATCATTTGGTGTCACTGTATATTAACAATCTTATTTTCTATTACCATAAATGTAAATCCTCTACTTAAGGCAAGGTGGTCAAATCCCAGACTTCTAGTACTTATAAGGTCACTACTATTTCTCTGCCTTTGTTCCTAGTAATGAACTACATAATCTTTCAATCTCGTTTCTATTCAGTGTTCAAGGGTAGGATTGAAACATATTTACCGAACTACTCTCTGTCCTAAAAAAGCCATCTTGTGGCTACCTCTAAAGAAAAAAATCTCACTTTAGAAGTTCAGACGAAGTCTTCAGCTCACGAGTAGATTCTTTATCATGTTCCACTGAGTGCATGGGAAAGGACTAAGCAATCATACACACCTTGTTAAATATTTGATTAAAAAAAAAACTAAGAGTGCTTGAATGTTTACTTGAATAACTGAATGAAAATTTTCTGTTTAAGAATGAGCTCCAAGCAGCTGATTATATCATGTAATCATGTAATTTTCATAAAAGTGTAACATTAATTTATCCTAAGTTTGTATTTTACTTCTTTTTGATGATTTACCAAAATGACAAAAATTAGGTTTCCAAAAAGCATACCTTTTTTCAGCTCGTACTTTCTTCCCACAATGAGAACAAGTATACATGTTGTCACCTTCTAAAGTATCTTTAATAGTAACTTCATCAAGAGATTCCTGTTTATACATTTAAGAGTTTCATATTATTATTTGCAACATGCCAAAAACACAAAAAGCATTTATTACAATTTGGACAGAATGCACAAAGGAAATCAAAGTTTTTATTTTTAAAAATGAACTCTTAAATTTAGTAAAAAATGGACACTCTGAATCTTATTAAATATTTCTAAAATTCAACTATTTAAATTCTGATTAGGAAAAATCAGTTCTGTGGTCTACCTTTAATTCTTATTTGAGTAATATCGCAAGAAGAAAATAGATGAAAACATGAAAATTTTCTCTCAAAGTAACAAACAGAAGCCTGCTCTCTCACTCTCTCTATATATATAAATCTGTGTGTGTGTGTGTGTGTACACAAATAGTTGAAAAACAGGAAAAAAATTTAAAAATATATACATTACTCACATAAATATTCTTCATATCAGCCACCTGGCACCTCACAGTATAAAACTCTTCAGCAGTCTGACTAACATGTTCACAATCCTAGTCAATCAATAGTCAAAAATTGGTAAATTCTCATAATAAGCTAAAACATACATAAAAATTTTCAAAAACCAAAAAACAGGAAGAATACTTACCAAGGACACAACATTGTTTGTAATTACACCTCCAAACAAACTTTTGACAGTATTTTTCTTTAAAAAACAAACAAACAAACAAAAGTCAGTAATTTAGAACTGTGCAAAATCTCTAAAAATTTCAAAGGAACTTGAACATTACAGTACTAACCAGTTCTGGAGACATTTCTTCTATTTTAGTAATCAAATCAGTAAAAAACTCTGTCATATCTTTCTGCTCCCCAGTGTTCAAAGGCTGCTTATCCATGGTGTATGTTTTACAGAAAGGTCTAGGATTATATGCCTTGCATTCACTCTCCTGTGAAAGAAAAGGGTGTGTAAGGAGGAGGATTATCAAACAATCAAATAAATGTACCTCTCAAATAACAATAAAAAAAGTACCACAAGGTTCTTGAATAAACAACAGTAAAACAGGTAAATAACATCTTTGTAAATCTACTAATAAAGAACTAAAATACTCTATTTCATTTTTGTTTGATTCTCACTTTAGTATTCATGGACTTCCCTGGTGACTCAGTGGTAAAGAATCCACCTGCAAAGTGGGAGACCTGGGTTCAACCCCTGGGTTGGGAAGATCCCCTGCAGGAGGGCACGGCAACCTACTCCAGTATTCTTGCCTGGGAAATCCCATGGACAGAGGAGCCTGGCAGGCTACTGTCCAAGGGGTCGTGAAGAGTCAGACACAACTGAGCGACTAAGCACAGCACAGGGCATTTTCAGTTTAATAGTCCTCGTGCCAGAAGATGCCAAAGTACCATAAGCCAAGAAATTTTCATTTTTTTAAGTCTAGGAATTTCTAAGAAGGAATGTGGAATGCAGACTTGTATTAGGAAGCATAAAATCAAAGCCTTTACAGGGTGAATAAACTTTCCTATCAACTGAACTTTGCTTTAGTAGTGGTTTAAAACAGCAGTAATACTCAAAGCCTGCATCTGTGACTTCTTCTAATTCAATAGAATTCTCCCACAGCAGAATAGAAATCAATAAACGTGACTTTAGCAAGCCTATCAACAATTGATGTTTGTCAAGAGAAAAAAAAAAAGTATTTTCCTCTGGTACATCCCTATCACAGCACGTATGTCTTTGACCAAACAAGATAATGAATCAGCAGAAGTTATCTTTTACTGTCTTATTTTCCTACAGCGCCCAAATTTGCTACCTTAAAAACTGTTTCTGTTTTCTCAAGTTTACACATCAATAATACAGCTCACTAATATTCAAATAAATCAATTATGTAACTAATATCTGATGATTATTACTGTGTTACAAAGAATTAACCAACCAGATGTCATGTGGCAGCTTTTTACCCCAGGTAATAAATTGTGAAATAATGATTTAAAAAAACAATAAAAAGCAGTAAAACTGCTTTGTCAGTTCAGATAGCATGTTCCAATTCTCTTAAAAGATTGTAAGTGGAATCAAGGGATAACTAACAAATCTTTTAATTTTGTTTCAAAAATCTCATTTACTGAGTTTTCATTAAGTCTCAGAAGATGAAATACACAGGAATAAATAAAATAAGATCTCTCCTCAAAATTCTAATAAGTGAGACAAGTAGCTTTCAATACAAGTACTTGTATAACAAAATTATGGTGACAAGGAATACTCTGGAATTTGGTCGCTCAGGGGACACTTTCTCAAGAAAACCAAGTTGATTCCTGAAAGATGAGAAAGGGAAGAAAATGGAGAAGAGTGTTAGTAGAGGAGAGCTACAGGCAGTAGGAGCAGCATAAATAACTGCACAAGTGAGGAAGCAAAAGGTGATGCACTTCTCTGGCTTACAGTTACTACAGGGTGAGGCTGGATGTGGGCAGTGGCTGGAGGGATATAAAAAAGAAGTTGAAGGGAAGGGGATACGTGCTATCCTGGCTGGATCTGAACACCAAAACTAATTTCATAATAAAGAACCACTGAGGAATTTTAACTAGGGGAGTAGTATTTTAAGATTTGCTATTTTTTAATGATTAATTTTATAGTTTTACAGGTGGAAACTAAGATAGACAAAGAAAAATCAGTCAGAAAATCCTAAGACTAAAGGGTGGGGGTGACCTTGTGATGAAAAATGGATTGGATGTAAGAAATTCTTCAAAGGATAAATTAACAAAATGCAGATGACTGCAATATTAAAGTTAAAATTCACTATGATAAAGAACATCAGCAACTGCCAAAGTCAATCTGAAAAATCAGAGTATATAGTCAGCATAGGCCAATACACTCGAACTCCAATTAAGGTTTTTTTTGGCCAAAGGGTTTATCTAACTAGTTTCCATATCTGATTCTCAAACATACCATTAAATATGTAAACATTTTTTGAAGCTCCAGAAGAGTGGTCTTATGCTTCATATCTTCAGAATACTGTAAATTAAGAAAAAAACCTTCCATTACAACATACTGGCGTTGATGGTAAATTAGATATTTTAGAAAAGAAAGGATTAAAATGTGTAAACACTGTTTTCATTCTTTTAGGAAAAACACATAGTCTGTTTTCTTTAGCAATTTTAGCATTTTAAAAATTGAAGTATTTTGTTCATTATACAAACACAGCCATCATTATTATGCAAGGAAACTAAATAAAGAAATCTTAAAACTACTTTATTTATCAGTACTTATTTGGTTCAATGTTGATTTACAAGTTGGCAATTTTGCAAGAGCAGAAAACATCTTTTCCAGAAACAAATTCACACATTAAAAAATAAACTCATCTAGTTATACCTTCATTTTTTTCTAGAACAGTAGATCCTAACACTGCAGGGTAATTCTGGCCAATTTCTTTGAAAATCCTCTAAATATTAAAGTACATTAACTGAGATTTAGCATTCTGGCTACACTAATTTATTGGAGACTTGGATCAGAACATCAGCCTTAGAGAAGAGTCTCACATTCATGCCAGGCACTTGTTAGATATACTCTATCTCATTAAAATTTTAAAATAACCAATAAAGTAGTTAATATTCTCTTTACAAATTATTACCTGTCATAATTTTGAAGAAGCAGATGAATCTTGAAGACATTATGCTAAGTGAAATAAGTCAGTCACAAAAGGGCTAATACTGCATGATTCCACTTACGAGGTACTGAGAGTAGTCAAATTCATAGAGACAGAGGTAGAACAGTGGTTGCAAGGGATATGGGTGAAAAAAGAATGGGCAGCAAAGTATTTAATGGGCAATGAGTTTCACTTGGGGTAGGTGAAAAAATTCTGGAGATTGATGTGTTAATGATTACAGTGTGAATATACCTAATACCACACAACTGTACACTTATAATGGTTAATAGGATAAACTTTATACTGTGCATATTCAGCCACAATTAAAATACATGCAGTTTTCTTTAATCTTTCCGTGAAAATCTGAAAAGGAAATAATAAAAATGACATTTTCATGTAAATAATCAAGTGCTCATTTGACGAGAGCACTTTCCAAAATCATGTCAAATTTCTATTCTGTAAGAATTCCTTATGTAGAGACAAGTCTAAATTTAGTTTTTATCCAAAATTACCATTTCTGACATTCATTCACAGCTAACACATGTGATTGTTCTTTCTGTTTCTACATTCTAATTCCTGACAGTGCTAACGGCTAAAAGGTGATGTTAATATGAAGAAGATAAGACTATAAAGTGTCGTTAAGCCATCTCCTAAAAAGAAAATCACTGAAAACACACTTCTTTAATAAGTGGTTCTATAAAGCTATAGAAATGGGGACAACTTAATTTAGTCACAAAACTTTACACATGCCTAATGAAATCAACTTCTAATCATAATCAGTTAGATGATAAAGACATCAACTTAACTAAAGCAAAAAAAAAAAAAAAAAAGAAACCCATTTGAGTATATTGTAAATTTGGAGACTTTGAAGCACATCTTAAACACAGTAAAGATTTCACTAAAGATATACAATTTCAATACTTTGTGGTGGGGGGTAGGGGTGGGAAAGCAAGGACATCAAGATGACATGTGGAAGAAAACAAAAATTCAGGCATAAAGAAAGTCTGCCAAAATCTTATAAAAGCAGTCCAGAAGGCAAACTAAAAAACAGGCCATGGCAAACAAAGAATGAAAACTACAAAGAACAAATTAACAAAAATAACATAAAGTAGAGCTTACTTAAATAAACTAGGCCACAATCAAATTTACCTTAAAATATTAAAAAATAACAAGTTCAGTGATTCTAATAATAACTTCCTACTTTGTTTTAGGCTTTGCTTATTATCTATGTAAGTAAAATTTATATTTATTTTTACTGAAAATACCATGTTCATTCAGTACACTGAGTGTGTATATTCCACAACTGTATTTTCCTCTGCTAAATAAATTATACCATCACATTTGGAATAATCAATTGAAATGTTAAAATAATTCAAATATATATAAGTTAGCTAGTAATATCCAATTCTGTCAATTTTAATTAAAATTATTTTCTCAAACAATATTTACTAAACTGAATCAGGATCTATCAACAAAGGTTTAAAATTCTGTTTTAAGGTTTTAACTTTTAAAGTACAGAAAACTGTACCTTAGCAGTGAAAACAGCCTGTCTTGCCTCAGGTATCATATAAAGTTGCTGAATAGTAGAAGCCAAGTAACAAGTAGCTCCGAGGTTAGTCAGGCCAACAAATCTACACTCAGCACGGACATCTTCATGAGGCCAGTAGTCCCATTTATAAGGTGCGTGAGCTGCTGAAAAAAGGAGGGAGAAAAAGGCACCCCCCAAGCAAACTATTAAACATAATGCATTCTGCTTTCACTAACAGCCACTATACCTGTTACTTATTTAATTCATATACATATTACTTAGGTTTATATTACTCATTTAGTTCATATACATATTGGTTCACATACATAAAATATTTGGTACATTTCAAACACACAGTAAAACTAACTCATTCCTAAATATTCAAAAGACTGTCAGAACTTGACTTTACTTGGCACTAAATTATTTAACCCAAAAATGCCACAAAGTATTTCACCTATCTCTGAAAAAGTTCATCACAACTGTTGCTTTAAATTCAAAAACCAATATTCCCTTTTCAACTTCATACATCCTAGCATCAATTTTACACTGTTATAACGTATGAATGATGAATTCTGTCTTTATCGTATGAATGGTGAATTGTCTTTAAATCATGCCCTCCAAAATCTTATTTCCATGAACAAAATTGACAAAGATTAAAGGAAAAGAAGAATGCTTACACTGCATGTGTTGTGCCATAACCCAGTTATGTATTAATCTGTAGTTTTCAACAGATCCCTTTACCATCTCCACTAACAAGTCATAAGCAGCAGCTCTTGAAGAATGTGATTTGCACTTTGGCTGTTGTCTATCTTTTAGACTAGGCAACAAAAACAGGAGATTGAAGATATCTCTTAAAAATTCCTGGGAGGGGGAGGGGGAAGAAGAGCAAGTATATTATACAAACTTGGAAATTAATGATATCCCAAATATAGTAAATTCTATAGAGTAAACTGGACTATATGACAATCAAAAGTTTACTAAAAGACTGTTTTAAAACTTAAAGGAACATCACATACCATCATCTGAAAGTATTCCCTAACGTTATTTCTCTTAGAGAAAAGTAAAATGGGAGAAGGTGCTCAAACTTTACTTTTCTCTCCTTTCCTAATATCTGATCGTTTAGAGTCCCAATCACAGTATATTGTTTTCGACACCATTCAGTGATCAAACATTTTAACCTAGGACTCATTACACCCTATCTTGACTTTCTCTGTATTTACTTAAGCTTCTCCTTATTTCACTCTAATAATTATAGTAGCAGTAGCAACAGCAGCAACTCACTTATAATGTGCACTTACAAGTGCCAGATACTATTCAGAGGCCTCAAAACAAACAAAACACAAAAAAGGTTAACAATCTAGCCTGGCATCAGACCTGGAAGGTGCTGCAATCAGGAATTACAACATCAAGCTCTTAACTTCAATAACAGTGAAGTTCAAACTGAGGTGCAAGGCTTAACCATGTAAAATACATCCTATAGGTGTTTTTCCCTAATCTGCCTGAGAAAGATCACTTTCCCCCACCTGTTCTTTAACTAGTCCTTTCCTACTATTCCAAACAAAGTTATCTCCCTCAGCCATCTCAAGTAGTACAATGGTATGCTGTTCTGGGGTATAAAACCTCCTGGAGTACTATGTAGAAAAGAGGTAATATTGTTAAGACTGAGACTGCTATCCTTAGAAAAGGCTACACTTTAAGGTTGGCTCTCGACTGTTGTCTGAACACTTGAATGCTGAACAGTTCCCTCCTCTGTTTTAAAACTTTCCTGAAGTGATAAAAGTGGCCCACTATGGCTATCTGTATTTGGTTTATGCAGAATACTTGCTTTTCATCTGAATTTCAGTAACTGTGGTCCGTTATGTAGGTATTATGTGCCTACATGACTCAACCCCTGACAAAACCCCTGAACTGCTTGGCTGAAGAGAGCATCCCAGGCAGACAGCACCTCAATGTCACAACCGTTGCTGGGGGAATTAAGCACATCCCATGCAACTCCTCTGGGAGGTGACTCTTAGAAGGGCATACCTGGTTTCCACCACATCTGGCCCCATACTTTTTCTTTGCTGAATAAAAGTTTTGTCATGAATACAATTACATACTGAGTCCCTTGGGTCCTTCTAGTGAATCACCAAATCTGGGAGTGTTCCTGGGACCCTCTGACACAGGTACCAAATGAAGGACAATTAAGAATATTTTCCCATTAATGATCTCACCTCCTCATCTCACTGTTGTCAAAGAGAGTACAGTGCATAGTTCCTGACTTGGCAAAGAGAAGTAAGTTTGGCTAAGAAGTATGGAAGGTGAACAGAGGCTTATTTTACATAGCTGATAAACTGACAATAAGGTTATGTCTCATCTATTCTATAACTGAGAAGACTGTCTTCGAGACAGAGTAGCATGTTTACGTGAACTGGAAATATGTCACTCACTCAAACAGAAATAGAATTGGCTAGTAACTAGTTTAACAAAAAACTATCTTTGATAGTTTAAATATAGAAATTAAAAAAGTTAAATATCCATAGCTTCAAAGTTTTGACAAAATATACTTAAGGCCTATGATAAAAGTATTTTAATTAAAATACTAGGGTTGGTAAAACCATGCTGAAATGAACAGTATTTTTATTTTCCTCACTCTGAGTTTACCAGGAAAGCAGGTGACCTTAAGTCAAAGAGCAACATGTATATTAACATGTCTTAGTAGCTCAGTCATGTCTGACTCTTTGTGAGCCCATGGACTGTAGCCCAACAGGCTTCTCAGTCCATGGAATTCTCCAGGCAAGAATACTGGAGTAGGCTATCATTCCCTTCTCCAGTGATCTTCCCAACCCAGGTATCATACCTGCATCTCCTGCATTGCAAGCACATTTTTTACCATCTAAAGCCACAAAGGAAGCCCATATTAACAGTAGGAATGGAAGGAGTTTTAGCAATGCTATTTAATTCTTTGAATTTTTTCTGAATTATGTGTCAAAGATTATACTCTTTTTGACCTATTTAGATCAAAAGTTATAATGTACCATTATAACAGTGCAGCCATTCCAGTATACTTCACAGAAAGAAGAATCTCAAACAGATACCTGAGAGAACAGGTCTGAGTGTGATGTTTGACATGTAATTCAGAAGAAATTCAAAGAGTTAAACAACATTGTTAAAACTCCTTCCATTCCTACTGTAAACAACATGTAAACAAGGTTTCTTACAATTTATATCTCTAGAAAAATAAAGTAGGAAGAGAAAATCTGCAAACAATAAATTAACTTAAGGTGGCCTGCAACAAATTCATATACACAAATCTTTACTCTTCATTAACAGCTAATTAGAAAACAAAATTGAAGAAAAAAGTCCATTTACGATACCTAAGGAAGAAAACTCCTAAGCAGAATCTTAATTAAAAATTCCTAAAATTCAAATTCTAAATGACATTAAATTGGATAACACAAAAAGACTGGTCTTCATAAATAAGAAGACAAATACTGATCTTGTACAGGCAATTTAATATAATTTTAATATTTTCTATATCAAGCCATAAATTTAACACAACCCCAAGTTGAAAAGTATCAGAATTTTAATTTTTGAAAGAATGAGACACACTGATTCTAAAGTTCCGTTGTGGAAAAATAAACCAAGACAATTCTGAAAAGGACTAATAATGAAGATGGACAATCTCCATAAGACATTAACTGAAAACTTTAACTCTGCTTAATTAGAATACTGGAGAATGAACAGATCCACAGATTGAAACAGAAAGACCAGAAACATCCCCAAATATACAGGGCACTTTCCTACATACAAAAATTCTATAAATTATCAAGAAATGGACCACATACATACATACATACATACATACATAAAAGGAAAATGAGGACAGGATTTGAGCAACTCAGAGAAAAAAAATAATACAAGTAAATGGCTTTAAAACACATGAAAACAAGTATGAATATACAATGGAACAAGTATACAAAGATGTTCACAGGAGTTTTTTTTTTAAACAAATATAGACAACATCAATGTCAATAAAAAATAATTTCTCTTTTGATGTATTCAAGTTTTTAATGTATTTTCTCCCTTTTTTTGGATTCATTTTAAATGATGAACACAAATCACAGAATCGTATTTACATAATATATACCTTTGTATTTAATACAGCCACGTAAAGTCCTGGAAGGCCATTACCAAAACATCACTTGAAATTAAAATATATAAGAATCTTACCTTTATCAGCACTACCTAAAAATTCCTTTTTCTTTAAAATGATGTTTTGCTTTATAATGATACATTATCATAAAGATCAATTAACATATTTATACTTTGGAATAAAAATTACATATTGACCAGAAACTATAAAACTCCTAGAGAAGAACATAGGCAAAACACTCTCCAACATAAATCACAGCAGGATTCTCTATGATCCACCTCCCAGAATATTGGAAATAAAAGCAAAAATTAAAAATGGGATCTAATTAAAATTAAAAGCTTCGGCACAACAAAGGAAACTATAAGCAAGGTGAAAAGACAGCCTTCGGAATGGGAGAAAATAATAGCAAATGAAGCAACTGACAAACAACTAATCTCAAAAATATACAAGCAACTTATGCAGCTCAATTCCAGAAAAATAAACAACCCAATCAAAAAATGGGCCAAAAAACTAAATAGACATTTCTCCAAAGACGACATACAGATGGCTAACAATCACATGAAAAGATGCTCAACATCACTCATTATCAGAGAGATGCAAAT